>NC_084620.1:14585774-14943274 GCF_033978795.1 Nerophis ophidion
CCAGTGAGAGTTGGACTCTGCTCTTTGTCACCGATTCTGTTTACACATTTTTTGGACAGAATTTGTAGGCGCAGTCAGGGCATTGAGGGGATCTGGTTTGGTGGCTGCAGGATTAGTGCTTTGCTTTTTGCGGATGATGTGGTCCTGCTGGCTTCATCTGGCCAGGATCTTCAGCTCTCAGTGGTTCGGTTTGCAGCTTAGTGTGGAGCAACTTGGATGAAAATAAGCAATTCAAGTCTTGAGTCCAGGGTTACAGCCTGGAAACGGGTTGAGTGGAGTGACAGGAAGTCATACCCCAAGTGTAGGGGGTTAAGTAAATCAGGGTCTTGTTCACGAATGAGTGAAGATTGGATCATGAGATTGACAGGCGTATCGGTGCGGTGGCTGCAGTGATGCGGACGCTGTATCGGTCCGTTATGGTGAAAAAGGAGCTGAGCCGGAATGCAAAGCTCTCAGTCCACCCGTCGATCTACATCCATATCCTCACCTATGGTCAGAAAATTTGAGTTGACAAATATCGCAGGTATAAGCAGCCAAAATGAGTTCCCTTCGTCGGGTGGCGGGGCTCTCCCTTAGAGATAGGGTAAGAAGCTCTGTCATTCAGAGTAAAGTCTGCTCGAGAGGAGCCAGATGAAGTAGTTTGGGCTTCTGGTCAGAATGCCCCCTTGGGAGATGTTTAGGGGCCATCCGACTTCTAGGAGACAACGGGGAAAACCCAAAACATAGTTGAGTGAATATGCCTCCAAGCTGGCCTGGGAACGCATCGAAATCCCCCTTTGAGAGCTGGACAAAGTAGCTGGGAGAGGGAAATCTGGGCTTCTCTGCTTAGGCTGCTGCCCCCGCACACAGGCTTTAGGAAAGCTGAGGACGCTGTTACAGAATAGCCTTTCTATTAATTAAAACTTCCTATACAACAACCTCTAAGCCCTATTAATTTTGCGCTTCAGCTAATTGAAGGTGCTTTCATGGCATGGTTTACACAGCGATAAAGTAACACTAGTCCACCTCCATGACCAGGTTTTTCTTTTTGGCAAACATGACCTCGACTTCGGCCAATGATAATTCCATAATATTGTCTTTTCACTCGAGCACCCTTGAAGCGTCCCCTCTTAAACTAAAAAGACACCAAATGATCCGCTTGAGCTCCTACTGATGAGTGATCATGATCATCAGCTAGCTTTTCGTCTAATATCTCAGCTGCTAACCAGGATTCATTAGTTCCACCAATTTCGTGTATATGCACGTTTCTCTGTTTTTATGATCTGGAAACACGAGCGGCAAGCCAGCCGTTGTTAATGGCAGGACAGATGGCTGCACATCATCCTTTTTTTACTATTTTGGATTACACGGCCGTACGACCTTCATGAAGACTCCTCTTGATGAAAAGACGAGCGCTATTATGTTGTTGGGCAGAAGATGTCCATCTTGGTCTTTACATTGACTTTACGCTTTAAATGTTTGCAGTAATGAAACTGCAGGAAACCCTGAGCCGTCTCAGGTGCTGGAATCACTGGTGAACCAACCTGGCTTTGGTACCCGCTGCATGGAAGGAGACCCCATTCCGTAAGTACGAGTCTTAATGCTACTATTAATAATAATAACAAATAAGTCAGTATATTTGCACTACATTGGTTATTGTTTGATAGAATATCATGCATCACATTATGGATATGGGCAGCACGGTGGTGGTACAGGGTTAGTGCATGGGCCTCTCAATACGGAGGTCCTGAGTAGTCTTGGGTTCGATCCTGCGCTCAGGATCTTTCTGTGTGGAGTTTGCATGTCCTCCCAGTGACTGCGTGGGTTCCCTCCGGGTACTCCGGCTTCCTCCCAACTCCAAAGATATGCACCTGGGCATAGGTTGATTGGCAACACTAAATTGGCCCTAGTGTGTGAATGTTGTCTGTCCATCTGTGTTGGCCCTGCGATGAGGTGGCGACTTGTCCAGGGTGTACCCCGCCTTCCGCCCGAATGCAGCTGAGATAGGTTCCAGCACACCCCGTGCCCCAAAAAAAAGGACAAGCGGTAGAAAATGGAAGGATGGATGGAAATTATGGATATTTTGCCCCCACCCCATTATTGATACTTTATTTAAGAGATAGTGCTAATTTATGTGGCAAAATTTATATTTTCTCTTTTGTCAATATCAATATTCCATTATGAAACATAATACATTAGATCACAATATTGATATTTTTTCCCAGAATCGTACTACCTCGTGATATCATATGAGATAATACATTACATTGTGATATCGCTATTTTGTCCCAGTCAGTTAACAGCTACCATACCTTGAAAAGGGTTACAAGTACGATGATAACCATAGAACTGAATACTAATCAAAAACGGATTGTGTTTAACCTTTTCACGTTCCACTTGTTTCTGCTCTCTTGGCTTGTCAAACGAGGCACCAAAAAAACAATTTTGTTGTCCGCTTGCCGCTGGGACATTTATCTATTTATTTTTCCAGACGAAATGTCCTTTAAATGTCAACAACCTTAAATCAGAGCTTGTGTTGATTTATGGTGCATTACATCAACTACAGTATGTGTAATATGTTCAGTATATAACTAAGGTGCGAGTGCGATGGCTGTGCAAGTATGTCAAGCTAGCAACATAATGAGAATTTTAAGGCTTTCTGTATGGTGGAGTCACTCACTAGTGCAGGTGTTTTCAAACTTATTTCTCAAATATTTATATTTGATTTACATTAAAGGTCGGATGGGTGCAACAATTTGTTGTACCATAACATGAGATTTTCCACAGTTACCTTTTTTTAATGTTAAAACAGCATACAACAATTATTGACAATAATATTAACAATGATAATAACTATACATGAATAACTTAATGCCAATTAACATGTCAAATTTTAAATGTCTTCAATAAGGAGGAGTAAATCTTCTTATTGTTTTTTCTTGTGTCAAACTATTCATCTATATATCTCCCGTCCAAAGGCAAAACCCAGTAACTCAATTTTGGTCAAAACTGAGCTGATAATTATTTTGGAGTTCCTAGGTGATATGCTTTACATTAGTGTATGCGATATTGTAATTTGTTCCGTAAGTAAGCTGTTACGCGCATGGCAGGACCTAGCAACTACCACATAACCGCGTAGATACAACAGAAAAACCTAGTATCTCAAGGGACCAATCGGAGCTTCTTTGTCAGTCGCCTTATTGTCTTTAATGAGACATTTGCACGAATGGGGGCCGATGGTCAACCTGATCATGTGATATTATGGCACGAGGGGATATTTGGAAGATTGGCCCAGGACGTTGCAAGCACCTTCAATAAATGTATTGTTCTTGATTCTTCCCCTTGCATACTCTTTTGGGCAGATAACTGTGGAGGTCAAAATAAAAACTGGACGCTGTACACTTTGTAAATCTTTGTAAGACAGCATCAAGATAGATTGGTTTTCCTTTGTTTTCTCAAAATCAGCTAGAAGTGAGTTACTAGGTTTTGCCTTTGGACAGTGGATATGTACTTTTCTTACATAAAGATTGTGAATTAATAAACAGCATATCAATTTCAAATGTTTGGGTATTTCCAGTATGACTGATCTAATAATATGGTCAGAGTGCATAAGCGTTAATCCAGTGAAATACAATCCATTGAAATTGACAAAGAAATTCGTAGCTGAATTTTTAAAATGGCTGACGGAATTTGTGGCATTTTTTCAAACTGTTTTGTGTCACATACTTTGCGGATTTTAAATACAATTGGATATGGTTTATTGCAGTGGTTCTCAAATGGGGGTACATGTTCCCCTGGGGGTACTTGAAGGTATGCCAAGGGGTACGTGAGATTTTTTTTTTAATATTCTAAAACTAGCAGCAATTCAAAAATAATTTATAAATATATTTATTGAATAATACTTCAACAAAATATGAATGTAAGTTCATAAACTGTGAAAAGAAATGCAACAATGCAATATTCAGTGTTGACAGCTAGATTTTTTGTGGACATGTTCCATAAATATTGATGTTAAAGATTAATTTTTTTCTGTAGAAATGTTTAGAATTAAGTTCATGAATCCAGATGGATCTCTATTACAATCCCCAAGGTTGATGATTACTTCTATGTAGAAATCTTTATTATTTCTAATTGAATCACTTGTTTTTTTTTTCAACAAGTTTTTAGTTATTTTTATTTATTTATTTCCAAATAGTACAAGATAGACCACTACAAATGAGCAATATTTCGCACTGTTATACAATTTAATAAACCAGAAACTGATGACATAGTGCTGTATTTTACTTCTTTATAATTTTTTTCAACCAAAAATGGTTTGCACTGATTAGGGGGTACTTGAATTAAAAAAATGTCCACAGGGGGTACATCACTGAAAAAAGGTTGAGAACCCCTGGTTTATTGGACACAATGAAACACAATTAAGCGTATAAAGTCGACTTGTTTTTCCACTCGACTGGTACTTTAAGGTGGCCCTAAATAGGAGGGGCTTCTTTCTCGTGTTTCGAGTGAACGGCAGAGTGATTGTCAGCCTGTCGTAGCCGGGTTTCCAAGAACTGAAAACAGGCTGAAATAAAAACAAAATGGTTGTTTCAGGAAGAAAGTGAATAAAAAGATGGATGTACATGGGCATAAGTGACTCAGAGAATTTAGGAATTCACCTCGTTTGAAAAGATGGTGATCGCTACTATGATACGGAACATTTTAGAAGAGGTGGGTGACTCTGATTACCCATAATATACTGTACATATGATATGTGTAAATGATTACAGTTTATTGTGAAATCCATCTTTTCTCATTTTGCCAATTTTTACGTTGTTGAAATCAAATGTTGTTCAGCCCAAGTGTGTGTGTGTGTGTGTGTGTGTGTTGAGGTGGGGGTAACTGGGAATAGATCTCTGATGTGCAAATCAATCACTGTGAGGAGTCAAAGTTGATACTTTTTTATGTGAATTGTTACCCAGCATCACATCTGTGTGTCGCTTAAGTATCCAAGCCTGTAGAAATGTACGTACAGCAGCTACGGGGTTGGTGTGAGGCAGCGCACAAAGTTTTTACTTCAACTTCAGTCTAGATACATTTAAACTTTTTTGTGAAAAAAAGGCGTTTTTGTGAGTATGCAGGCTTGTTACATGAGGCCCCAAAATCCCAGTCAACTGTATTTGTCTGACAGTAAGTTTGCCAACCAACTAACTAACGAAGTGACAGACAGACAAACTTCAGCCATTACATAATCTCCTGGCAGAGGTAATGATGGAAAGAACAGACATGTATTTGTGTAAACAATGCACAATACAAAAATATTGAATGCATAATTAAACATTTTTTTTTTTTATAAATGCATAGTAAAACAACATTACAAATAAACAAGCGGTGAATTAAAATCTAAATCCACGTTAACCTGCAGAAAGCTACCTTGTTCGTCCCTTGGCTCTGATTGGCTGGTTCCATCTGTGGATCAATCAGTGGCCGACATCTTCCTCCATGGCAACTGGAGCATGTCCAACCCATCCCCCTCCTGTCAATGCAGCTCTTCTCAACGGACCACCATGCTGCCTAACTGCCTCCCAGGTGCTGGGGGACTGCCGCCTCCTCAGGTACTTTCTTATTACTCCTACACAAGCACACGTACTTATCTAGAAGTGCCGAGTCAGCAATACAGTATTTCGATTTGCAAACGGGGTGATTTTCATTTTGTTGTGTCCGTGATGTTGTTGTCAAGTCATAAAAGATTATTCGTCGGTGCAGTTTCCAAACATATCAAACTATTGTGTGCTCCAGACATCATGTTACATGACAAAACAGATGAAAAGTTGGAAAAACATGGAGGTCTCCAACTTTTTTGTGTGTGGCTGGGTCAAGGAATTTGGTATTAAGGCGCTCCGAGATACATTTTGCATTGTTTTTGCTCGGGTAAGGTTGCATTTCATGATTTAACTTTGTGTCTTCACTTATGTTTGTTGCCTGGCCTTGCTGTTTACAAAATATGCATGATTTTCCCCGTTTTTTAACAAAATAGAAGGTGAGTTAAAGGCCGACTGAAATGAGATTTTCTTATTTAAACGGGGATAGCAGGTCCATTCTATGAGTCATACTTGATCATTTCACAATATTGCCATATTTTTGCTGAAAGGATTTAGTAGAGAACATCGACAATAAAGTTCGCAACTTTTGGTCGCTAATAAAAAAGCCTTGCCTTTACCAGAAGTAGCAGACGATGACATCACCGGTGTGAGGGCTCCTCACATCCTCACATTGTTTATAATGGGAGCCTCCAGCATCAAGAGCTATTCGGACCTAGAAAGCGACAATTTCCCCAATAATTTGAGCGAGGATGAAAGATTCGTGGATGAGGATATTGATAGTGAAGGACTAGAAAAAAAAAAAAGTAAAAAAAAAAAAAAGGCGATTGCATTGGGAGCGATTCAGATGTTTTAGACACATTTACTAGGATAATTCTGGGAAATCCCTTATCTTTCTATTGTGTTGCTTGTGTTTTAGTGAGTTAAATTGTAACTGATAGTCGGAGGGGTGTGTCCACGGGTGTGTTGACGCCAGTCTCTGAGGGAAGTCACGGCAGCTGCATGGATGGCGCAAGCTCCACTGATCTCCGGAAAGAGGCGACTTTTTACCACAATTTTCTCACCGAAACCTGCCGGTTGACAAGTGGTCGGGAACCATGTTCGCTTGACTGCTCTGATCCATAGTAAAGCTTCACCTCCAGGAATTTTAAACAAGGAATAACGGTGTGTTTGTGTGGCTTAAGGCTAAAACTTCCCACCTCCATCATTCTACTTTGACTTCTCTATTATTAATTGAACAAATTGCAAAAGATTCAGCAACACAGATGTCGAAAATACCGTGTAATTGCGCGATGAAAAGAGACGACATTTAGCCGTAAGTGGTGCTGGACTAATATGTCCCCTCCAACCAATAACGTCACAAACACGCGTCATCATACGCGTCATCATTCCGCGACGTTTTCAACAGGAAACTCCGCGGGAAATTTAAAATTGTAATTTAGTAAACTAAACCGGCCGTATTGGCATGTGTTGCAATGTTAATATTTAATCGATATATAAACTATCAGACTGCGTGGTCGGTAGTAGTGGGTTTCAGTAGGCCTTTAAGTTAAAGTACTAATGATTGTCACACACATACTAGGTGTGGCGAAATTATTCTCTGCATTTGACCCATCACCCTTGGTCACCCCCTGGGAGGTGAGGGGAACAGTGAGCATATAGATGTCAACGTTGTGTATGTGCTTCATTAATGATTGCTGCCTTTGGTACAAACTTAACTCTTTTAGGTTTTGTTCATAATTGATTTATTTTATTTGGACTCACCAAGTCGGTGCTTTACAGAACACTCGTAGCAAAAATGTGTCTTAAGAAATACAACTTACATCAAAATAATACTTAAATGGAAAATAACAACTGTTAAAATTATATAAAAAAACGTTTAACAAAGTGATCACTGCAAACGTGGGCACTCTTCGACTCTGCTCCCTTGGACTGCAGTGCGTGGTACTTAAAAAAAAAATCTTGCACTCTTCCGCCATTCTTGGTGACCTCTCAAGGAACTCTGAAACATATATCATTTTTACGAATCTAACGGTTTGTACATCCAAAAACAATGCCATCATAGGGCATTTTTCTTTGAGAAAGGTTAAATCGCGCCTAGTACCCATTGAGAACAGACGCTGGCTTGAGCACCTTGCATATTTAATGAGCCGGACGTGAAGTAATTTGGAATTCAAGCAGTGGAGAATCATTGACTAGTGTTTTTGTAGTAGTTCTGATCCTTTTTGTTTGCCCTTGAAAAACTCCATAAAGATGAGATTAAATAAAAAACATGGACGCATGACACAACAGGAGGTACGGTTTGGGAATGATGGTGTCCATGGAAACACCAGGCAATGCTAAGCCTTATCATCAATTCTCCGGTATTGACTTTTGGTGTTATTTAACCTTCGTAGATGAATAGTCGTGTGCGGGAATTGATAAAGCCACCACGTCCGCTGTAGTACGATTGATGTCTTTAACGTTTGAGCAAGTGAGAGCGGCATCGCTGTATACCTTGTTCGCAAATTACACAGCAGAGACTGAGAGGAGAGCTTGTTTTTGTGTAAAGTCTACAATAGAACGACCTGGGTCAAAATCTCATTGAAAATAATGGAACAAAAGTAGTTTTATCAGTAGGATTCATTGTTATTAGTGAACCTTTACTTGTGTTCTTAATTTCAACCTTTCGCCTGAAAAACATGTCCCAGGAGGGTAATATGCATTGTGCAGCCCTTTGAAACACTTGTGATTTGGGCTATATAAATAAACATTGTTTGATTGATTGATTGATTGATTGATTGATTGATTGATTGATTGATTGATTGATCAATTGATAATATCAACCGTTTGTGTGGATCTGATAGTTAAATAACTGGAGAAGTTTTGAAAGGGTTATATTATGTCAAACCCACTTTTGTTAAATGTTTGGGATCCCTTAAGTGCAGAACATTTGTATAGCTCGGTTGGTAGAGTGGCCGTGCCAGCAACTTGAGGGTTGCAGGCTTCGAGTCCCGCTTCCGCCATCCTAGTCACTGCCGTTGTGTCCTTGGGCAAGACACTTTACCCACCTGCTCCCAGTGCCACCCACACTGGTTTAAATGTAACTTAGATATTGGGTTTCACTATGTAAAGCGCTTTGAGTCACTTGAGAAAAGCACTATATAAAAATAATTCACTTATTCAAACCATGAAGACATTGTAGAGATATCTGTAAAACAATTTTGCTTTGTTCTAAACCATGGGTGGCAAACACATTTTAGCTCACGGGCCGCATGAAGGAACATTTATTCCCACGTGGACTGGATTGGTAAAATCATGGCATAATAACTTAAAAATAAAGACAACTTCATATTACTTTCTTTGTCTCATGTACATACTACAAATAATGCTCATGGCAAAACACTTGACGTAAGTTGAAAACTCTGAGGAAAAATTTAGTGCAGTTTCAAAAACACCATGAAGAACACAAAGAACTTTGACTTTGTCTCAATGTTTATACAAAGCCATTAAACTTTAAGCACTTCCTGTTTAGCATTCTAACGTTGGCAGTTTACTAAAAATGTTTGGAAAAGTAACCGATCGTTTCCACAAACTGCCGCATTAGTGAAATCCGCATACTGCCACAACACATTCATTTATTATCATTCAAATATTACGATTACAATTAAACATGGTGTCAGTTATCAAAACGACAACATAGCTTTGTGCTGTGCCTTTTGTGAACAGAGCCTGCCGCGATTTAAGACCTTGTTTTAATTTTTCCACCTTCTGTGGCCTTTGTTCCGTGTCCATATTCTTGTCTTTGTGTTTCTTAGACGTTTTATAGTGCCTTTTTAGATTATAATATTTCATTTCAGCCACACTTTCTCCACACAGAAGACACACAGGTTTGCGTTTTACCTCCGTGAACATGAACTAGCTGGAATATAAAGACAATGTAATGCATCTGTAAACGTGGATGCCTATGCAAAAGTGCAATATATTTATCTTTACAGTAAATCTATTTATATTTGCACCTTATTGCTCTTTTATACTGCACTACAACGAGCTAATGCAACAACATTTCTTTCTTATCTTTACTGTAAAGTTCAAATTTGAATGACAATAAAGGAAGTCTAAGTGTATGAACTCTGCTTCCCACCTGGCCTGAAACCCCCTGTTCTCACAGTCCACCTTCCGTTTAGCCATTACTGGTGAGGGGGGTTGCTGAAAGTTGACATCTGCCCTGAATGCTGATGAATAATGAAGCCGGAGCCAACTTGCGGCGCTGCAGTGAGTTTGCGGGCTACCGTTGCATGGTGGGGAATTAAGTATTGGTGCGAGCAAAACAGCAGCAGGCGGCTATGGCCTGCAGGCCGGTTCTAATACTAATCAAATATCATCGGAACGCGGGCCTGGACTTTGACACTTAGGTTCTAAACGAACCATTAAAGACTTGCCATGATTTGTGATGTATGCATAATAATATTTTTCAGTTGATGCTTGCACTCGTCCGCCATTTCTTTACTTGTAGCATATTTGTGGCTGCAATGAAAATATAACCTAACCTAAAATGCTCTTGCATTGGTTGTTTTAACTGGCACAGGCCACTACACCAACCTCAGCCTCATATGAAGAAGTAAAATGTTGCCAACTCCCTGAAAATAAAAAGGGACACGTAACAGTTCTGGTCGACAGGATTTTTGTTTGCCTTTTTTATTTGTGTGAAAGGAGTTATTTTAACCACAAAGTTTGAATGGAGTCATATGGATTCTTCTTGTTTGTTGAATAAGTTTCAGAGTTTCATCCATTCAACCTTGAACTGATGACTGACAATCTACACACACATACGTTGATACTATTTGTATCAAGTAGAATTGAATTTGATGTGCAGGTTTTGGAGTAATTCAAATACTTGGGAAACAAATTGTTTATATATACCGGTAATTTTTGGGTGAAAAATTAAGACACTAAAATATTTTTTTTTCTTAAATAGAGACATTTCCCGCTTAACTTAACAGAATGAAAACAAACATAACTCTTTAACTGAAGTGTGTCCTGCTAAATTTAAACGGTATATATTCTGTGTACAGCTTTTACCAGAGGTCTCCAGCTTTTATCAGTATAACTATGACTGAAACAGAGGAGAGGTTAGATATATTGATTGTATTGATATGACTGGCAACATTTGAATTGTGCTTTATATATGAATCAAATCTCCATTTAAACAGTTGGATTATTGTTTTCATGCTGTATTATGTTAAAGGCCTACTGAAACCCACTACTACCGACCAGGCAGTCTGATAGTTTATATATCAATGATGAAATATTAACATTGCAACACATGCCAATACAGCCGGTTTAGTTTACTAAATTATAATTTTAAATTTCCCGGGACGTTCGTCTTGAAAACGTTGTGTAACGATGACGTGTACGCAAGACGTCACGGGGTTTAAGGAAATATGAGCGCTGCACACACACAGTTAAAAGTCGTCTGCTTTAACGGCATGATTACACAGTATTTTGGAGATCTGTGTTGCCGAATCTTTTGCAATTTGTTCAATTAATAATGGAGAAGTCACAGTAGAAAGATGGAGTTGGGAAGCTTTAGCCTTTAGCCACACAAACACACAGTGATTCCTTGTTTAAGATTCCTGGAGGTGAAATTTTCCTATGCATTAGAGCGCGGTCAAGCCAGCATGGATCCCTACCAAATGTCAACCAGCAGGTTTCGGTGAGAAAATTGTGGTTAAAAAGTCAGTTCTTACCGGAGAAAAGCTGAGCTTGTGCTGTCCATAGCTGCCGTCGACTCCCCTGAAACACTACGCGTCAAAACACCCGTGGACAAACCCTTCCGACTATCAGGTAATATTAAACTCACTAAAACACAGCAACATAGTAGAAAGATAAAGGATTTCTCAGAATTATCCTAGTAAATGTGTCTAAAAACATCGGAATCCGTCCCAATCCACGCTTTTTTTTTTAACTTATTTTTTTTTATCATTTTTTTTTCTAGTCTGTCGCTATCAATATCCTCAAACACGAATCTTTCATTCTCGCTCAAATTAATGGGGAAATAGTCGTTTTCTCGGTCCGAATAGCACTTTTTGTTGGAGGCTCTCATTAAAAACAATGTGAATATGTGAGGAGCCCCCACACTTGTGACGTCATCGTCTGCGACTTCCGGCTTTTCTCGTAACACCGAAAGTTGCGAACTTTATCGTGGATGTTCTCTACTAAATCCTTTCAGCAAAAATATGGCAATATCGCAAAATGATCAAGTATGACACATAGAATGGACCTGCTATCCCCGTTTAAATAAGAAAATCTCATTTCAGTAGGTCTTTAATTTGTCATTGAATTGATGCATTATGTGCAACTCTTATAAAATACTAATAATTGAAGCAAAAAATATTTTTTGTCCTTAGGTGATTACATTTTGGAGACCACCCTAGTGTCACTATAACATCAGAGGGTTGGTCTTAAACTGGATTAGAAGTTATTTTACCAACAGGAAACAATATGTGAAGCAAGGCGAACACATCTACAACGCTAAGTATATCTGTGGTGTAACCCAGGGGTCAATAATAGGACCAAAATTGTTCAATCCTTATACAAATGACATTTTTAAAGTTGCAAAAGATTTAAAGTTAGTATTATTCGCAGATGATATGACATGTTTTGTTCAGGAGAGAAAACGCTGAAGCAAACGCAAATAATAACAGAAGAAATTAATACATTAAAAAATGGTTTGACAAAAACAGACTATCATTAAATCTCAGTAAGATTAAAGTAATGCTATTTGGTAACAGTAGAAGGGAAAGTCAAACAAATACAAATTGACGGAATAGAAATCATACTTGCCAACCCTCCCGGATTTTCCGGGAGACTCCCGAAATTCTGCGCCTGTCCCGAAAACTTCCCGGGACAAATTTTCTACCGAAAATATCCCGAAATTCAGACAGAGCTGGAGGCCACGCCCACTCCAGCTCCATGAGAACCTGACTCAATGTTGTGACCCTCTTAAAGAGGACAATACTGCCATTTACTGTACATAGAATAGAATGTCTGTTCTAAAGCCCACAGTAAAGAGACGTAACTCCATCACGTCGCCTGTTTATTGACTCCAACCCAATATATTACACCGTCGACGGGCAAAATGAAGAAATATGCTTGCAATTTCCAGAACGATTGGAAACAAGAATTTCAGTTTATCCAGTAGAGTTCAAAGGTGAAGGGGTATGTTGCCTGTAAATTTTGTAGAACAGACTTCTCCATTGAGCACGGTGAAAGGATACACTCAGCCATGAACGGTCAGTCAGGAAAGCACAAAGCGTCCGCAGCGCAGCATCGTTCACAACCCAGTATTATGGCCCACCTCGCAAAATGGAGACCAGATGGTGTATCTTATGCTGAGACAAAGATGGCTATGCTGATAGCTGGAAGCAACATCCCGTTCTCATTTGCGGATGTCTACAACAAATCCATGAAGGATGTTCCCGGATTCGGAGATCGCTCACCAATACGCAAATGGCAGAACAAAGGCTACTCAAATAGTGAAAGGTAAGTGTTGTTGTTGTTTTTTAGTAACCAGCAAGCACAGTACAGTTAGTAGAACAACTGTGTTGTTATTACTGTATATTTTATAGGTGCCGTCTGAAATTCAATTATTTATTTTATTTATATATATAATACAATAAATATATAAAACTAGAATTCACTTAAAGTCAAGTATCTCATACATATATATATATATATATATATATATATATGAAATATATATGAAATACTCGAGTAGGTGAATTATAAGCCACCCCTCTCAACCACGCCCCCTCCCCAACCACGCCGCTGCCCCACCCCCGCTAACGCCTCCCACCCCTTACCACCCGAAATCGGAGGTCTCAAGGTTGGCAAGTATAATAGAAATTGAAACAGTAAATGAACCAAATTTCTAGGCATAATGATTGATGATAAAACCTGGGGAAAAAAAAACATATTAAGACCTTCAAATCTGAAATACAAGTCAACTTGGTTTGACACAAATTGATTTTTAACGCGCAGTGGAAGCTAGATTCGTTCAAAGAACCCTCAAGTCTCTGAATGACCGCTCTCCATCTGAGCTTTGCCGCTTTGTTTTGCAGCAGAAACTGCCAACCATGCACAAACCCTGTCCATGGTGGCGGCGTTTTTTGTGTGTGTGCAAATTCCACTTGGGTAGTGTCTGTTCCACTTTATGAAGAATCACTCTTCTAATTAGCGCTCTCTCACTAACTAAATATGCAAAAGAAGAAGTGTGTGTCTTCCTCGGCAGGCAGCGTGTCGCACGGCGACCTAATTGGACGCTTGAATGTAGCCATTTATTCACACTGGGGGGTATCCAATTAGGCTCTTTTGACATCAGACACTACTTTTTTTTAGCCTAATTGTCTGTTATTATAACGTTATACGAAGGAGATGTGCTCCACACTTTGGGGAATAAAGATCACCTGCGGATGACAATTTCTCTAGATTTCGTTCAGGCCACAGGGTTTTATGTTACCTTCTTTAGAAATAAAATGGATGTCTATTGTATAATTTCTTCTCAATCAATATTGGGATGAATTGATGTAAATATGTTTACATGATTACATATAACATTCCCTCGCTGGCAGCGACAGTGAAGCACATCATTTTTAGTGTGTTATTTATAACATCTGACAGACCACCCACTAACACTTTCCTCCACTCTTGTCTTTGTCAAAGAAAAAAAAAGGACGTCAACATAATTTCGATCATTTACATTTAATGTGATATAGTAATGTTTTGCTCTGTATTATCTTATTCTACATAGTTCATTGATGCATTTCAAATGCAGTTGTATATCTGTGCACAAGATGACAGTAAAAAGTAATTGGACAAACCGTGTCACGTTTCGGCATGTCGGCTGGTGGCGCGACCCCAAGATGCAGAGACGGCAGGCGAAGTAAAAGTACAAACAAAAGAGCACCAGTGGGACTGCATCCATTAAACCAAGGGTGAGCAGAAGTGATGTAAATCAAAGCAAGGCAAGACAAAAAAGACATAAGCGGTATGCCGACAGGCACACGACAAACAACTTTGAGCATAAGAAAGCAGGGGAAGGAAAAAGGATAGTGACTGAAAATGGCAAATAAGAAGAAAATAAGGAACAAACAACAAACATTCGTCCAAAACAGTTGCCGGAGACACATGTAGGTTTTTCTGGCGCAATGTGTGTAGGAGGTTGTTGGCCGGGTTAAAGGCCTACTGAAACCCACTACTACCGACCATGCAGTCTGATAGTTTATATATCAATGATCAAATCTTAACATTGCAACACATGCCAACACGGCCGGTTTAGTTTACTAAATTACAATTTTAAATTTCCCGCGGAGTTTCTTGTTGAATACGTCGCGGGATGATGACGCGTATGATGACGAATGCGCGTGATGTCTCGGGTTGGAGGGGACATATTAGCCCAGCACCACACACGGCTAAAAGTAGTCTCTTTTCATCGCATAATTACACAGTAATTTGGACATCTGTGTTGCTGAATCTTTTGCAATTTGTTCAATTAATAATGGGGACTATAAAGAATAATGCTGTTGGTGGAATGCGGTGGATTGCAGCTGCCTTTAGCACCGAAACACAGCCTGTGTTTCTTTGTTTGTTGTGAAACTTTAACACAGAGCAGTCAAGCGAACATGTTTCTCTTAGTCAACCAGCAAGTTTTTGGATGGGAAAATTGTGATATTAAGTCGGCTCTTACCGGAGACTTCAGTGGATTATGGGACTTCCTCCTGCAGCTCAAAAAGGCAGCTGTGATCTTGGCTCCTCCATTGGCTTCTCTGAGAGGCACTGGCCTTCACCGCAGCCCTCAGACTTTCAGGTATGACAGTAATCTCACTAAAATACTATTAAAACAATAAGCAGATAAGGGATCTTCCAGAATTATCCTAGTAAATGTGTCTAATTACATCTAAAACAGTCCCACTCACTGCCGCCACCTGGAGCCGTCGCTTTTTCTTTTTTTTTGTGTGCGTGTGTTTCACTCTAACTTCCCTAATAAACAAATCATTCATCCTCGCTTAAATTAATGGGGAAATTGTCACTTTCTCGGTCCGAATAGCTCTTGCTGCTGGAGGCTCACAATATAAACAGCCTCCTGACCTAACAAATATTCCGCTGTACCCCGATATTGAGTACTGTCTAACGGATAAACCACAGTAACCTCCACTATATCGACATGTGTATATATGTACGCTATATGTATGTAGATGAATATATGTATATATATGTATATATGTACTGTATGTATGTATGTAAAAAAATATGTGTATGTGTGTGTATGTGTATATATATACATGTATATGTGTATATATATACATGTATATGTGTATATATATACATGTATATGTGTATATATATACATGTATATGTGTATATATATACATGTATATATGTATATACATACACATATGTATATATATACATACACATATGTATATATATATGCATATATATACATATTTATGTGTGTATATATTGTATGTATATGTATATATGTGTATGTGTAGGTATATATATATATATATATATACTTATATATATATATATATATGCATTTTAGAAAAACTATGTATAAAAATGTATATAATTAGCAATTAAATCATTCAATATCATCGGAAGTATTCATTGTAAATTTATTGTTTTATTTTTTGTATTTATTTATTTTTTACAGAGGACCCAGAACACAACTGACACGCTCCTCGATATGACCGGAAGAAACATGACAGACTTCTTGGTCAAGACTTATAAACACCTGGGCAAAACAAGGTAGCTGGTGTTTTTATAACCTATTCAGTAAACTGTGTGGAAATGTATATGAATTGTGATGTATATATACTGTATGATTTGTATTAGCTATATACTGCCCCGTATTTTTCGGACTATAAATCACGTTTTTTTTTTTGTAGTTTGGCCGGGGGTGGGACTTGGCCTAACTATAAAAATAAAAATAAATAAATATATATCTATATATATATATATATATACATATATATATATATATATATATATTTGGGGTTTAGCCGGGTCTCACCCCCCGCTGGACTGTGGAGAAGACTGCGACTTATAGTCCGAAAAATACGGTATATACATCTGTATTTATTTTTTTGAGGTATGGAGGGATCTCTGTTGGAGCAGTCAACTCTCAAGTGCGTCTGAATGAGGCAGCCATTGAAGCCGTGATGGAGAATCTGAAAAGTCTCTTGGGTTCAATCCTGGTAAGCTACATTTTTAGTTATTATTATTGTAAGATATATACAGTACCCTATATAGATATGCTTTATCATGATGTAACATAACATGGGGTGATCAAGGGTGATGGGTCAAATGCAGAGAATAATTTCTCTACAACTACTGTGACATACTTTAACTTTAACATAATGGAACACAAAAGCACAACAAAGGAGGTCAGTCACTCTCGTCACTGTATCACTGAGCATTACAGTAAATACAATTCCTCTGTCGTTTGCCTGCCCATACTGCTTACCGTTGCTAGTGTAGGTATTTCACACTCTCAAACCCACGCAGACGTACAATAGACTTTGTCGCCTCGTTGGCTGAATATTTCCTTATAAGCGTCACTGTCAGACTAATCATTTTCTGCCAGTACTAACAGCCCGCCAAAGAGTCAGAGTCAAAGAGCCACCGACCCAGGATACTCCCCAAATTGTGGGACAAGTCTGTCCTTGTCAAAGATGGTGGAGATTACCTTTTAACTGCAGTCTGCTGCTCATTCAGCACCACATATCTGGTTCCGACCAGACTCCACACTCTTCTCCACTGACACAAAGGGTGGCCCCAGCTGCATAGCTCGCTGACCCGTCCTCCCCTCACGTGGACTTTGAGGAGAACCTTGTGGGATTGCACTGCACCACAACATGGCGGTCTTGTGGATATTGTTCAACTGTGTATGCATCAGCCAGCCCATCCACACAACTAAGGTGTACGCACTGTTTTAAGGTGATCCACTTTTGTAAAGTGGTAATGCCCACACCCACCTCTGCTCATTTTTGCTGCTAAATCCTACCACGAGTCATTCAGTGTGTCTTGTGAAATAAAATATAGCAGTACTACACGAAGGCACAGTTTGAACGGATGTTTTGTTTATAGAACATCCCATTTGTACAGGGTCTGACCAGGTATCAATTACGTATATTATCAGTAACTTCCCAGCAAAATATAATTTATTTCAACTTTTTGGGATGGTGTATGTGTTTGCTGGTATTCTATCTAGTCTTATAACCCTGTACAAGTCACACTGACATTCAATACTGGCATCTCATGGTAAAGGTAAGACCTTCTGGAGAAAAGTTCTGTGGTCAGATGAAACAAAAATTGAGCAGTGTGGCCACAATATCCAGCAATATGTTTGAATGAGAAAAGGTGAGGCCTTTAATCCCAGGAACACCACACCTACCGTCAAGCATGGTGGTGGTAATATTATGCTCTGGGCCTGTTTTGCTGCCGGTGGAACTGGTGCTTTACAGAGACTAAATGGGACAATGAAAAAGGACAACCTAAAATCATCAGCCCAGAGGTTGGGTCTTGGGCGCAGTTGAGTGTTCCAACAGGACAATGACCCCAAACACACGTCAAAAGTGGTAAAAAAAAAAATGTCTAAATCAGGGTACAATTAAGGTTTTAGAATGGCCTTCCTAAAGTCCTTACTTAAACATCTGGACAATGCTGAAGAAACAAATCCATGTCAGAAAACCAACACATTTAGTTGAACTGTAGCAATTTTGTCAAGAGGAGTGGTCAAAAATTCAACCAGAAGCCTGTGGATGGCTATCAAAAGCGCCTTATTGCAGTGAAACTTGCCAAGGGACATGTAACCAAATATTAACATTGCTGTATGTATACTTTTGACCCAGCAGATTTGGTCACATTTTCAGTCGACCCACAATAAATTCATAAAATAATCAAACTTCATGAATGTTTTTTGTGAAAAACAAGTATGTGCTACAATCACTCTGACACAAAAAATAAGAGTTTTAGAAATAATTGGAAACTCAAGACAGCCATGACATTATGTTCTTTACAAGTGTATGTAAACTTTTGATTGCAACTGTAAATGATCTGTTGCTGTTGGCCAACAATACTCCGCTTTACCCATACTAACGCACTTTGACCTGTCATGTCCCACATTAAATGACCTCTTAGGCCTCACCGTTGTCACTTTTCAACTGCAAAACCCAGTAACATTTTTGTCGAGGGCACTGACTCTGACAGAGAAAATATTTTGGGGGAGACGGAGACGTTGGCATGTGTCTAAGCCTATGAACAGTGGCAAAAGTACCGGTGTGGTGGCACACCGACCACATCAAACATGAGGTGGACGCGGGCAAATACTGCGGCGAGGTCTTGCTGGACATTCAGAAGGCCTTTGACACCGTTAACCACGCTATACTGTTGGATAAACTCAGAACAATCGGATTCGATAAAACCTCATCAAGCTGGATGCAATCTTACTTGGAGGGGAGGAAACAGGTGGGAGAGGTGAACGGCACCGAGTCCCCTCCCCTCTCAGTAAGCCGTGGAGTCCCCCAAGGCAGTATACTAGGACCTTTACTGTTCCTAATGTATTTAAATGACATGTCATCAGCATGCAACTGTGAATTGTTCCTGTTTGCGGATGACTTGGCCCTGCTGGTATCCGGCAAGGACAAGTCACAGGTGGAACATATCCTCAGTGCTGAACTCCTTAATATTTGCTCCTGACTCGCCGACAACAAGCTATCTATACACTTAGGTAAAATGGAATCCATCCTATTTGGGTCCCATATCAACCTTAAGAAAGTCAGTGACTTCACTATAAAAGTGGGTGACATTGTTATCACCAGGAAAGATGAGATCACCTACCTAGGTTCCATTCTAGAGGATAATATTTCCTGTGATAAAATGGCAACCAAGGTAATCACAAAGGTCAACCAAAGAACGAGATTCCTCTACAGAATCTCCTCTCTGGTCAACAAAAGCACCTTGAAGATCCTAGCGGGAACTCTCATTCAACCCTTTTTCGATTACGCTTGCACCTCCTGGTACCCCAGCGCCTCCAAAACCCTCAAATCTAGACTCCAAACATCCCAGAATAAGCTAGTCCGGTTACTTTTAGACATCCACCCCAGATCACACCTCACTCCAAACCACTTCTCCAAAGTGGGCTGGCTCAGGGTGGAGGACAGAGTAAAACAACTTGCACTGAGCCTAGTCTATAAAATCCGCTACCCCTCCCTGATACCGAAGTACATGTCAAACTACTTCCTTAACGTAAATGACCGCCATAACCTCAACACCAGGGGAAGCTCCACAAACCACGTTAAACCCAAATTCCGATCTAACAAAGGTCTTAACTCATTCTCCTTCTATGCCACATCAATGTGGAATGCACTCCCAACAGGTGTAAAAGTAAGTGCATCTCTATATTCCTTCAAAACCGCTCTAAAACAACACCTCCAGGCAACTTCAACCCTTTACTAATACCCTCCTCCATTCACATCCCATCTCCCCGGATTGTAAATAACCAAATGTAAATAATCAAATATACTTCTAATGTATTTACTTGTTTTTATGCTATCTGAACTCACTATGTTCTCTGCTCGCTGTACATATTCTACCAAGTAAGACCTACACTGTTTCAATGTCCATTTCTTTGTTGATGACTGGCGTACTGATATCAACCAAAGCTCCTCATCCCACCCCCCGGATTGTAAATAATGTAAATAATTCTATGTATATACTGTAATGATTAACCTGCGTGATGACTGTATTATGCTGATAGTATATATTTGTACCATGAAATGATTAACACGGACCCCGACTTAAACAAGTTGAAAAACTTATTCGAGTGTTACCATTTAGTGGTCAATTGTACGGAATATGTACTGAACTGTGCAATCTACTAATAAAAGTATCAATCAATTAATCAAACAGCCACTCCTGTCGACAAACGGCTAGGGTCACAAGCCACTGCAGCGGTGATATAGTGGATACGGTAGATTTGGGCGTGCTAAGATTTGAAAACATAATTTGAGGGGAAAAATACCTTTTATGTTCATAGCGAAAATTTGGGATATTTTAGTTCAAAATAGGAAAATTTATAATTTTGTCCAGGTTATATAAATATATAGATGTCAAGGGGTTAGCATGTTGGCCTCACAAACAAGAAATCGAGGGTTGAATTTGTGGAGTTTGCAGGATTTCCAGAGCTTATGTGTATTTTCTCTCTGTGGCTTTCTCCCACATTACAAAAATATGCATGCTGGACTAATTGGATACTCAACATTGTCAACAGGTGTGAATGGTTGTCTACACGTGCATTGTCGTTGTCTGGCAACCAGTCCAGGGTGATAAGCTCCATCTTAGTGACCCTAATGAGGACAAGCAGTATAGAACTTTGATGGATAGATGGATGGATACAGTATGAAGATTTATGTGTGTACATTAAAGGGTTCCCTGTTTTTTCTTTCCATTTAGGGAAACATGACTGATGAGATGTTCAATACCAGTGAGACTCTGCTGAAGCGGCTTGGAACAAAACACAACGTCAAGGTAGGATTGTAATGCTTTAAAACTATATATCTTTGTCTAGCATTTTCGCAGTAAGTTCGTACATATGGCAGATTGGTGGTTCAAACCCCGATCCCTCCATCCCACTCACTGCAGTTTTGTCTTTGTAGAAGACACGTTGCACACTTTTCCTCCAGTGCAGTCCACACTGGTGTATAAATGTAAACAATTGTTTTGTGGTGGTCCACAAGTGCAAATTTGTAGTCCAGTTTCTGTCAGTCAACCCAGGTGAGTGAGTGAATAATGGAGTCTTCTCAATGTAAAGCATTTTGGGTCTTTAAAAAAGTAATTATATAAATCCAGTCCATTTGTCATGTTTTGTGATCATGTTTTGTTTACTTGTGTTATGTTACTTCAAGACTCTATCAGTTCCTGTTTTTTCACTCCGATGTTTTGTTTCCATGACAACTCATTGGTTTCACCTGACTCATTTGGGCTCACGCACCTGTTTTCAATCATGAAGAGACTATTTAATCCTGTCATTTTCTGTTGGTCGTTCTGGCGTCATCACTCCATTCATGCTTACTCTGCACTCTGATTCTGCTTCATGCCATGTTTACTTTTTAATTTCATAGTTCATGCTGCTCTGCTCTTTTCTTGCCATGTAAGTTTTTTTTTATTCCAGCCAGAGTTAGCAAGTTTTCCTTTCATGTTTAATTTTGCCTTTGTGGTAGTTTTTGTTCCTTAGCCAAGTTTGTGTCTCCACCTTGTGCGTGCCTTTTGTTTGCACTTTTATAGTAATAATTCAAACATGTATTTACCTTCACTCTGTTGCATCTCGGGAAAACAATCCACTCAGAAAACTGCACCAAAGTTCTAGTTATGACACCATTATTATTAACATTTGCTGCATTATCATTATGTCCAGCGCTTCCTCCACTTACCCAGTATCCCAGTCAGCCTCACCAGTCAGGGCAAATTGGTTTCCTTAGTTCTACAAGCCGATGTCCATCATTCTCAACTTGTAGGTGGAGCAACCAAACAAATGAATTGAAATTCCTTTTGACTTGTCTTTGCATTAATATACTGTGGAGTGAGCAAACCTGCCCTATGTTTGACTCGATGGATTCATTTCAGTCTTTATATTTACCATATATATTACAATTTATATTATTTACCATGAATTGAAAAACTTGTTTGGGTGTTACCATTTAGTGGTCAATTGTACGGCATATGTACTGAACTGTGCAATCTACTAATAAAAGTGTCAATCGATCAATCCAAAAATATTTGTTTATTTTAAGAAAACCCTCATCAATTGTCTTCCTGGAACTTCTTATTAAAAATGGGGGGAAAAATATTGGAAGTTTCTTTAAAGCGGGACAAGACAATGAGGACAAATAATGAAAATATACATAGAAAAATCATATTTTATCGGACATTTCGTTTTTTTGTGGTTTTTAATTGAGGGTTTTATCTTCATAAACTGCAAGTGTATTTGATTTAGGTATTGAATACAAATCAAACCACCCGTGTTAATATATAAATGGTATAAAGAGAACCCATACTTTAGTGGCTCTTTGGCGAGTTTGGTTCTGTTGGATTATTTATCTCTGTTGCCTTATTCTTTTTAATACATCTATTTTAGCAGCACCATAAAACTATCAAGCTGTGTGTGTGAGAGCCAACAAATGCATTTTCTTTTAAAGAAGTCTCGCTATCAAGACTTTCCCTTCTTGTCCTAATTAGCATGGTGCCATCAGTGGGGAGTCCGCCTTTTCCTCTTTCATCTATTTTTGTTTTTTTTTTCTTTTCTTTCCACCCCACGAGCTATGAGAATCACTTACTTTAAAGGAAAAAAGAACAATGTGCAAAAAATGAAATGAAAAATACAAATTTGACTCAGAGCCAACAGTGAACAAAAATACAGGGACACATGCCTTTGAAGTTCAAGGGAGCACTTGCAAGGGTCACGGGTCACTTTGACTAGACACGTTGGTACTTCTGCACAAATCTCATCCAAGAGTGCCGATAGGTGGTTTGTTTCACAATTTTTATTGAAAAAATGGTTGCTAAATCGCAGTAGTGGGTCGTGCATTTCACACCTAATCCTTCAGGGTTGGTCTACTTAGTCCGGCTTTAATAAATACGTCTCCTGATACCATCATTTGTGCACTACTGCGCATTAAATCATCTCAATAGTGTACATAACTTTCTATATTCCGCCACATTTAAAAAATAAACTTGCATCACCAATGAAAACATATCTCTCTATGGTACGGTAAAATTAAAAAAAATTGTAAAAACATATCAAATGTGAAAAAACATTTGAATTCACAATTTGCAGCACCCTTCGGGGATACCGCTTGTAGTCGGTAGGTTCGCTTGGAAGTGGAGGAAAAAACCTTTAACCGGCTAGGACAGGTTAGGTATCTCGCAGGTGGACCAACCTCGTCTATCGACCTCTTGCTTCTCTTGAAATGTCCTTTCTTAAAAATGGCCATGTAAGTATAAATCTGCAACCTAATTAACCTTTTGCTCTTTTTTGCCAACATGGTTAAAAAGAAAAAAATGGAGTGAATGTCAGATTTCTCTTCTAGCCAAGTGTGGCTCCGGTGTGGCTGATGTGGTTTGCGTAGCACTTCCTGCATTCCCGAATCACAACCTGTAATCAGATACACATTTGTGAGTCACAAGTGAGTATTCAATCAAAGGAGGCGTTAATGTCACGTTCAACGTGATGCAAACTGGGAGGCCTATTATCAACAACTCCTGATTTGATTAGCTATCTCAACTGTCTATCAACTGTATGTTCCCTGTAAAACCTGCTCAGTGGCCTTGTGATTAGAGTGTCCGCCCTGAGACCGGCCGGGTCATATCAAAGACTATAAAAATGGGACCCATTACCTCCATGCTTGACACTCCGCATCAAGGGTTGGAATTGGGGGTTAAATCACCAAAATGATTTCCGCACACGGCCACCGCTGCTGCTCCCCTCACCTCCCAATGGGCATACTTGCCAACCCTCCCGGATTTTCCGGGAGACTCCCGAAATTCAGCGCCTCTCCCGAAAACCTCCCGGGACAAATTTTCTCCCGAAAATCTCCCGAAATTCAGGCGGAGCTGGAGGCCACGCCCCCTCAAGCTCCATGTGGACTTGAGTGACGTGTCGACAGCCTGTTTTCACGTCTGCTTTCCCACAGTACAAACAGCATGCCTGCCCAATGACGTTATAACTGTAGAATGATTGAAGGCGAGTTCTTGGTTTCTTATGTGGGTTTATTGTTAGGCAGTCTCATTAACGTCCTCCCAGCGTGGTAACAGCACACAACAACAGCAGTCACGTTTTCGTCTGCCGTAAACAGCAATGTTGTGACACTCTTAAACAGGACAATACTGCCACCTACTGTGCATGCATATGTGACAATAACATTTACGACTTTTAGAGCAGTGGTTCTCAACCTTTTTTCAGTGATGTACCCCCTGTGAACATTTTTTTAATTCAAGTACCCCCTAATCAGAGCAAAGCAGTTTTGGTTGGAAAAAAAAGATAAAGAAATAAAATACAGCATTATGTCATCAGTTTCTGATTTATTAAATTGTATAACAGTGCAAAATATTGCTCATTTGTGGTTGTCTTTCTTGAACTATTTGGAAAAAAAGATATAAAAATAACTAAAAACTTGTTGAAATATAAACAAGTGATTCAATTATAAATAAAGATTTGTACACATACCGCGATGAGGTGGCGACTTGTTCAGGGTGTACCCCGCCTTCCGCTCGATTGTAGCTGAGATAGGCACCAGCGACCCCAAAGGGAATAAGCGGTAGGAAATGGATGGATGGATAGCTGTAAATATACTCCTCCCCTCTTAACCACGCCCCAACAAAGCCCCGCCCCCAAACCACGCCCCTCGCCCCACCCCCAAACCACGCCCCCAACCCCCACCTCCCGAAATCGGAGGTCTCAAGGTTGGCAGGTATGCCAATGGGTCAAATGCAGAGAATAATTTCACCACACCAAATGTGTGTGTGACTATTGTTGGGACTTTAACTTTAACTATAAGTTAACTTGAACCTGCGCTGCACAGACCACCACATTGTTGATTCAGAAGGCCTTCGGCAGGTTTCCTACAGCACTGGCAACAAGCTAGCTAAATTTTGGTTGGATAAAAAAAACAACAACAAAAACAACAACATTGAAACTTAATAAGACATGAATAGAATATGATGAATACTAATATATATTTGGGGAAAGTAAATTAAATTAGTACATATTAAATTTACTTGGATTGATTCATGATAAGGATTTTTTGTTAGGCCAGCAGAGAAGGCCTTGTTGGCCGGACGGCCCATCCCTTCCAAATCGTTACGACTTTAAGCATGCCTTAATTCTTTTGACTATGCAGAGACTAAACAACTAAATGAAACATGCAAAGAGGCTTTGCCAAGTCTCTTGGGTGGATATGAAACAGCTAAGGACATGTTTTCCTGTCCACAGGTGTGGTTCTACAACAAGGCCTGGCACAGTGTGGTGTCCTTCGTGAACGTGGCCAACAACGCCATCCTAAGAGGAAACCTGCCGGTGGGACAGGACCCCCGCCTCTATGGCATTACCGTGTTCAACCACCCCCTCAACCTCACCAAAGAACAGCTGTCCTTCGTGGCCTTGTGAGTCGTATTAATAGTTGTGGACATCCTATGGTGTCATAATGTACCCTAAATGTGCTATTATTGTTGGAGATGCTCAGTATGACAGGAGTGTATAGTATATTATTAGGAAGCTAATTTGTTGTTTTTTTGCTGTCCTCATTTGAAATAGCATGAAACTACAGGACATGATGTACATTTTTACAGCCATTGCTATATTGCTATATGTTACTAAATGTTGGTATGTTTGCATTTTTAGTCAAGTAGTAGAAACCTTGTTTCCAAATGACTTTGGAAATTGTGTTAGTAAATATAAACATAATACAATGATTTGCAAATCCTTTTCAACTCATATTCAATTGAATGCACTACAAAGACAAGATATTTGATGTTCAAACTCATAAACTTTTTTTTTTTTTGCAAATAATAATTAACTTAGAATTTCATGGCTGCAACATGTGCCAAAGTAGTTGGGAAAGGGCATGTTTACCACTGTGTTACATCACTTTTTCTTTTAGCAACACTCAATAAACGTTTGGGAACTGAGGAAACTAATTGTTGAAGCTTTGAAAGTGGAATTCTTTCCCATTCTGTTTTATGTAGAGCTTCAGTCGTTTAACAGTCCGGGGTCTCCGCTGTCGTATTTTACGCTTCATAATTCGCCACACATTTTCGATGGGAGACAGGTCTAGACTGCAGGCGGTCCAGGAAAGTACCCACACTCTTTTTTTACGAAGCCACGCTGTTGTAACACGTGCTGAATGTGGCTTGGCATTGTCTTGCTGAAATAAGCAGGGGCGTCCATGAAAAATACGGCACTTAGATGGCAGCATATGTTGTTCCAAAACCTGTATGTACCTTTCAGCATTAATGGTGCCTTCACAGGTGTGTAAGTTACCCATGCCTTGGGCACTAATGCACCCATACCATCACAGATGCTGGCTTTTGAACTTTGCGTCGATAACAGTCTGGATGGTTCGCTTCTCTTTTTATCCGGATGACAGTATGTCAAATATTTCCAAAAACAATTTTGAAATGTGGACTCGTCAGACCACAGAACACTTTTCCACTTTGCATCAGTCCATCTTAGATGATCTCGGTGGCGTTTCTGGATGTTGTTGATGAATGGCTTTTGCTTTTCATAATAGAGCTTTCACTTACAGATGTAGCGACGAACTGTATTTAGTGACAGTGGTGTTCCTGAGCCCATGTGGTGATATGCTTTCGAGATTGATGTCAATTTTTGATACAGTGCCGTCTGAGGGATCGAAAGTCACGGTCATTCAATGTTGTTTTCCGGCCATGCCGCTTACGTCGAGTGGTTTCTCCAGATTCTCTGAACCTTTTGATGATACTATGAACTGTAGATGTTGAAATCCCTAAACTTCTTGCAATTGCACTTTGAGAAATGTTGTTCTTAAACTGTTTGACTATTTGCTCACGCAGTTGTGGACAAAGGGGTGTACCTCACCTCATCCTTTCTTGTGAAAGACTGAGCATTTTTTGGGAAGTTGTTTTTATACCCAATCATGGCACCCACCTGTTACCAATTAGCCTGCACCCCTGTGGGATGTTCCAAATAAGTGTTTGATGAGCATTCCTCAACTTTATCAGTATTTATTGCCACCTTTCCCAACTTCTTTTTCACGTGTTGCTGGCATCAAATTCTAAAGTTAATGATTATTTGCAAAAAAAACTGTTTATCAGTTTGAACATCAAATATGTTGTTTTTGTAGCATATTCAACTGAATATGGGTTGGAAAGGATTTGCAAATCATTGTATTCCGTTTATATTTACATCTAACACAATTTCCCAACTCATATGGAAACAGGGTTTGTAATCTGAAATCACTTTAATCAAGTGGACATCTTATCGTCTATAAAAGAGTCCATTAAGGCACGAGATGATCCCCAAATTAAAACAGTGTATCCCTGCTGTTTGTTAGCATGCTAGCATTTAATATTTTTAGCATTTCCATTGCAGTAAAGTTAAAGGCCTACTGAAACCCACTACTACCGACCACGCAGTTTGATAGTTTATATATCAATGATGAAATATTAACATTGCAACACATGCCAATACGGCCTTTTTAGTTTACTAAATTGCAATTTTAAATTTCCCGGGAGTTTCGTCTTGAAAACGTCGCGCAATGACGACGTGTACGCAAGACGTCACGGGTTTTAAGGAAATATGAGTGCTGCAAAAGTCGTCTGCTTTAAACGCATATTTACACAGTATTTTGAAGATCTGTGTTGCTGAATCTTTTGCAATTTCCATCCATCCATTTTCTACCACTTATTCCCTTTTGGGGTCGCGGGGGGCGCTGGCGCCTATCTCAGCTACAATTTGTTCAATTAATATTGAAGAAGTCACAGTAGAAAGATGGAGTTGGGAAGCTTTAGCCTTTAGCCACACAAACACACGGTGATTCCTTGTTTAAAATTCCTGGAGGTGAACCTTTCCTATGGATCAGAGCGCGGTCAAGCCAACATGGATCCCTACCAAATGTCAACCAGCAGGTTTTGGTGAAAAAATTGTGGTTAAAAAGTTAGTTCTTACCGGAGAAAAGCTGAGCTTGTGCCGTCCATAGCTGCCGTCGACTCCCCTGAGACACTGGCCTCAAGACACCCGTGGATACACCCTTCCGACTATCAGGTACTATTTAACTCACTAAAACACTGGCAACACAATAGAAAGATAAGGGATTTCCCAGAATTATCCTAGTAAATGTGTCTAAAAACATCGGAATCCGTCCCAATGCAATCGCGTTTTTTTTTTTAACTTATTTTTTTTAATCTTTTTTTTTTTCTAGTCCGTCGCTATCAATATCCTCAAACACAAATCCTTCATCCTCGCTCAAATTAATGGGGAAATTGTCGTTTTCTCGGTCCGAGTAGCACTTTTTGTTGGAGGCTCCCATTAAAAACAATGTGAATATGTGAGGAGCCATCGACAGGTGACGTCATCGTCTGCGACTTCCGGTAGAAGCAGGGCTTTTCTCTTAACACCGAAAGTTGCGAACTTTATTGTGCATGGTCTCTACTAAATCCTTTCAGCAAAAATATGGCAGTATCGCGAAATAATCAAGTATGACACATAGAATGGACCTGCTATCCCCGTTTAAATTAAAAATCTCATTTCAGTAGGCCTTTAAAATAGCAAAATCAGATTACAAACGCAACTCATAAAAATGTTGGTTAAAATTGCTTGTCTGAGGTTAATAACTGTCCATGTTTAATGTCCAGGGCTACGACATCCACTGACGTTGTGGTATCCATCTGCGTCATCTTCGCCATGTCCTTCATCCCTGCCAGCTTTGTCCTCTTCCTCATCCAGGAGCGTGTTAGCAAAGCCAAACATCTTCAATTTGTCAGCGGAGTCAATCCGACTGTCTACTGGCTGGCTAATTTCGCCTGGGACATGGTAAGTAAGCATCACGATATTAAAGTTACTAATTTTAGTCAATAGTCATCATAGTAAAATTCGTAATGATATTAATGTTTCTCCTATTTTGCATGTGTCAGTGCAACTACGCCGTCCCGTGTGTCATCGTCATTGTGATATTCCTGTGCTTCCAACAAGAATCATATGTCTCTCTTGCCAACCTGCCTGCCCTGGTTCTGCTTCTGGTTCTCTATGGGTAAACCCTAATTTTAACTATTTAAATATGTTTGTTTTTTTGATAGATGTTTGTTCTTTCTCTTTTCTTTAAGCTTATAACAACACAAGCTAAGTTAGCACTGTGACGGATCTTGAAGGATACATCATGTCCTGTAGTCAGATGCTGTTTTATAAGACAATGGTTACGGTGCTTTAATGCGAGCATAACAACATCACAACTTAAGTACAGAAAGTGCCATGGCTTCTTTAGAATGGCTTTACGTCATCTCTTGTGGACATTATGTCCAAAGAAGAATTTATGAAGTGTTAATACGATAACAGTTACTGTGCTAAGTTATCGGAATGTTGTTAAATCCATCATACAATGATTTTTGGAAGGAGAATATCTAAAATGTTAAAGGCCTACTGAAATGAGATTTTCTTATTTAAACGGGGATAGCAGGTCCATTTTATGTGTCATACTTGATCATTTCGCGATATTGCCATATTTCTGCTGAAAGGATTTAGTAGCGAACATCCACGATAAAGTTCGCAACTTTTGGTCGTTAATAAAAAAGCCTTGCCTTTACCGAAAGTCGCAGACGATGACGTCACCCGTGTGGGTGTTCCTCACATCCTCACATTGTTTATAATGGGAGCCTCCAACAAAAAGAGCTATTCGAACCGAAAAAACGACAATTTCCCCATTAATTTGAGCAAGGATGAAAGATTCGTGGCTGAGGATATTGATAACGAAGGACTAGAAAAAAACAATAAATAAAATCGTTAAAAAAAAAGGCGATTGTATTGTGAGTGATTCAGATGTTTTTAGACACATTTACTAGGATAATTCTGGGAAATCCCTTATCTTTCTATTGAGTTGCTAGTGTTTTAGTGAGTTTAATAGTACCTGATAGTCGGAGGGGTGTGTCCACGGGTGTCTTGACGCCAGTGTCTGAGGGAATTAATCACGGCAGCAACAGCACAACAGAAATTCCGCAGATCTCCGGTAAGAGGCAACTTTTTACCACAATTTTCTCACGGAAACCTGCCGGTTGACAAGTGGTCGGGATCCATGTTCGCTTGACCGTGCTCTGATCCATAGTAAAATTTCACCTCCGGGAATTTTAAACAAGGAATCACTGTGTGTTTGTGTGGCTAAAGGCTAAAGCTTCCCAACTCCATCTTTCTACTTTGACTTCTCCAATATTAACTGAACAAATTGCAAAAGATTCAGCAACACAGATCTCCAAAATACTGTGTAATTATGCGGTTAAAGCAGACGACTTTTAGCTGTGTGTGTGCGCAGCGCTCATATTTTCTAACAGCCCGTGACGTCTTGCGTACACGTCATCATTATGCAACGTTTTCAAGAAGAAACACCCAGTAAATTTAAAATTGCAATTTAGTAAACTAAAAAGGCCGTATTGGCATGTGTTGCAATGTTAATATTTCATCATTGATATATAAACTATCAGACTACGTGGTGGGTAGTAGTGGGTTTCAGTAGGCCTTTAATATATCAACTGTTAGCACTATTAGAAGTTTGTTCAGCCTCATTAGCATTTTGGACTCAGATCTAACATCAGAAAATGGTGTAAAGTCCTTGAGGGTTTGCCAAAGAATATTCTCTATTCACGTAGCTATATTTCTACATGTTAGCATACTAAGTATTAGTACATTAGTGTTTATTAAACTATCCTTTAAATATAATTTCCACAAGACATGGTGTAAAATTCTGGAGCAGCCGCAGCACTTTCTGTACCAAAGTTACGATATTGCTATGTTGGCATACAACTGTTAGAATGTTAAAGGCCTACTGAAACCCACTACTACCGACCACGCAGTCTGATAGTTTATATATCAATGATGAAATATTAACATTGCAACACATGCCAATACGGCCTTTTTAGTTTACTAAATTGCAATTTTAAATTTACCGGGTGTTTCTTCTTGAAAACGTCGCATAATGATGACGTGTACGCAAGACGTCACGGTCTGTTAGAAAATATGAGCGCTGCACACACACAGCTAAAAGTCGTCTGCTTTAACCGCATAATTACACAGTATTTTGGAGATCTGTGTTGCTGAATCTTTTGCAATTTGTTCAGTTAATATTGGAGAAGTCAAAGTAGAAAGATGGAGTTGGGAAGCTTTAGCCTTTAGCCACACAAACACACAGTGATTCCTTGTTTAAAATTCCCGGAGGTGAAACTTTACTATGGATCAGAGCGGTCAAGCGAACATGGATCCCGACCGAATGTCAACCAGCAGGTTTCGGTGTGAAAATTGTGGTAAAAAGTCGCTTCTTACCAGAGATCAGCTGAGCTTGCGCCGTCCGTAAAGCTGCCGTCGACTTCCCTGAGACACTGGCCTCAAGACACCCGTGGACACACACCTCCGACTATCAGGTACTGTTAAACTCACTAAAACACTAGCAACACAATAGAAAGATAAGGGATTTCCCGGACGTATCCTAGTAAATGTGTCTAAAAACATCTGAATCCGTCCCAATGCAATCGCGTTTTGTTTTTTTTAACTTGTTTATTTATTTATTTTATTTATTTTTCTAGTCCGTCACTATCAATACCCTCAAACACAAATCTTTCATCCTAGCTCAAATTAATGGGGAAATTGTCGTTTTCTTGGTCCGAATAGCTATTTTTGTTGGAGGCTCCCATTATAAACAGGAGCCATCAACGGGTGACGTGAGGAGCTATCAACGGGTGACGTCATCGTCTGCGACTTCCGGTAAAAGCAGGGCTTTTCTGTTAGCGAAAAAAAGTTGCAAACTTTATTGTCGATGTTCTCCACTAAATCCTTTCAGCAAAAATATGGCAATATCGCGAAATGATCAAGTATGACACATAGAATGGACCTGATATCCCCGTTTAAATAAGAAAATCTCATTTCAGTAGCCCTTTAAGTTAGCAACTTAACTAAAAGAAACCAATAACGTAGCTCTAAATGACATACATATTTTTAGATGTATATTGATATTGTTCTTGTGGTGGACACAGGTGGTCCATCATCCCCTTGATGTACCCGGCGTCCTTCATCTTCAGCGTTCCCAGCACTGCCTATGTGGTGCTAACATGCATCAACCTCTTTGTCGGCATCAATGGCAGTATTGCCACATTTGTAATGGAGCTCTTCAACGACGAGGTACTTAGTCAAATGTCCACTAAACTTATAGGCCTAAGTCAGATTTATCGATACCATGTCTGTGTTTGTCTGCCCGCCCCCAGGATGTGTCGTACATCAATGACATCGTCAAACAGGTGCTCCTCGTCTTCCCTCATTTCTGTCTGGGAAGAGGATTGATTGACATGGCCAAGAATCAAGCCATGGGTACCCTCTTTAGCAGCTTTGGTAAGTTAGCATATCAACTGTTAGCATTTTAGGTATTATACATTAAAAAAGGATATGACTATAGAGCAGGGGTGCCCAAACAGCGATTTTTACAATGCAACAGAGTATTTCAGTCTCATACCAGCTTATTTACTGTAAATCTATAGTAGAGATTGTCAGAAAGCTGTGTGCCTAATTCAGTTAACATGTATTGCTGCATTTTTTATGTCAAAACATTCAAAACGCAAATTTTCGGCAGATTTTGCTTTTCTCAAAACAGCTCCTCCTAGATATTTCATCCAATCGCATTCAAATTTTACCCAGACACATTAGAAATATGGAGGATGATTAATATTGAAGCATTTGGGTTTTCATTATCAGATGTGGGCAAAGCATGGCGACAAACATCCTTCTTCATAGACTTTATTGTACGCTACTGCTCAGCCCGTAATGAAAAAAATATATATTTTACGGTAAATAAAAATGTCAGATCAGTCACCAGAATTTTACCGTTTTTTACACCAAATTATTGTCAATTGAAAACTGTACTACTGTTGTTTATGTGTTATAAAAGCTGCCATTTTTTTTTAATCATTAATATCTATGGCCATTTTTTCACATTAGCATTACTGTAAATGGAAAAACAGTACCACTGACGGTTTTACGGTAAATTTCTGGGAAGTCATCTGCCAGGTTGTGACTGTAAAATCTACTGACTTTTTAGCTTTGCGGACATGCTATCAATAAAGAGGTCAGTATAAATGTGTTACATTTGATACGATGGGCAAGATTTGGCCCGAGGGCCCCACTTTTGGCATCTCTGCGATAGAACATATTGTACAATCATTGCTATCTTACTATATGTTAGCATTTAAAATGTGTTTAAAACATTTAATTGTTTAAGCTATCTACTGTTCCTTTGCTCTACTGCTTTGTTTTAGCACACCAACAGTTATCTCGTTTTAGCTTTCCTTATTTGAAATAGTATGAGACTATAAGGCACCATGTATATTCGTTATGGTACTCAGGTTGCTATTTTGGTCACATTTGTTAGCATACCGACGGATGGATTTAGTATGTTAGAAAGTGAATGCTTGTGAGCATTTTCCTGCATGGAGGTATAGTATAAATAGCATGATTTTCCAAGCCCAACATGTTAAAGGCCTACTGAAACCCACTACTACAGACCACGCAATGATGAAATATTAACATTGCAACACATGCCAATTTAGTAATTACAGTTTACTAAATTGCAATTTAAAATTTCGCGCCACGTATCCTGTTAAAAACGTTGCAGTATGATGACGCGTGCGCGTGACGTCACGGATTGTAGCGGACATTTTGATCCAGCACCGATCCCAGCTATAAGTCGTCTGCTTTAATCGCATAATCACACAGTATTCTGGACATCTGTTTTGCTGAATCTTTTGCAATTTTTTCAATTAATAATGGAGACGTCAAAGAAGAAAGATGTAGGTGGGAAGCGGTGTATTGCGGCCGCCTTTAGCAACACAAACACAGTCGATGTTTCCCTGTTTCCTTGTTTACATTCCCGAAAGCTGATGGTAAAGCTTTACTCTGTAACAGAGTGGTCAAGCGAACATGGTTCCCTACCACATGTCAACCGGCAGGTTTCGGTGAGAAAATGGTGGTAATAAGTCGGCTCTTACCATAGTTATGAGCGGAGAGCTTGGGTCTTGCCTCGCCTCCTGCAGCTGCGGACTCTCTTGCCTCCTCCCGACCGTCGGATGCTAACACCGTGGAGGAGGGAGAAAAAAAATAATCTCAGCCCGGCTGCCTTGCCTCGTCGAGAAACGTGGCTTCCCTCAAAGACATTGGTGGTCACCACACCCGTGGCCACACCCCTCCGACTTTCAGGTACGGCCATATTATCCCACTAAAACACTAGTAACACAATAAGCAGATAAGGGATTTTCCAGAAGTATCCTCGTAAATGTGTCCAATAACATCTGAATCGCTCCCACTGTCCTCGTCTTTTTTTTTTATATATATAATCCTTCACTCTCACTTTCCTCATCCACGAATCTTTCATCCTCACTCAAATTAATGGGGAAATCGTCGCTTTCTCGGTCCGAATCGCTATCGCTGCTGGTGGCCATGATTATAAACAATGTGAGGATGTGAGGAGCCCTACAACCCGTGACGTCACGCGCACATCGTCTGCTACTTCCGGTACAGGCAAGGCTTTTTTATTAGCGACCAAAAGTTGCGAACATTATCATCGATGTTCTCTACTAAATCCTTTCAGCAAAAATATGGCAATATCGCGAAATGATCAAGTATGACACATAGAGTGGACCTGCTATCCCCGTTTAAATAAGAAAATCTCATTTCAGTAGGCCTTTAAACAGTTTCAAATTGTGCAAGGAAAAAAGGAAAGCTGATTTTTTTAAGAGTTGTAAAAAAAAGCTATTTTCCTGTCGGGGCACAATAATTAACATGGTAGCATTTTGGTACTGTCATCCGTTTACTTGCGTGTTGTTGTTTTTTTGAGTCTAAGTGGCATATTAAGCTGTCACACATAACTATATCAAAACACTTCAATGAGCGGCTTGCTGTTGGTGTGACATCTTGTTGTTTTGATGATTTCCCTGCTCTATTTACTTCAACTAGGAGAGAACCGCTTCAAGGATCCTCTTAGCTGGGACATGGTTGGCAAGAACCTCTTCGCTATGTCCATACAAGGAGCGGCCATGTTTCTTATCACCATTCTCATCCAATACAAGTTCTTTTGCAAACCAAGGTGAAAACATGCTACATTTGCCGACATAAATGTTGATCATAAGTAAGATTTTTTTTTTTTTTTTATGCAGGCGTACTTCCGCAAAGTTGCTTTGCACTGAGGAAGAGGACGTTGACGTTGCTCGAGAACGGGATCGGGTGTACGCAGGAAAAGCCCAGAATGACCTTTTGAGGACATACGATCTAACTAAGGTGTTGCCTTGTTTTGCTGGGGAGACAAAATGCTAACATGCTAACAGTCACAATGCTAAGATATAGACAAAAATGCATACACTGTACAGTTAATGTTTAAGAAAGCCTACATTTGGTGAATTAATCCCATTATACTATTGCACAACTACCTACTTTTTAAGAAGTATGCAAATATATCCCAGTCGCCCATCCTCTATGGCTCCTCTTACTCACACGCCACCATGTGTTCGTTTAGCAGGGGGATTAGCAAAGTCAAGCAACATCGGGGGAAAATGTATTTATTGGTCTTCTACCCGAAAAAAAAGTATAGATAGGCAATTATATCATCCGCAACCGCGTCACCAAAGTCGTCCTCCACCCCCCGTCCACCCGAACCAACATTTTATCAGAAACGCATCCGCCCGCCACCCGCGCGTTGAAATACATCAGAGGTTGGCCACCTTTACCACTCACAGAGCTGTCTAAACCCGTTTCACAGAGTAACGAAGACAATTGGAGCCACTAAAGTTCTCGCAATTTTCCAATTGGCGTTCATCCTGATGACAAGGATATGGGCATGCTGTGAAGCCATTGCCTTTGACACCTTCACCAACATGTACACACCGATTATTAGTCTGGCAACATGTTGTGTGCAGCTTCCGCAATCACACGTACACGATTGAAAGGCATACTGGGTGATACAGAGTACACTGATGGTTGTGATATAAACAACTTTAACACTTACTAATATGCACCACGCTGTGAAGCCACACCTAACAAGATTGACAAAAACATTTCGGGAGAACATCCTCACAGTAACACAACATAAACGCAACACAACAAATATCCAGAATCCTGTGTGTCCGTGACAAATCCTGAATATATTTTACACCCCCGCGCCCCCAACCCAGCCCACCTTACCGACGCACGGGGTGAGGGGAGGGGAGGGGGCTTTGCTGCCAGCTGGGTGTATAAAATAGTCAGGAGTGTCATGGATACAAAGGATTCTGGGTATTTGTTGTGTTGCGTTTATGTTGTGTTACTGGGAGGATGTTCTCCCGAAATGTGTTTGTCAATCTTGTTTGGTGTGGCTTCACAGCGTGGCGCATATTACTAAGAGTGTTAAAATTGTTTATATCACAATCATTAGTGTACTCTGTGTCACCCAGTATGCCTTACAGTCGCGTGCGTGTTGCTGCAGAAGCCACACACAACATGATAATAGACTGACAAGCAGATCGTACATGCTGTAGAGGGCGACAAAGTCAATGGCTTCATAGCACGCCCTAATACTTATTATCTGGGTGACTACCGGTAGTCATTCTAGAGAATATTAGCGTCCCCTATTGTCTTCTACGCTTTGTGACACGGTTCTTAAATGGCTCTTTGAATGGCAAAGGATACCGATCCCAGAACCATGTATATCAAATATTTCTGGATGATTCAACCGCCACCTGCCCGAATATACTTAAAATCTATTTTTTCGTCATGTCACCCGCCCGACCCGCGGTTCATCCGCGGACTCCGCGTATGAGACCGCAAACCGCGCATCTCTAGACTCGACATTTCAAACTACAGTATGCAAAGTACTTCCTTAAAAGACCAGTAGTGTGAGGCTTGTGTGGCATAACGATGCCGGGTTCGTTCTTACAAGCATGCGTCGGACAAAAACACAGCGTAAGGTAAGATATAAAGATTTATTAAAATCAAAACAGGCTAAGAACAAAAACACTGGTGCTAATAGAAAGCCAAAAAAATGGCGCTAGCATGGAAGCTAGGAATATGAATAAAAAAACTAAACTTGGCACGAAGGCACAAAAAGGGAAAACAAAATGACTACTATGAAAGCTAGGAATGAAATAAACTGCAGCGCGAGAGCTAGCGAGTAATAGAATGAAACACAAGACATCAACTGTTGCATGAGAGCAATTTAGAGTCCGACAATGACTGAACAGAAAGGGCTGGCTTATATAAGGATGGTGATTAGTAAAACAGGTGTGCCGGAACCGAGAGTAGCAGGTGGAAATAATATGTAACCATGGTGACAGACTACACAGGAAATAAGGAATGTGATAAAAAAATGGAACAAAACAACATTCTGGTACGATCCGAGCAGCGGATCGCAACAAGTAGAGTGGAAAAACAAGTTGCCTTCATAGGCTTAACAGTGTTTTACTGTATCCATTAAACCACATCCAATTGTAATTACTACCTGCAAAGTATCGTCTGAGCATCCAAAAATGTCGCAAATTCAGTCAGCTAATTTGAATATTTCTCTCTGAATGTCTTCAGTATTTTCCATTGATTCTGCAGATCACTTATACTGGAAATATGCAAAAATTGTAAAGGGATGTGCTGTTTATGCGAGTCAAGAACACATATGCTTGGCTTTTTTTATGCATTCAAAATCGTAAATAAATTGCTATAATTTGAGTCAATATATCGAGTCCATGGTTCTCTCCCGGAAAAGGGTGGAGTGTCATCTCCAGGTTGGGGAGGAGACCCTGCCCCAAGTGGAGGAGTTCAAGTACCTAGGAGTCTTGTTCACGAGTGGGGGAAGAGTGGATCGTGAGATCGACAGGCGGCTCGGTGCGGCGTCTTCAGTAATGCGGACGTTGTACCGATCCGTTGTGGTGAAGAAGGAGCTGAGCCGGAAGGCAAAGCTCTGAATGATCTACGTTCCCATCCTAACCTATGGTCATGAGCTTTGGGTCATGACCGAAAGGATAAGATCACGGGTACAAGCGGCCGAAATGAGTTTCCTCCGCCGGGTGGCGGGGCTCTCCCTTAGAGATAGGGTGAGAAGCTCAGTCATCTGGGAGGAACTCAAAGTAAAGCCGCTGCTCCTTCACATCGAGAGGAGCCAGATGAGGTGGTTCGGGAATCTGGTCAGGATGCCACCCGAACGCCTCCCGAGGGACGTGTTTAGGGCACGCCCAACCGGTAGGAGGCCACGAAGAAAACGCAGGATACGTTGGGATGACTATGTCTCCCGGCTGGCCTGGGATTGCCTCGAGATCCCCCGGGAAGAGCCAGACAAAGTTGCTGGAGAGAGGGAAATCTGGGCTTCCCTGCTTAGGCTGCTGCCCCCGCGACCCGTCCTCGGATAAGCGGAAGAAGATGGATGGATGGATATCGAGGGTCCTCTATTCCGCCCATTATATCCTCTCTAAAGACATTTGCAAACCGCCAACAATTTTCCATTTACTTGTAATTACCGGAATTTTTAAACAATGAGTAATATTGTTCATTTAAGCGCTAATGCAGAAAGCCAATTTTAACGGGGAATTGATAGTAGCAAGTTGATGCTAGCTTACGCTGCTATTATTGACACACTGAGACAACGGCGGCTTCTGCTCCGTCTCAAACTTGCTTAAAGTAAATTCGACATTAGAACTCATGCATCTCTCACCTGGTAGTAGACAAATGTGGCCATGGGTTCAATCAATCAATCAATCAATGTTTATTTATATAGCCCTAAATAAAAAGTGTCTCAAAGGGCTGCGCAAGCCACAACGACATCCGCGGTACAGAGCCCACATAAGGGCAAGGAAAAACTCACCCCAGTGGGACGTCGGTGACAATGACTATGAGAAACCTTGGAGAGGATCGCATATTTTAGAATCCCTGAAAAAAAATAAGTGTGTGATTCGTCTCTCATAATGATTGGAAACGATAGGCGAAATTTCCCCTTCAAACTAACTTAAAGCTGAGGCACCTAAGTTATATTCTTTAACTAAAAAAAATCATATTTCCATGATACAGTATTTCATAACAGTAATAATTTCAGTAAAATGTGTACGTATGCCTGCTGTCTGTGCTATATATTTTTTGTTAATTACCGTATTTCCTTGAATTGCCGCAGGGCATATAGTATGCGCCTGCCTTGAATTTGCTTCTCAAAATAATTAGCGCATGCTTAGTATTACCGCCTGGTCAAACTCATGACGTCACGAGTGACACTTCCTCTGTCATCATTTTCAAAATGGAGGAGGCTGATTTCAATGCCGGTAATTTGAAATCGCATAAAGGGAAGAAGATTAAGAGCTATTCAGTAGGATTTAAGGTCCAAGCTTACATCACACTCAATTTTTTACTGCATACCTTTGGTATGTGCCGGAGTGAGAAGAGGTTTTAAAACAATTAGCGCATGCTTACTTTTACCGCATGCCTTTGGTAAGCGCAGGAGTGAGAACAGGTTTTAAATGAATTAGCGCCCCGGCGGCAATTCAAGGAAATACGGTAGTTGGTTTTAGTTTAAAAAAAATACAAAACGGATGACAAAATCATTTGTCTTCCTGGCGGTCAACCCCTCAAGGTCTAATCACAGGATTTAGAGAAAGGAATGGTGAGCAGAGCCCATGAAGGAGCCTCCTCATTGGCTGACGCGATATATAGTGAAGTGTGTGCACGGCGCTAACTTGTTTTCAGTTAACCATGGTTGCCGAACACCCATCTGTAAAGATTGCAATACTTGCGCTTGCTGTTACAGCATGTACTGCTAAAAAAAAAAAAGGAAATCAGAGGAAGAAAAGAAAGCCGCTGTATGTCTAAAAAAACAAAGAAGATAAGAATAAAATAGACTAGAAAGTACTTTATTGATCCTTGGGGGAAATTCAGCACCACAGTTTGCTCGCAATAGACAATAATAATAAATAATAATATCCAACATAAATTATATATATATAATATATATATATAATATAAATATATTGTACATATATTCTACATTTAAGTGCAGTCAAGAAGGAACATATGCATTATACAGTCTGATGGCTGTCGGTATGAAGGACCTCCTGCGTCGTTCCGTGTTACATTTTGGGAGTCTGAGCCTTCCACTGAAGGTGCTCGTTCTCTCCGCAAAGTCCGAGTGTAGTGGGTGGCAGGTGTTGTCCATAATGGCTAGGAGTTTTGCTAGACTTCTCCTCTCTGACACCACCGCCAGAAAGTCCAGCTCCACTCCCACCACGTTACTGGCCTTCTCTACCAACTTGTCCAGTCTGTTTGCATCCCTCACTCTTAGCCCGCTGCCACATTTTGGTCCGGCGTATTCTAGATGGAGGGTGTTGCGTGCTAGTTTTGGACTAACTTTGGATGTGCAAGTGACTGTTTTTTTTTTAAAGAGCTAGTTAAAATGATCTAATGGTCTAATGTTCCATGTTCCTATATTTTGTGTGGCAACGTGTTAGTATGTTTACCGATAGTTATGCGATTGCTGTTCCGTCTATTGTAAGCAGAGACACAGTTTGTGGTTGATGTATTCAGATTTTTGCAAAATCCTTGTATTGTATATGGCGATGTTATAGCTTAGCAACATAAATGAGTATTTCATAATTAGAGTTAAAAAAAACACGTACCTGTGACGACATTTATTTTCTGCAACAAAATACGAAATAGGGGATCCTTTGATGCAATTTCAAACCGTCAACAATCTATGCGTGTGCACGTACAGCTCTCGTGCTCTATTATGTGCACTTCCAGAAAGGAGGAGACTAGAAGGGACAATCAGCAAGGTGCGCAGAGGGGGCGGGATTTACAGTTTGAATTCTGCCTGGTGACACAAGATTCAAGTACATTTAAATAAATGGAGTAAATTTGTGCACTAATGATAAAACGTTGCCAAACATCTAAAGCGAGCACGCAGGGCATACCCCCTTGCTGGAAATACAGAGTAAGGAGACCATCAGCATACGGACAGATGCATGGAAATATGAAAAACCTCATTTTTTTAATTGATTAAAAATAAGAAATTGTGATTCAATTACTAATTTTTTTTGGACACCCTTAATACTTTCTGACAACTGTCTTATTTACATGCACAGTACAAACTCTTCTCAGTCTCATTTGCTCGCTGCAGGTGTATCCAGGGAAACGTATCCCAGCTGTGGACCGTCTATGTGTGGGCATACCTGCGGCAGAGGTGGGCCAAATATTTATTTTTGGATTTTACACAAGGAAACTGCTGTTAATGACTTAAGTGGATTTTTTTTATTTTAAAGAAAGACAATCATGGGGTGTTTGTATGTTCAGTTATTTTGCAGGTAAACTATTTTCGGAATTAAATATTAAACAAATACCACAAAATAACAACAGTTTTATTATAGGCTCTGTGTGCAAAAAAATGGGTAAACTGTTCACCAATAATGAAATATAATGTAAAAAAATCCGATATGTAATTTTCATTTTATTTTTTTAAAGGGCTGTCAAAGGAATACAATATTTGAATGTGATTAATCAACATTTTCCAAGAGTTAACTCATGTTTAATCCTGATTAATCTCAGGTAGATACATTTGTTTCCATTTTAAACAAGTGTACCTTATAGATGTCAAAGTTTTAATACTATCAACATGGGACTAACCAGGGGTCTCAGACACGTGGCCCGCGAGACGTTATTTTGCGGCCCCCTCCTTAATATGAAAGTTTAATGTTAGTGCGGCCCGGAAGTTTTGTATAATTGGTGCTTGACAGCGTTGTGTGCGGAGCTGTAGGAATCTACCAATCACGGTGTGGTATATGGCTCTCGAGGGCTGAACATTGACATCACTTGCGTGATGCAAGCAGAGAACCCCCCCCTTGCTCCAGACAGAGACGATTTTTGTTATGTGGGTCCAAAATGGCTCTTTCAACGTTGTGGGTTGCCTACCCCTGCGTTAGTGGAAAAGCGGCAAATGAGTGAAAGCGACAGAGACGTTGCCATGGAGATGAGGGTTTTCTTACGTGCCTGGCTGCAGTCGCACCGCAACATCTGTCCGTCAGTAATAACATTCCCCGATGACCTGGACCAATTCAAACCGTTATTTGTTTTTGTTTTTTATTTAATTTGCATTGCCTTTTGTTTCGTAATCCTCATTTTGTTCATTTGTATTTGGATTTTATTTTGTGTTGAAAATAAATATAAAGACATTTAAAAAATATATATTTTTTAAGAAATCTTTTCTTGCGGCCCACCCTAACCCAGACTCTGCATCAAGTGGCCCCCAGGTCAATTGAGTTTGAGACCCCTGGACTAGACAATTTGTTTGCTTTATGCAAATATTTTTTCAAATGTACACTGAAGCTCATGACAAGATAGACATGAACACTACTTTAATGACAATAAAAGAATTAGCCGCGGTGCGCCAATGTTGATGGTGATTTTGTATCCTTGGCATCATTTGTATCCCCTGCTGATGCAGCGCTTGCATTTAAAGGGATGGAGCTTCTCTTCTGGTGTTTAGATACCAGCTAAGTGCTTAAATAACACAAAATGTGGATTATTAAGATCACAGTTTGATGGTAAAAGATGACCTGAGATATTTTTAACTAAATAAATGCTTATGATATTCTGTGCAATTTGTGTTATACCATTTAATCATATTCATGTTGCTGCGTGACACTGTCTTAACCTAATGTATTTTGTGACTTAGTGTAATATTGCTACTGTGAGCGATCAGCCTGCTGAACAGGACTATCATCTAAAACCTGTTCAAAGGAATATACACATTATTTCAGCCTGACAGAAAATGTGTCCTGTATCATTCTCAATTGATGTACAAGCATGTATTTAATGAATTAAAGAAAATTCTAAATGTTTTTAAATATTTGAAAAATAATAATTTTTAAAAACTCTGCCGTTGAATACATTTTTTGTTAACTCGTGGTAACTTTGACAGCCCTGAAAATAAAAAAAAATTCAGAAGTCAGATGCAAATATTTCATGTGTATACATTTTTTTGTTTTAATTTTCAATAATATAATTCATATGGGGCAGCAGTGGTTAGCGCTGGTGCCTCACAGTGAGAAGGTCTTGGGTTTGAGTTTGTATGTTTGCATGTTCTCTCTGTGATTGCATGGCTTCCCTACGGGTACTCCCGCTTCCTTCCGCCTCCAAATATATGCACCTGGTGATAAGTTGATTGGCAACACTAAATTTGCCCTTGTGTGTGAATGTGAGTGTGAATGTTGTCTGTGTGTGTTAGCCCTGCGATAAGGAGGCGACTTGTCTAGGGTGTATCCCGCCATCTGCCCCCCGCAACACTAAATTTGCCCTTGTGTGTGAATGTGAGTGTGAATGTTGTCCGTGTGTGTTAGCCCTGCGATAAGGGGGCGACTTGTCTAGGGTGTATCCCGCCATCTGCCCCCCGCAACCCCAAAAAGGACAAGGGGTTGAAATTGGATGGATGGCCAATTCATTTATAAACTTAAAATCAAAAGGTTTCTTTTATATTTCATTTAATAACTAACAGTATTTCATTTGTCAGTTCAGTCTTTAAACACATCATTTTAATGTGTACATTTAATTTTAAAATTAATTTAAAGTTTTGTGACAACTAAAGTCAAATGTGACGACTCATTTATTAGATTATTTCATTGGGTATTAAAATTAACACATTAAACATTATTTTTTTTATGTGTATTCTTCTTATAGTAGTAAACTGCACAGAAAAAATATCTACTGTTTTTAGCACCCCTTTTATTGCGGTACCAACCGCAGTGGTAACCTATTTTCTATGTTGTGTAGGACTTTCAAATGTCTATATTGGACTTATTTGCTTTTTCTTTCCAACATAATCTGAAATGCTGACAAGCGTTGGTATAAATCCTTTCCTCCTTGCCCACTGTTTACTCAGAGCTCAGTGGAAATGCCAAGATCAGTATTGTCATTCCCCACCACACATTTTTCATGCATTATTTACTGTACATCAAGCTTAACTTAGCTGTCTCCTATGCATTTTCACCCAAGACAGGTTGCTAATATGCAGCTCTCTATAGGGGGTGGAAATCTAATATTTATGACTGACTTCAAGCATTCAAAGACAGAAGGAACACTAGTGTTTTTGGAGTCGTTGCTTAACCCCTTCTGATGCTAGGATTTTTTGGCTACAACACATAAAAAGTAAAATGTAAAGTAAATGCAAAATGCTTGAACCATTTGTAGGGGAGGTGTGGCTTTGGGCTTTTTTTCCCCCCTAACAGTCAGAATTTAAGCACTACTGACAGTGAAGATTAGGAGTTGGAACACACTGAAAAAGAAAGATTTTTTTTTTAGGTTGGTCTTTATTTTTCACAGAAATATGTGACTTTAAAATAGTTAGTTTGAACTGAATAACTTATTGTGGACGGGAAAACACAATCCCATTTAGAAATTGGCATTGATACTGCAAACATTGAGGATTATTAAAGTTAAAGTTAGAGTGCCAATGATTGTCACACACACACTAGGTGTGGCGAAATTATTCTCTGCATTCGACCCATCACCCTTGATCACTCCCTGGGAGGTGAGGGGAGCAGTGGGCAGCAGCGTTGGCCTCGCCCGGGAATCATTTTGGTGATTTAACCCCCAATTCCAACCCTTAATGCTGACTGCCAAGCAGGGAGGTAATGGGTCCCATTTTTATAGTCTTTGGTATGACTTGGCCTGGGTTTGAACTCAGATTCTACCCATCTCAGGGCGTACACTCCAACCACTATACACAGGTTTTTTTAAAGTTAGGGTAAAACAAACACAGCATTATTGCTTCCTGACACTGTATCTTTTCGCTGAAAAACTTACAGTGCACATTTTTTGTTGCTTTGTTTCTCAGGAGTTCCTTGCTCTTCAAGCTTTTAATGACAAATAAACGTGTCAGCCATATTTGAAGAGAGCCAAGTACTTTTTTTACACAAATAAATAACAGTCCTGTCATATAATCTGACCTTTAACTAACAATAACATTTTTATTTCAATGGTTGACTATATACGTTTGTTCTCCATCAGTGTTTTGGCTTGCTTGGAATCAACGGTGCCGGAAAGACCACCACTTTTAAAATGCTAACAGGTGACATCTCTGTCTCCAGTGGAGAGGCCTTTCTCAACGGATACAGGTGAGTCACTAGCTAGTATCAGAGCATGAATTTATATAAGTATATCCATGCATGCATACCGTATTTTTTGGAGTATAAGTCGCTCCGGAGTATGAGTCGCACCTCCCGAAAATGCATAATAAAGAAGGAAAAAAAAACATATAAAAGGTCGCACTTTAGTATGTCGCATTTTTTGGGGAAATTTATTTGATAAAACCCAACACCAAGAATAGACATTTGAAAGGCAATTAAAAATAAATAAAGAATAGTGAACAACAGGCTGAATAAATGTACGTTATATGACGCATAAATAACCAACTGAGAAGGTGCCTGGTATGTTAGCGTAACATATTATGGTAAGAGTCATTCAGATAACTATAACATATAGAACATGCTATACATTAACCAAACAATCTGTCACTCCTAATTGCTAAATCCCATGAAATCTTATACGTCTAGTCTCTCACGTGAATAAGCTAAATAATATTATTTGATATTTCACGGTAATGAGTAAATCGTTTCACACGTAAGTCGCTCCTGAGTATAAGTCGCACTCTCGGCCATACTATGAAAAAAAACTGCAATTTACAGTCCGAAAAATACGGTACATATATTTATACTGGTATTGTACGGTGTACCGGTACCAATAAAGTACCGTGGTACTAATGAATTAGAAACGATACTATACTGCCTTTGAAAATTAGGGATACTTTTATTTTCATGCGCATGCTGCAGTGATGTGGAGAGCAGAGGGGCATGAGGTTGAGTGTGTGAGCATGCACACATAGAACCAACAGCGCGTACAGGAACAAACAGCTTGGACAGGAAGAATGGCAAAAGACGGTGTTTATACTGGTTAATAAAGAGTGTGCGTGAAGTGGGATGTGAAAGTATTTGGGCTTCAAAACAATCGATCAAAATTACATATTAAAGGGGAAGGTTATCACAATTTCTGAAGGGTTAAAACCAATAAAAATCAGTTCCCAGTGGCTTATTTTATTTTTCGAAGTTTTTCTCAAAATTTTACCCATCATGCAATAATATCCCAAAAACACGGCTTCAAAGTGCTTGACTTTAACCGTCGTTATATCCACCCGTCCATTTTCCTGTGACGTCACAGCATGACCACACAGAAACAAATATGGCGGATAGCACAGAAAGGTATAGCGATATTAGCTCGGATTCAGACTTGGATTTCAGCGCCGTAAGCGATTCAACAGATTACGATGTATTGAAACGAATGGTTGGAGTGTGGAGGCAGGTAGCGAAAACGAAATTGAAGAAGAAACTGAAGCTACTGAGCCATATCACGACAGACAGCGGCACGGGAGGAAGCGAGGACAAATTCGGCGATCGCCTTCTAACCAACGATTGGTATGTGCTTGTTTGGCATTAAATGTGGGTGGAGGGAAAGGCTGGATGCAAATATAGCTACAAATGAGGCATAATGAAGCAATATGTACATACAGCTAGCCTAAATAGCATGTTAGCATCGATTAGCTTGCAGTCATGCCGTGACCAAATATGTCTGATTAGCACACTCCTCATAAGTCAATAACATCAACAAAACTCACCTTTGTGCATTCATGCACAACATTATAAGTTTGGTGGACAAAATGAGACAGAAAAAGAACTGGCATAAATCATATCCAGGGGGTTTACCTCGCTCGTCTGCGGGAAGAGACTGCCGTCGTCCCTGAATACTTCGCACTCCGGCAGATTCAGTGGTGCTCTATTTTCCAATATTGCAGATTTCGTTGACTTTATCGTTGGAAATGCATCTGCTTTGAGTGTCGCAGGATATCCACAAATTCTTGCATCTCTGTCGTAGCATACCTGTCGTCGGTAAAGTGTGCGGAACAAACGAGGGACTTTCGCATCTTTTGGCCACTGGTGCAACTTGAATCCGTCTCTGTTCGTGTTGTTACACCCTCTGACAACACACCCACAAGGTCTCCAGGGTACAGGAAAATATTCGAAAAAAGGGAAAATAACAGAGCTGATTTGACTTGGTGCGTATAATAAGATTGAGAAAATGGCGGCTCGCTTCCTGTTGTGATGTTATGGGTGAAAGGTCATCGCTCCGACAGGCTATCAAACGAAAGGCGTTTAAATCGCCAAATTCACCCCTTTAGAGTTCGGAAATCGGTTAAAAAAACATATGGTCTTTTTTCTGCAAAATCAAGGTATATATTAATGCTTAAATAGGTCTGGTGATAATCCATCCATCCATCCATTTTCTACTGCTTATTCCCTTTCGGGGTCGCGGGGGGCGCTGGCGCCTATCTCAGCTACAATCGGGCGGAAGGCGGGGTACAATGTTCCCCTTTAAACAGAGAAGTGCTGCGCTTTATAACATGCCTCACCAAAGGTGGCATGATTAAAGTATTACAATCTTTGCTTCAAATTTAGCTGAAAAATTATACAAGCAGTCAGATCGACTGGCAATAAAGTAAAGCAGCTCCACTGCTGTGGACATACAGATACGCAGGCGCACACACAGCTGCTTAGCGTGTTGCCATTAATTATCACAGTAAAAAATCCAAACCACCCACATAGCATAAACTAATGCAAGTAAATGACTGGATTTTGTGAAAAATTCCTACAATTTGTGTTTTATCTTAAACAAATGTGTGTTTTACCTGCTACATGTCTTATCTTTGTACTTTTAGCCATATAATATTGTTTTTAGCATTTACTAATGATACTCTTTTTCTTAAACTACATACCAAGAATGGCAACCATAAATCATGAAGCATGTAAAATAATGTCAGTTAGAGCTTGCTATTCTATTCTAACATAATCCGAGATTACGGCAGGCTACATGTACTATATAAAATTGTAAATTGTTATTTTTGAATGCAATAAGAAAAACCCAATGTGTTTAATGCCTCTTAACTTTGATTTTAACCTGCTAGAAGTGTTCTTTGATTGCATTAAGAAACATATGTTTAATATATTATAACATGATGTGTTAAATTGAAGCCCTTATGACATTTTTTGTGGTCCCCTTTATTTTGAAAAGTATCGAAATACATGTTTGTACCGGTACCAAAATACTGGTATCGGGACAACCCTAATTTATACACACTTTGGGAAAAATGATGATCCAGAACCTTATATTTTTTTGCCTAAATATAAGAAGGACAAACTACAAGTTTTAGAACCTGAGTGATAATCAGATGCAGCTCTAATGACACACTAAGCAACCTTTAGCACTATAAGTGCTGAACAAAGAATACAAACTGCCAAGTACAAACATAGTAAAACAATCACATACTGTACAATTTCTGCTCTCAGTGGAATGCCTACTGATGGCATGTGCATATAATCCCGTTTAGATGAATAATGAATCATAATCCTCACACAGGTAAAACAAAAAAAAAGGTAGCAGACTGCAGCAAACTGTCTTTTTGTATCTTTCTCGCAATTTGCGGGTCTAAATTGAATGTCAAAGTTAACTAACTTCCCAGTTTACAGCCACAAACTTCTACTGTACAAGTAGAATCTACAATTAATTTATACCAACTCCGAGGTGATGCAGCAGCTCACCAGCCCACTATGTCAATATAGCATAAGCTGGTTAGCTCTCTGCGATCACAATGCTGCTAAAAGTAATTCCTCTGTGTTAGCGTTTATTATAACAATAATAATAATAATAATTCTTGGATAAAAATGTTCAGGTCATGACATGTAAATGGAGTTGGCAGTTTTTTAATGTTTTTTTTTTTAGTGGGCTTCATTGTAAGCCATCTAATACATGCGGTATATTACAAATTTATAATAAATTTTTTTTTTTTTTAAAGAAAAATGTAGCCCTTACATGAGGATGGTGAATTATAGGCAACATTACAAAAATCGTGGGATCACACTCCTCAGCCTTCCCGGTAAGGTTTATTCAGGTGTACTGGAGAGGAGGCTTCGCCGGATAGTCGAACCTCGGATTCAGGAGGAACAGTGTGGTTTTCGTCCTGGTCGTGGAACTGTGGACCAGCTCTATACTCTCGGCAGGGTTCTTGAGGGTGCATGGGAGTTTGCCCAACCAGTCTACATGTGCTTTGTGGACTTGGAGAAGGCATTCGACCGTGTCCCTCGGGAAGTCCTGTGGGGAGTGCTCAGAGAGTATGGGGTATCGGACTGTCTTATTGTGGCAGTCCGCTCCCTGTACGATCAGTGTCAGAGCTTGGTCCGCATTGCTGGCAGTAAGTCGGACACGTTTCCAGTGAGGGTTGGACTCCGCCAAGGCTGTCCTTTGTCACCCATTCTGTTCATAACTTTTATGGACAGAATTTCTAGGCGCAGCCAAGGCGTTGAGGGGTTTCGGTTTGGTGGCCACTGGATTAGGTCTCTGCTTTTTGCGGATGATGTAGTCCTAATGGCTTCATCTGGCCGGGATCTTCAGCTCTCACTGGATCGGTTCGCAGCCGAGTGTGAAGCGACCGGAATGAGAATCAGCACCTCCAAGTCCGAGTCCATGGTTCTCGCCCGGAAAAGGGTGGAGTGCCATCTCCGGGTTGGGGAGGAGACCCTGCCCCAAGTTCAAGTATCTAGGAGTCTTGTTCACGAGTGGGGGAAGAGTGGATCGTGAGATTGACAGGCGGATCGGTGCGGCGTCTTCAGTAATGCGGACGTTGTATCGATCCGTTGTGGTGAAGAAGGAGCTGAGCCGGAAGGCAAAGCTCTCAATTTACCGGTCGATCTACGTTCCCATCCTCACCTATGGTCATGAGCTTTGGGTCATGACCGAAAGGATAAGATCACGGGTACAAGCGGCCGAAATGAGTTTCCGCCGCCGGGTGGCGGGGCTCTCCCTTAGAGATAGGGTGAGAAGCTCTGCCATCCGGGAGGGACTCAAAGTAAAGCCGCTGCTCCTCCACATCGAGAGGAGCCAGATGAAGTGGTTTGGGCATCTGGTCAGGATGCCACCCGAACGCCTCCCTAGGGATGTGTTTAGGGCACGTCCAGCTGGTAGGAGGCCACGGGGAAGACCCAGGACACGTTGGGAAGACTATGTCTCCCGGCTGGCCTGGGAACGCCTCGGGATCCCCCGGGAAGAGCTAGACGAAGTGGCTGGAGATAGGGAAGTCTGGGCTTCCCTGCTTAGGCTGCTGCCCCCGCGACCCGACCTCGGATAAGCGGAAGATGATGAATGGATGGATGGATTACAAAAAAGTGCAGTTCCTTTTCAAGTGTTTTTTTTTTTTTTTTTTTTTTTTTTTACAAAATAATATAATGTAATGCCTTTTATTCACCCAATCACACGCAAGCAGACACAAACTCAAATATACTTGGGAAACAATTAGTTGTAAACAAAGTATCACTTGTGCTCCAAAGCCTGCTCCCAATATCTGCTCCCTTCCAAGTGAAAACCCTGCCATTAGGTTGAAAGCGGGGAAAAAAAGAGAACTGAACCTGAAAAAGTTCACCATTGTAGTTCGACTCTGGAGTCAATAAGTTCCTTCTTTTGCTCTATCCTCTTGTTGTAGAAAGAAAAACAGATTTCCTCTCTTTTTGTTCTTAGCATACGCACAGAAATGAGCAACGTGCACCAGAACCTGGGCTACTGCCCTCAGTTCGACGCCATTGACGATCTGCTAACAGGCCAAGAGCATCTGGAGTTTTATGCCAGGTTGCGAGGGGTTCCGGAAAAAGACGTCGCCATGGTAAATTTTCAATATTTTTGTTGTTGTCAACTGTCAAGAAGAGATGATTAGCCTGTTGCAAGCAGAGATAGATAGAAGCCATACATCAGGAAAAATGGCCGTGGGTAGAAAAGCAGATGCTGTACATTATTCACCACTACTGAGGCCTCCCAGAACTCCTCCTTTCTTTCTCACACTCTGCATCAAAAGACGGCTGGCCTGGCAGCAACCACGGGCTCAAACCCGGCGCCAGAGCTTTGATGTGCCCGCTGTGGTTTACTGTACATTCACGCTATTTTTTTTGCAATAAAAAAAATGTGCTGCAATGCGGTCACCGGCCTCTTTTTGTGTCCTAAAAAGGTGGCTGAGTGGGGCATCAAGAAATTAGGCCTGGTCAAATATGCCACAAAATCAGCGGGGACGTACAGCGGAGGGAACAAGCGCAAACTGTCTACTGCCATTGCTCTGATTGGTTGCCCACCAGTTGTCTTCCTGGTGAGTTCAGAAAAAAAAGTGTCTCCTTTTTTATTTATTTATTACAAATCTTATATTATGGGATGTTTGAGATATATTTATATTTATATATATATATATATATATATATATATATATATATATATATATATATGACTTGTCCAGGGTGTACCCCGCCATCCGCCCGATTGTAGCTGAGATAGGCGCCAGCGCCCCCCGCGACCCCAAAAGGGAATAAGCGGTAGAAAATGGATGGATATATATATATATATATATATATATATATATATATATATATATATATATATATATATATATATATATATATATATATATATATATATAGATAGGCGCCAGCGCCCCCCACGACCCCGAAAGGGAATAAGCGGTAGAAAATGGATGGATATATATATATATTTTGTTTGTAATTTCGTAATACCGATGTATGCAGCTGCTCCTCCAAACTAATGCCAGGCCACATGTCGTGCTGTAATGATAACACAAAATGTGTTTCTTTTACGGCGATGCCACTGGATATATTTCACAAATAAACACTATGCAAAAAAAGACAAATTGTGTCATATAAATTAATAGTGACTTATTTTTAACAATTCAAAACTTAAAAAAAAAAATCACGGCCAATATTTAATTACAATAACATGTTCTACTATAAACAATAAAGACAGGTCTTTCTTAAATTCGCAAATGCGAATCAAATTCAATTAGACTGGCAACCTATGAATTATTTTCCCTAGTGATTAATTACATTTGTTTAAAAGTAATTCCGTTACTAACTCAATTACTTTTTGGTAAAGTAACTATAATTATTTACTTTTCAAAGCAATTTAAAAAACACTGCTGTTGACACATGCATTTCAATGTACTGTTATATTTTAAAATAGGTTTTCTCATCCACAAAAACAAATATTCTTCTTGTTGAATAATACATTTTTAGGTGAAAGTTTAACATTAGGTCCTTGTCCTAGTTTCTCTTGTTATATTTTTATTTTACTGTTATATATGTATTGTTATTGTTGCTTTTTATTTTTTAAATCTTATTGTAATATTTTTCTATTTTGTTTCCATTTATACCCCCATTATTTACTTTTCAAATTCAATCTCAATTCTTTACACTACTACTGGAATTTTAATTTTCCTGAGGGAAGTCTCTGGAAGGAATCAATAAAGTACTATCTATCTATCTATCTATCTATCTATCTATCTATCTATCTATCTATCTATCTACCTATCTATCTATCTATCTATCTATCTATCTATCTATCTATCTATCTATCTTAAAAACGGTAGAGCACTCCTGTCATATAAAGTTCTTTGACTTTGTCTGTAGGTCCTTCAGACGTCAACAATAAAAATAGAATTTCTGAAGAGTGAGTTACAAAAGTATGTGTCCATTCGTCATTCATTTTAGTTACTGGACCAGAACAAGGCTGGCCTTCGCTTTGAGCCAGTGGGACAGTGTTGTTGCTGCAATATTGTCTGCTTACGTAGGCCTGGTGTCCTCAAGGCGAGCAGACAGTAACACTTGGACAGCAAATGGCCATGGTGGGATCAGCCCAGGGGACTTGTTGGAGGTCTGGAAGGAAACCCGGGCAGGAGAGCGAGTTACTGGCACCCTCGCTCTAATCACGCATGAACAGACATACCCTGAGGAAAAGTGTCCTCTTTGTCTGTTTTTTTTCTCTTTTTTTGTTTTGTTACTGTTGTTGACGGACTCCATTCACTCAGGTACCAACACAACATTGGCGTCAGCACAATGATGCATTGGATTAATCCAAAAATTGTACATTGAAAAAATCAATTTCAAAATATAATCCATCCATCCATTTTCTACCGCTCATTCCCTTTTGAGGTCGCTATATAATGAAACATTTCATTTCCTTTTGAAGATAGCCCTTTGAGCTTGTACTGTAAGATCTCCTTTTGAGGGGGTAGACAGACAAAATATAAATAGAGGGTATAAGGGTTGTTGACATTAATTCATTGTATGTTTACAGTAACAGTGATGTACGCATTTTTGTTTACATATTTATTTTAAAAATATTGATTTGCCTTTTGATTGAATTGGACCATAGAGCAAGTCCTGCTCAGTGTAGTCGCTTATATAGTCAAATCACATTTTTGAAAGAAAGACCTTGAGGTCCACAGGGAAAGTCTGTTTGTCCTCTAAATACAATGAAATAAAGTGAAACATTAAAAGACAAGACTACAGAAAAAATGTGCCCAATAAATAAAATTAATTGCATTAAAGGTGAGAACATTTTTTTCGCAGGATGAACCGACCACTGGGATGGACCCCAAAGCTCGGCGATTTCTATGGGACTGCATTCTGAGTGTCGTCAAGGAGGGACGCTCTGTCATTCTCACCTCACACAGGTACTCTCATCTTTATGCTGTTAATTCTCTCACATTCTTAATTCGTGCCAATATAAAAATATTTACATGTCCAGACGTCGTCACGATCATTTTCTTAATTCATTCAAAATTTTTGTATTTGTTATTGTCAATTACTGTTCCTTTTGGGCCTAACAGTATGGAGGAGTGTGAAGCACTGTGCACGCGCATGGCCATCATGGTCAACGGACGCTTTAAATGTCTCGGGAGCATCCAGCATCTTAAGAGCAGGTAATTCAAATTTATTTTTTTATTATACTTTTGGGTCCTTTTTTTTAAATTTATTTGTCGAGGTTGCACTAATATTTTTACGTTTTTGTGACCGATAAATGTTGTTAAAATGAAACTTGTGTTAAATGATACAAGACCATCAAAGGATAAGGTTCAGGTATTTAGAAGTGAGCCCTGTTTATGTTGTGAATACAGTATGCTATGTTACTATGAAGTAGAGATCATGTAGAGCAGTGGTTCTCAAACTTTTTTCAGTTATGTACCCCCTGTGAACATTTTTTTAATTCAAGTACCCCCTAATTTGAACAAAGCATTTTTGGTTGAAAAAAAGAGATAAAGAAGTAAAATACAGCACTATGTCATCAGTCTCTGATTTATTAAATTGTATAACAGTGCAAAATATTGCTCGTTTCTAGTGGTCTTTCTTGAACTATTTGGAGAAAAAAGATATAAAAATAACAAAAAACTTGTTGAAAAATAAACAAGTGATTCAATTATAAATAAAGATTTCTGCACAAGGCTTCACGGTGGCAGAGGGGTTAGTGCGTCTGCCTCACAATACGAAGTTCCTGCCGTCCTGGGTTCAAATCCAGGCTCGGGATCTTTCTGTGTGGAGTTTGCATGTCCTCCCTGTGACTGCGTGGGTTCCCTCAGGGTACTCCGGCTTCCTCCCACCTCTAAAAACATGCACCTGGGGATAGGTTGATTGGCAACACTAAATTGGCCCTAGTGTGTGAATGTGAGTGTGAATGTTGTCTGTCTATCTGTGTTGGCCCTGCGATGAGGTGGCGACTTGTCCAGGTGTACCCCGCCTTCCGCCCGATTGTAGCTGAGATATTCCCAAAAGGGAATAAGCGGTAGGAAATGGATGGATGGATTTCTACACATAGAACTAATCATCAACTTAAAGTGCCCTCTTTGGGGACTGTAATAGAGATCCATCTGGATTCATTAACTTAAATCTAAATATTTTTTCACAAAAAAATAAATCTTTAACATCAGTATTTTTGGAACATTTCCACAAAAAAATGTAGCTGTCAACACTGAATATTGCATTGTTGCATTTCTTTTCACAGTTTATGAACTTACATTCATATTTTGTTGAAGTATTGTTCAATAAATATATTTATAAAGGATTTTTGAATTGTTGCTATTTTTAGAATATTTGAAAAAAAAAATCTCACGTACCCCTTGGCATACCTTCAAGTACCCCCAGGGGTACGCGTGCCCCCATTTGAGAACCACTGATGTAGATTATAGGCCAGTATCAAAAGTTTAAATTGAGATCGGAGGAAACATTGTACTAATGACACTCAACACAGGTTTGCAATGCAACGTGAGTATATTACAAAGTATACTAAAAGCCCAAATATGTACAAAATACAATACAATATTTACATTCTGCACATCTAATTCAGTCCCAATGCTTGACACAATTTTTTAGTCCATGGTTAGAATGTTGAGTGTTCTTAGGATATCCGCGGGTCATACCAAAGACTAAAAAATGGGACCAATTACAGTACCTCCGTGCCTGGCACTCAGCATCAAAGGTTGAAGCTGGGGGTTAAATCACCAAAAAGTATTCCCCAGCACAACCACCTCTGCTGTTCACTGCTCCCCTCCCAGTGGGTAGGTCTAATGCAGAGGATAATTTCACCACACCTAGTGTGTGTGACTATCAGTGGTACTTTAACTTTAAAAGAAAGCTCCTTTCTGGCTTCAGTCTGATGGCCGAGCAGCTCATACTACAGGTGTTTAATCCAGGACTGTAACGTCTCTTTCAATGTGGTCTTTAAACCTGGCCAGTTCCCATGTGTAATACAACAAACCTATGTAGATGTCTTGTTCACAAAAGTAGCCATGTTTGCTCTAGTTTTCGGGCTTGGAAGCACCAACCTTGAAGTAATGGCCGAGATGCCAGCTTGAAGTCTCACGACAAATGGCTCTCTTAAGTACGGAGTCTCGCAATAGTTTGTAATATGATACAAAGTGACATTACTGGGTTATACCTGCAAGCAGTTTTGGATCGCTCCTCATGTTTTTTTTTCTTTAAAATCAGTTTAAAAAGTGGACTCCTATTGATGTCAATGTGTGCCAGACTTCCTTATACGGGCATGCCCATGTAATGCTCTCGGCTTGCCCACTCCTCTCTGCTCAGGGAGTTATATTGCAGTGTGCTGCAATTACACAGACTTACTTGTTGCTCGTTGACCAATGGCCTAAAGAAAATGTGAAAGTGTTGCTTTCCTAAAGAGGCAAGCGTCAGGCAGAAGTGGATAGCTGCTTTTTCCTGGTCAGCAAAAGAAAAATACTTCCGTTTTGTCAACATGGGCCAGTACGAAGCTGGTTTAGCCGGTAAACTGCTGCTGAAAGACGACGTCTTTCCGGCGTCACTTGGCCGTGTTGAAACAGAGCAGCAAGATGTATGTCAAGAAATGTGATTTTCAGATTAATCGCGATTCGTAATCAGTTAAAGTTTTTTTTTTTAAGCTATACTGTCCAGCCACTCAGGCAAATCATAGTTGGTGTAGATCATGGGTGTTAAACTCTGGCCTGCGGGCCAAATTTGGCACGCCGTGTAATTTCATTTGGCCCTTGAGGTAATATCAAATTAAGATTAGAGCTGGTCCGCCGGTATTATACAGCGGCGATGCCTCTGTAACACTGCATTCACCCGCTGATACTCGTACTTGCCAACCCTCACAATATTCCCGGGAGACTCCCAAAGTTCAGTGCCCCTCACGAAAATCTCCTGGGGCAACCATTCTTCCGAGTTTCTCCCGATTTCCGCCCGGACAACAATATTGGGGGCGTGCCTTGAAGGCAGTGCCTTTAGCGTCCTCTACAGCCTGTCGTCACGTCCGCTTTTTCTTACCGGTCCAGTCGCATAATATATGCTGCTTTAACACACACAATTGAATGCAAGGCATACTTGATCAACAGCCAATAGGGTCACACTGAGGGTGGCCGTATAAACAACTTTAACACTTTTACAAATATGCGCCACACTGTGAAGCCACACCAAAACAAGAATGACAAACACATTTCGGGAGAACATCCGCACCGTAGCAAACATAAATTCAACAGAAGAAATACCCAGAATCCCTTGCAGCACTAACTATTCCGGGACGCTACAATATACACCCCCGCTACCACAAAACCCCGCTCCCCCAATTTTTATTTACATTTTTTTGATATGCCATTGATATTTTTTACTCATTATTATAATTTGAAACTCGATTTTGTATGTGACTATAAAGTTACATAAGCCTTGTCGTTTAATATTCAATGCAAAACTTGTTTGGGTCCCTATTAAAAGGTTAAATTGTTCAACCTTGGCCCGCGGCTTTGTTCAGTTTTAAAATTTGGCCCTCTCTGTATTTGAGTTTGACACCCCTGATGTAAATGCTTCTTTTTGCTGTACAAGTTCTCTTTGGAAAAAGTAGTGTGTGATACTGCTCTTGCTGCCTTATTTGGATTTCATTTTATTAAAAAAAACCAAAAAAATTGATAAGAGCGGTTTACATATTTTATGGAGGAATGTAATTATAGAAATGGCATCCGATGTTATTAAAAAGTATAGATTTTGAATCGATTCTGAATTGAATTGTGTGGTACCATAGATTACAACTCAGATAAATCATGAAGTAAAAAAAAAAAAAAATAACAAAAAAAACCTCCATCAAGCCAGTCACTGCCTCCGGATCCAAATACACTTTTATTTCAACAGTTGACATTTTCAAATTGGAAATTCTGATACTTTTGTATCATTTATGCTCACCGCCTGCACCGACAAAATGAGTAGGTGGAGCTCAGCAGCACTTCACAAGTCCTCGGGAGTCTGACCAATCACAGCGGAGTACAAAAGCGATGCACATTTACAAAGCTTTGTGTGGTTAATGTGTAGCGGAGTCCGAAAATCAAATGCAATCCGACAAACATTTGTATAATAGATCCACCTTTAAAAAAATGCCTTACATTACAGGTAGATAAAATGTCAAATGTATTATAACATTTCTATATATCAGAATTTACTTAATTTTTTGAAATTATACAACCACAATCACCTGCCAGTGACAGAAAACTGACTAATCAGACTCCATAAACCCTGCTACAGTGTAATTTATTTTGGATACGAAACACAGAAAGGTAGTGATAAACAAGGTGGTCAGTTGGACTCCCCAGTTCACAAGCATGCCCGATGAGCAGGTGATTTGACTACTTCCGTTGCTGCAATACCACAACCATGTGATTCGCACCGCTATGTGAAACAATATGGAATACTAAGACAATAATGGCCAGGGATGCCCAAAATGTATCCCAGAGACCTCATGTCATTATCAATTTGCATACTACGGAAAGAAACAAAAATAAAAAATCAGCAAAAGGCACAATGAGACAAAGCCATGTTGATGCCAACCACTGACAAAACAACTTTAAGGCATTTCTGAATCAAACAGTAGTATTTTAGAGCAGGGGTCACCAACCTTTTTGAAACCAAGAGCTACTTCTTGGGTACTGATTAATGCGAAGGGCTACCAGTTTGATACACACTTAAATAAATTGCCAGAAATAGCCAATTTGCTCAATTTTAATAAATATATATATATATATATATATATATATATATATATATATATATATATATATATATATATATATATATGTATATGTATATATATATATATATATATATATATATATATATATATATATATATAAAAGGGTATTTCTGTCTGTCATTCCGTCGTACATTTTTGTTCCTTTTACGGAAGGTTTTTTGTTGAGAATAAATTATGAAAAAAACACTTAATTGAACAGTTTAAAAGAGGAGAAAACACAAAAACAATGAAAATTAAATTTTGAAACATAGCTTATCTTCAATTTCGACTCTTTAAAAATCAAAATTCAACCGAAAAAAATGAAGAGAAAAACTAGCTAATTCGAATCTTTTTGAAAAAATTAAAAAAATAATTAATGGAACATCATTAGTAATTTTTCCTGATTGAGATTGATTTTAGAATTTTGATGACATGTTTTAAATAGGTCAAAATCCAATCTGCACTTTGTCAGAATATATAACAAACTGGACCAAGCTATATTTCTAACAAAGACAAATAATTATTTATTCTAGATTTTCCAGAACAAAAATTTTAAAAGAAATTCAAAAGACTTTGAAATAAGATTTAAATATGATTCTACAGAGTTTTATAGATCTGCCAGAATATTTTTTTTTAATTTTAATCATAATAAGTTTGAAGAAAAATTTCACAAATATTCTTCGTCAAAAAAAACAGAAGCTAAAATAGGGACGGCGTGGCGCAGTGGGAGAGTGGCCGTGCGCAACCCGAGGGTCCCTGTTTCAAATCCCACCTCGCACCAACCTCGTCACGTCCGTTGTGTCCTGAGCAAGACACTTCACCCTTGCTCCTGATGGATGCTGGTTGGCGCCTTGCATGGCAGCTCCCTCCATCAGTGTGTGAATGTGTGTGTGAATGGGTAAATGTGGAAGTAGTGTCAAAGCGCTTTGAGTACTTTGAAGGTAGAAAAGCGCTATACAAGTACAACCCATAAAATGAAGAATTAAATTAAAATGTATTTATTATTATTTACAATAAAACAAATACATTTACTTGAACATTGATTAAAATTGTCAGGAAAGAAGAGGAAGGAATTTAAAAGGTAAAAAGGTGTATGTGTTTAAAAATCCTAAAATAATTTTTAAGGTTGTATTTTTTGTCTAAAATTGTCTTTCTGAAAGTTATAAGAAGCAAAGTAAAAAAATAAATGAATTTATTTAAACAAGTGAAGACCAAGTCTTTAAAATATTTTCTTGGATTTTCAAATTCTATTTGAGTTTTGTCTCTCTTAGAATTAAAAATGTCGAGCAAAGCGAGACCAGCTTGCTAGTAAATAAATACAATTTAAAAAATAGAGGCAGCTCACTGGTAAGTGCTGCAATTTGAGCTATTTTTAGAACAGGCCAGCGGGCTACTCATCTGGTCCTTGCGGGCTACCTGGTGCCCGCGGGCACAGCGTTGGTGACCCCTGTTTTAGAGCAACATGATTTAGTCATCCAAATCATTACTTGAGTCGTGCGTGGCAACTGGGGAGAGTGGCCGTGCCAGCAATCTGAGGGTTACTGGTTCAATCCCCACCTTCTACCATCCTAGTCACGTCCGTTGTGTCCTTGAGCAAGACACTTCACCCTTGCTCCTGATGGATCCTGGTTAGCGCCTCACATGGCAGCTCCCTCTATCAGTGTGGGAATGTGTGTGAATGGGTGAATGTGGAAATAGTGTCAAAGCGCTTTGAGTTTCTTAAAAAGGTAGAAAAGCGCTATACAAGTATAACCCATTTACCATTTGAGTGAAAAAACTACTCAACTAAAGTAACTGCTGATTTATATATTAGCCATATATGTTTAATGGTACTTGCACTAAGACTGTAGTTAATGTGAGACACTTACAGCATATATTGTACCACAAAAGATACACAATTTATATTAAATTATAGTGTTGTAACAGGCTTAATGTTAGCGTGTGTACATCCATCCATTTTCTGCCGCTTGTCCCTTTTTTTGGTCTAAAACAAAATTATCCACAACATGTTTTTTTTTCCAAATGGAAGTGAAATTCTTGATAGGCTGAAAACAATTTGAGTGTTTGACATAGCTGTTTCTTTTTCCTGGCTTGTAAGGTAACTAACATTCAGTATGACTGAGCGCAGCCATGAGACTGCCAGGCTTTGATTTATTGGATAACAGAGTGAAATTCGCTGCAGGAAGTCTTTCTGACAAGACAAAATAGTCGTCGCAAGCAGTAATTACTAGAACAAATTATATAAATAAATGATCTATCAGAGTAAGTGTTTGTAACGCAAGGCCAAATGCTTTACATTTACCAGCAATGAGAAGGCAAAGCAGTGCCGGCCCAAGCCTCCAATGGGCCCTAAGCAGAATTTGATTTTGGGGCCCTCTATTTCTGCCGATAATATTGATTGTTGATCTTTCACACACCTACTATAAACTCTGGCAGTGTTGTTTACATTATCCTGTTGTCAGCCTGGCATGTCTTTACAAATGACATGTCATTTATAAAGATATGGGGGTGGCCCAGTTAAGAACATAAATAATACCAATGAATGAACCAATGATGTCCAGAGTGCCACATATGGTTCCTAATCTTAAAATGTAGAAAACATTCAGCTACAAGAGTGGCCTGGGGTTGAACAGTCCAAGTGATAAAGCTTTGTATTTACAGTAAAAGTGTCATCTTGTCTCATTAGTCTTGTACATATTAGTCTTTAATTACTAGTTTATATTTTTATAGTTAATTGTTCATATTTAATGTTTACTTTGTACAAAGAGAGCGCAGTCTACTGAAGTTACAAATGTATGCATAATTTCCAAAAACGATTTGCAAAGTGGAATACATTTAGATGAAGTCATTACAGCTTTTAATAGGTCAATAATTCATGGCAACACTGATTTTGATGCCTTGTTATTTATATTTTTTGGAACAATTACAAAAAACAGACTACCTCTCTTTAACTGAATAACGGACATGCCACAAAAAGTGTTAAAGGTAATTTTTTTTTTAATTTAATTGACGCTTGAAATTTTTTCAACAGTTTTAGACCAACAGTATCTAAAGATATAACGTTTTTATAAATTCCTAATATTCATTTAATGTTTTATGCTCTCATTTTTTATGATGGGGAAAAACACCCAAATATGCAATAATTGAATAACTGAGTTGCAAAGTGGAATACTTTAAATGAGGTAATTACAACCTTTATTAGGTCAGTGATTAAAAACACTGATTTTGATGCATTATTTTGCTGAAAAAGGACAAACTCAAAAATGTAAGTTATAAGTTAATTTTTTTTTTTTACTTTAAGCGCTTAAAAATTTTCAGCACTTTTAGATAATTTCTGTAGATATAAAGTTATTATTTTTTTAATGTCTTTTATGTTTATTTCTTTTTTGTAAAGAAAAAAAATAAAAATGTTTAATGTCTTTTATGTTTATTTCTTTTTTGTAAAGAAAAAAATATATATATATATATTTGGAGAGACATCTATCTATATAGAAACCAAACCATACAGCTATTCAGCATCTTTGTATTCCCACTATGTGGATATTTAAACGGCACCATGAGTGAAAGTAACCTTGCATACAGCTTTAAAAGCCCTAAGAGCATTCAATTCTATTTTATTTACACTATGTAAACTCCATCCATCCATCCATCCATTTTCTACCGCTTATTCCCTTTTGGGGTCGCGGGGGGCGCTGGCGCCTATCTCAGCTACAATCGTTTTAGAGTATAATAGAAAAGAGACCATAGAAAATGTTAGAAATAATCTACTCTTTAAGTTGTACTTGTAAAAGTGGTATTGTTTATAAACTATTACAGAAAGTAATGTTTGCTTTTAAAATAAAAAATAAAACCCTCAACAATTTCAGAAAACACAAAAGCAAAAGACTAAACCGTTTACAATTTTACAAAACACAAAAACAAAAGATTAAATACTTTACAATTACAGAAAACACAAAAACAAAAGACTAAATACTTTACAATTACCGAAAACACAAAATCCGAAACATCTATCACAGATTGACAGCTGAATCAGCCAATCAATGGTCATCTGAAATAGTAAACAAAGACACAGCAGATGTGAAGTGAAGGGAAGTGAATTATATTTATATAGCGCTTTTCTCAAGTGACTCAAAGCGCTTTACATAGTGACACCCAATATCTAAGTTACATTTAAACCAGTGTGGGTGGCACTGGGAGCAGGTGGGTAAAGTGTCTTGCCCAAGGACACGACAGTAACTAGGATGGCACAAGCGGGAATCGAACCTGCAACCCTCAAGTTGCTGGCACGGCCACTCTACCAACCCAGCTATGCCGCCCCATGTGGTCAGTGATTGGCTGATTTAGCTGTCAATCTGGGATTTGGGACATTCTGTTTCCGGTTTATGAAATTGTAAATAGTTTGAACTTTGTTGTTGTGTTTTCTGAAATTGTAAAGTGATTTGTCTTTTTGAAATTCTAAACTGTTTCGTCCTTTATTTAGTTGTCTTTAATTGCAGGCCATCGTAGATGATAGTTCTGTCATTTGTGGTCTTCAATTTGAAATTGTTTGCATACAATTTAACTAAACAAAAACCACACAGTGTTGGCCCTGCGATGAGGTGGCAACTCGTCCAGGGTGTACGTCGCCTTCTGCCCGATTGTAGCTGAGATAGGCACCAGCGCCCCCCTCGACCTCAAAAGGGAATAAGCGGTAGAAAATGGATGGATGGATGGAAAACCACACAAACAGACCCTGATTGTTTGCGAAAGGCTGCGCGGGGTGTTATTGTGTGTTACAAAGCAAAGAAAGACTTTTGTCTACCACTTTCTGTTGCACTGTGCAATAAAACATTTTTGTTAATTGCTTTTGGGGGCCCCCTGTTGGCCGCGTGGCCCTAAACAATCGCTTAGTTTGCTTATGCCTTGGGCCGGCTCTGAGGCAAAGTTCCTGTTACGTTTTGAATGCATGGTTGCGATAGCTGTGTGCTCTCAAATGCAGAAGGACAAGCAGGAGCACCGTGCAGGTAGTAATTGGTTTCAATTCTTTCAGGCAGAACAAAAATACAAAAAGTCAGATGCTAATAAAGCGAAAAACCTAAATAGTCGCCATGGCTGAACAGCGGGGAAAGTCTATACAACAAGGAAAACAAGACTTAAAGTAATTGTCGTGTAGAGCAAGCATTGACCCAGCGACTTGTGCTGGGTGACTGCAAAATATAAAGGGGAGTGATTAACCAAAACAGCTGGTGGGAGAGCTAAGTACTAATCAAGGGAAGGTCTGGAGAATTAGTGTCCAGGGAAACCAAAAGTAAACAAAAGGAAAGGATAAGAGCACAGAAACCGACAAAAACATAAGAAAAAAGCTACTAACCATAAATCAAACTATGACCCGGCAACAAATCGTGACAAGTTCACTGTTAAGCATACTTGCCAACCCTCCCGAGTTTCCGGGGAGATTCCCGAATTTCTACCAAGCAACCATTCTCCCAAATTTCTCCCGATTTCCACCCAGACAACAATATTGGCACAATAAGGGCACTGCCTTTAGCATCCTCTCTCACCTGAAAAGGAGACTATTATATACAGTATGTCTCTGTTATCCATAGGTTTATCCATAACCCATAAAGTAGGCAGGCACGGAGTGTGTGCTTTTTCCAGCCAGCTCGTTCATACACTGACACACAACATCCGGATTCCCATCATGCATTGCTTCAAAACTACGGCAAGTATTAATGTCCAAAGACATAACAGAGACGAAGCAGAGACACGGCGACGACGAGTAAGAAGAAGAATTACACTTGCAAGATCCAAAATGATTGGAAAAATGTTTTTCGGTTCATCCAGGACAGCTCGAAGGTGAAGGGGTATGCTGCCTGCAAATTTTGTAGATCAGACTTCTCCATTGAACACGGTGGCCGAAAGGATATATATATATAATCACAAAAAATCACAAGACTACTTCATCTCAGAGATGAAGTAGTCTTGTGATTTTTCCCACACCTACACCACACCTATATGTATATGTGTATATATATATATATATATATATATATATTTATATATATATATGTATATATGTAGGTGTGGGAAAAATTACAAGACTACTTCATCTCAGAGATGAAGTAGTCTTGTGATTTTTCCCACACCTACATATTGCGCTCTATATATATATATATATATATATATATATATATATATATATATATATATTGTACCAATATATATATATATATATGTATATATATATGTAGGTGTGGGAAAAATTACAAGACTACTTCATCTCTGAGATGAAGTAGTCTTGTGATTTTTCCCACACCTACATATATATATATATATATATATATATATATATATATATATATATATATATATTGTACCAATATATATATATATATATATATATATATATGTAGGTGTGGGAAAAATTACAAGACTACTTCATCTCAGAGATGAAGTAGTCTTGTGATTTTTCCCTCACCTACATATTGCGCTCTACCACGGTATCGAGCACTATTCTCTGGATAATCCAATCAAGACATATATATATATATATATATATAGGAAATACTTAAAAATATATACATCATCCCCCTCAACCCCACCTTAACCCCGCCCACATCTCCCGAATTCGGAGGTCTCAAAGTTGGCAAATATGCTGTTAAGATACCAAATATTGTTTAAAATAATTTAATTTCAGCTATGAAATAAATAAAAACGGCATTGTGTCCTGAGCAAGACACTTCACCCTTGCTCCTGATGGGTGCTGGTTAGCGCCTTGCATGGCAGCTCCCTCCATCAGTGTGTGAATATGTGTGTGAATGGGTAAATGTGGAAGTAGTTTCAAAAGTGCTTTGAGTACCTTGAAGGTAAGTACAATCCATTTATCATTAATTTATTTATAAAATGTGCAATAAAAGATTAAAAAGATACGAAAACTGGATGTGTTCCAGCAGCCTTCCTTTGCTGGTGGGGAAGAAGATTCCGTGCCCTTTGACCTCTTTTAGCTTGGCCACAGCCCTGCCACTCCTGCTGTGAGGCCAGCAGGAGTGTGCACTCACTGAGCAGAAGGCGACAGCATGTCATAAAAAACACGCCCAGCAGACACAGAATTATTTCACTTTCCTTTACTTAGCGTATTGTGAACATTGAGTCAATTTCACCCGCCGGCATGTGCGTAGTCACGCCAGCGCTTTGCGTCGCATCACACCGTCGTCCCCTTGTCCAGTCCTCCTCTTGTACGGCGTGTCGCGGCTCCGCCGTCATTACACCTTTTCTGCCTTCTAATCTCTGTGCTGGTGTGCGTGCTGCTCCTGCTGGCATTTAAACAGGGACTCCTAGTGCCCATCTCCAATCACGTCGCTTGATTGTTAATTGTCCCAGCTGTCTCCAATCAGTCCACTTAACATTTAAGGGCATAGAACAGCGTTCCTACTATAACATGCTTTTAACACCACACTAGTTAAAATTGCTAGAAACAATAAAAGCACACTGATATAAAAAAAATCACACAATATAAAAGACTAGGCCAAAAAGGTATCGGACTAGGTATAAAACCACACTTCTTGGTAAACTGAGTATGACATGTCTTCTTAACAAAAATACTAGTAAATGGGTTATACTTGTATAGCGCTTTTCTACCTTAAATGTACTCAAAGCGCTTTGACACTATTTCCAAATTCACCCATTCACACACACATTCACACACTGATGGAGGGAGCTGCCCTGCAAGGCCCTAAACACGACCAATCAGGAGCAAGGGTGATGTGTCTTGCTCAAGGACACAACGGACGTGACGAGGTTGGTAGAAGGTGGTGATTGAACCAGGAACTCTCAGGTTGCTGGCACATCCACTCTCCCAAGCGTGCCACGCCGTCCCCGAAATTGTGTGTGTTTGAATTGTGAATTATATTTATATAGCGCTTTTCTCTAGTGACTTAAAGCGCTTTACATAGTGGAACCCAATATCTAAGTTACATTTAAACCAGTGTGGGTGGCACTGGGAGAAGGTGGGTAAAGTGTCTTCCCCAAGGACACAACGGCAGTGACTAGGATGGCGGAAGCGGGGATCGAACCTGGAACACTCAAGTTGCTGGCATGGCCGCTCTACCAACCGAGCTACACCGCCCCCGTAAAAAGTATGTTGCATTAAAAAATACTCTGACGTGTGCTGTAAAAATATTTAAAAAAGTAAATGTACTACCCACCTCTAAGTGTGTGCACAAGCAAGCATTTAAGCAGAGTGCACCTATTTGGAAGGATGGAGGAGAGGACAGGTTTGGGTGCCATCATTCCTTCTTCACCACTCTATTTTATGCTACTGTATTGCATCATATTTAGACCATCCATTTGCCATCTAAATGTCATTTTTTCAAGCCATCTTCCGCAGCGACAAGTCATTAAATTCTCCCTGGAATTTCTGTAATGGGCCTCATTCAAAATGAAGAAAAACCGCTCAGGCGACCAAAAAGGTAAAGACTAACTATTTTAGGTTAGTATTTATTCGTAGTAAAAGTTTTGCACGATCAATAATTATTTAAAATGTGATTTACATAATTGAAATATACAAATATACAACAATTTACAAATTCTATATACAAACTATTTATTAAAAACATTTAAAATAACTTTTGCAAGAAATAAATTCCTCTCCAATCAGGTCTACTTACAATTAACTGTAATAGAAGATAGTTTGTATCATAATCTACAAATACATAGAGTATGTATCTGTTATCAAATCTCTGAAATAGAATTTGAAAAATGTATAAACTTCCAACAACACTCAACTTAAACTTAGTAATGACTAATGATGATAAAATAATACTAATATATATATATATATATATATATATATATATATATATATATATATATATATATATATATATATATATATATATATATATATATATATATACACACAGTGGGGCAAAAAAGTATTTAGTCAGTCATCGATTGTGCAAGTTCTCCCACTTAAAATGATGACAGAGGTCTGTAATTTTCATCACAGGTACACTTCAATTGTGAGAGACAGAATGTGAAAAAAAATCCAGGAATTCACATTGTAGGAATTTTAAAGAATTTATTTGTAAATTATGGTGGAAAATAAGTATTTGGTCAACCATTCAAAGCTCTAACTGATGGAAGGAGGTTTTGGCTCAAAATCTCACGATACATGGCCCCATTCATTCTTTCCTTAACACGGATCAATCGTCCTGTCCCCTTAGCAGAAAAACAGCCCCAAAGCATGATGTTTCCACCCCCATGCTTCACAGTAGGTTTGGTGTTCTTGGGATGCAACTCTGTATCCTCCAAACACGACAAGTTGAGTTTATACCAAAAAGTTCTATTTTGGTTTCATCTGACCACATGACATTCTTCTCCCAATCCTCTGCTGTATCATCCATGTATCCATTTTGGTATAAACTCAACTCGTCGTGTTTGGAGGAAGAAGAATACTGAGTTGCATCCCAAGAACACCGCACCTACTGTGAAGCATGGGGGTGGAAACATCACGCTTTGGGTCTATTTTTCTGCTAAGGGGACAGGACGATTGATCCGTGTTAAGGAAAGAATGAATGGGGCCATGTATCGTGAGATTTTGAGCCAAAACCTCCTTCCATCAGTGAAAGCTTTGAATGGTTAACCCAATACTTATTTTCCATCATAATTTACAAATTCTTTAAAATTCCTACAATGTTAATTCCTGGATTTTCTTTCACATTCTGTCTCTCACAGTTGAAGTCTACCTATGATGAAAATTACAGACCTCTGTCATCTTTTTAAGTGGGAGAACTTGCACAATCGGTGGCTGACTAAATACTTTTTTGCCCCACTGTGTGTGTGTATATATATATATATATATATATATATATATATATTAGTATTTATTATTATTATGGGGATTATTATTATAAATAGAGCATGCCCTTTCAACTGCTATTATTGGATGCTCCTTTCTTACATGAAGCAATTTGTTTAGCAGACATTTAGCTTGCATCATCATGTCCATTTTGGATTTAAGAGATAACAGCACTTACGCCTTTTTTTTTTTAACTAGCAACTGTAAATATTGTTACTTAATGCATTTTGTTGGTGCTCCATCTCTGTAAGCAATGTTGTTACTGAACTGACATTTGTATTCCTTTATTTAGTTTTTAAACTGCAGTTTTTCAATACCATTGATGTTGTAATGTTCGCTAGTGTCGAGATGATTGATAGCTTCTCAATGGAAAACAAAAGGTTGGCTAGAAATGTTCTCCATGCTGCTAATTCCTCATTAATTGTCTACCTATCTCCTCAGAGCGCACTGTAATTAATGATTCACGAGGTGTGGCGGTATGCTAATGAGCCGAGAGGCAATTAACGTCTGTCGACTCTTTTTAAGTTAACCATCACTAACGCTAAGCTACATGATTGCGCTAACATGTCTCCTCCCCCCTTCCCTGTGGGGTTGAATTGTTTTTACGTGAAGTTTCATTAATCAAGTCCACTTACTGTCCGATATTTTGTGTTTTAGTGGCAAATATATGTTGCTAAAGTTGTGCATGATCTCTGATTTTGAATCTTGCTAGGGAGGAATTCTTTGTCTTGTAGCTTTTTGGCAAACATTTTCACAAGATACATCGGAAGTATTGTTAAGTTAGTTCGGCAAATACCAATCAATCAATCAATCAATGTTTATTTACATAGCCCTAAATCACAAGTGTCTCAAAGGACTGCACAAACCACAACGACATCCTCGGTAGAGCCCACATAAGGGCAGGGAAAAACTCACCCCAGTGGGGCGTCGGTTACAGTGACAATGATGACTATGAGTAACCTTGGAGTGGACCGCATATGTGGGCAAACACCCCCCCCAAGGGACCAAAAGCAATGGATGTCGAGCGGGTCTAACATGATATTGTTTAAGTCCAATCCATAGTGGATCCAACACAACCGTAAGAGTCCAGTCCAAAGTGGATCCAATATAGTAGCGAGAGTCCCGTCCATAGTGGAGCCAGCAGGAAACCATCCCAAGCGGAGGCGGATCAGCAGCGCAGAGATGTCCCCAGCCGATACACAGGCGAGCGGTCTATCCTGGGTCCCGACTCTGAACAGCCATTACTTCATCCATGGCCACCGGACCGGACCCCCTCCACAAGGGAGAGAGGACAGAGGAGAAAAAGAAAAGAAACGGCAGATCAACTCGTCTAAAAAGGGGGTCTATTTAGTGGCTAGACTATACAAATGAGTTTTAAGATGAGACTTAAATGCTTCTACTGAGGTAGCATCTCGAACTGTTACCGGGAGGGCATTCCAGAGTACTGGAGCCGGAATGGAAAACGCTCTATAGCCCGCAGACTTTTTTTGGGCTTTAGGAATCACTAATAATCAATCAATCAATCAATGCTTATTTACATAGCCCTAAATCACAAATGTCTCAAAGGACTGTACAAACCACTACGAGTACGACGTCCTCGGAAGAACCCACATAAGGGCAAGGAAAACTCACACCCAGTGGGCAAGGAGAACTCACACCCAGTGGGACGCCAGTGACAATGATGACTATGAGAACCTTGGAGAGGACCTCAAATGTGGGCGACCCCCCCCCCCTCTAGGGGACCGAAAGCAATGGATGTCGAGCGGGTCTAACATGATACTGTGAAAGTTCAATCCATAGTGGCTCCAACACAGCCGCGAGAGTTCAGTTCAAAGCGGATCCAAGACAGCAGCGAGAGTCCCGTCCACAGGACACCATCCCAAGCGGAGTCGGATCAGCAGCGTAGCGATGTCCCCAACCGATACACAGGCGAGCGGTCCATCCTGGGTCCCGACTCTGGACAGCCAGTACTTCATCCATGGTCATCGGGAGGGGGGCACGGAGGAGAAATAAGCCGGAGTCCTTTGAACGCAGATTTCTTGCCGGGACATATGGTACAATATGACATACAAATATGTCTCTTAAAGGGGTCATATTGTGATATTTTTCTACATCCATCCATCCATCCATTTTCTACCGCTTATTCCCTCTTGGGGTCGCGGGGGGTGCTGGCGCCTATCTCAGCTACAATCGGGCGGAAGGCGCGATACACCCTGGACAAGTCGCCAGCTCATCGCAGGGCCAACACAGATAGACAGACAACATTCACACTCACATTCACACACTAGGGCCAATTTAGTGTTGCCAATCAACCTATCTACATTTAAAACATATTTGTGTTCTACAAATAATAGTGGCTATTTGGTCAACGTTTTGCATGGATTTTTTAGTTAGTCTTTAAGCCGCTTTTTGATTCTCTCTTCAGGATAGCAACCGGCTCACATGGTTTTGATTCCTGGCAATCATTGGACAGTCTTATTCACGTTTTTTTTATCGATACCTGTGTGCACACATGACATTATCGTGCACGGCGCAAGACTCACGTTCGAATTATTCACGACAAAGGAAGACAACAAGGTAATTTGTAATCAAAATTGTATCAATTTGGGAAAACACTAGCAGAAACATTAGCAAACACAGCCTGTTATAACGTTGAATGAATGTACCTGTTTTGGATCCCCTTTGAGACGAAAGTGAATCACCCCCAGCAGCAGAGGCTAAGTCAGCACTTCGTCTTATGTTAATTAATACCGCAAGTAGCTAACAAAATAACACTGCCCATCATGTTAAAACATGCTATTATTAACTGTAAATGTGGAATTGATGTTTCTCATGCATCACATGACAAGACGGCATCTGACCAGCAGCAAAAAACAGACAATTTTAGAATGAATCGCAATTTTCAAAGTTTTTTTGTATAAAGATGTTTTTTTAATCAGTCTTATTCAGTCACTCAGGCAAATCAAATTGTTGATGTAGATGTCCATATCTGCTGTACAGGTTTACTTTGGAAAAGTGAAGTGTAGGATAATTCTCTTGTTGCCTTGTTTGTATTTGACGTGGACTGCGACTTACCATGAATTGATTTACGTGGACCCCCACTTAAACAAGTTGAAAAACTTATTCGGGTTTTACCATTTAGTGGTCAATTGTACGGAATATGTACTGTACTGTGCAATCTACTAATAAATGTCTCAATCAATCAATCAGACTTTATTACATTTTATTGAACAAACCCAGTTTTCTCATAAGTAATATAGAAATGTATGACAGCTGTTTATCTATTTTATGGAGGAATTTAGTTAATCATACAACTGGCACCCAATGTTATTAAAAAGTTTAAATTTTGAATCAATAGTTTTGAATTGAAAATTGGTTCTGAATCGAATCATTACCCCCAAAAATTGAATCGTATCGAATGGTGTCCAAAGATTCACATCCCTGGTAATTGGCCAGAAATATGGCTCGATTGGTAGAACCCGGTTCGATCCCCGGCTTCCAACATCTTGGTCACGTCGGCCCACTTGCCTGTGTCTATTGATGGGAGCAAATGTGCCGAAGCTTGGAGGCATGTGTCGAATAATGGACGGGACGTTTCCGTAAAGCTTGTATCAAGGCTTACTTCATTTAGGGGAGGAGCCAGAAATGATGGTGTGTGAAGCCTCGTTGCCACATTGTATCTCGTGATCGCTCTGGGACGCGGTTTAGATTTGCCGGTAGATTTGACAACACCTCCCGAACGGTGATGTCATCAGAATTTTGGTAGTACAATGGTTCGCACATCCACCTTTTATTCCACGAGATGTGGGTTCGATTCTCTGCAACGTCAGTTTTCAAATGTGTTTATCACTGTAAACATTACATTCATTTAGTAGTGTAAAGCAGTCTGTATTTATTCTTTTTAACCAGCTAACAGGATAAAGAAGAGATGTCCAAAAAAATACAAATAAATTGCCTAAAACAAAAATAAAAAAAACCATGCATCCATCCATCCATTTTTCTACCACTTTTTCCTTTGGGAGTCGCGGGGGGTGCTGGAGCCTATCTCAGCTGCATTCGGGCGGTAGACGGGGTAAACCCTGGACAAGTTGCCACCTCATCGCAGGGCCAACAGAGATAGACAGACAACATTCACACACAAAGGCCAATATAGTTACAAAATAAAAAAAATCAAAATATTTTCTGTTCTGCATATCATTGTCCAAGTTACATTATATTGTCATCTTCTTATTTATGCCAATTGCTCAAGGTGACAGAAAAATATCATCAGGCATGTGATTCTTCCTTTTATCGTCGGAAATTCATATTTTTTATCGCTGTAAAAATATTAAAACAATATTTTCCATTGTTGTTTGTTGTTTCCGACCTACAATGTGTATTAAAATCTTGATCCATCTTTTTGCCGTACCTGCCAACAACTACGATTTTCCCGTAAAGAGTACAGATATTGATAATCCTGTGGTTAAAAACTATGGTCTTCCATTATTAGATTAATTTAAAAATCGAAGCTACGTAGCAAAGCAACGCACAAAATATACGGGAATTATCAATGATGATCCGTTGGTTTACGTATAAGAAAATCTTAGGTTGGTTGGTTGGTTTAATATGTTGAGTCACGATTGGTTAAGATTGGGGCAAAACATTACGGACAGGCCAATCAGAAGGAAGATAGGGCAGGTCATCGAACCAGGAAAGGAATTCACAACAGACACCCCCAATGACGACGACAGAATCTGGAAAGAAAAAAAAAAAGACAAATCCAAGCGAGTGGAACCCTGTTCTCCTTCTCCAGTCGGATTTTATATTACACATAATTATTTATGCGCAAAAACGCCCCGCTTCACTCAGACACGTCAGTGTCGTCACTCTAGTGCGAGCGAGCGTTGTCTGTCTGGTTTAGCTGCCCTGCAGCGTCTTTTCTAGTTGATTTTGGTTAGGTGGAAAAAAGTCTCCATCACTGCAGGGTTTGTCAGCGCAAATAATACTTCATTTGTTGTCATGTAATCAGTGAGTGTCTTCTTCGCGAGTTACACAAAGCTTTATCCGTGTGCAGCTGGGAAATAATGAGTCCAAGAAAATGACCAAAATAATGTAATTATTATATGTTTTGAATGAACCTGTTACTATTTTGATGTAGGTCTTCTACTAAATGTATAAAAAGTGTTGTTTTTTGCAGGGTTTAGAGGTGGAATTGCTGATTACCCATTACAGTACCTGCATTGTTAGCCGCCTCTTACTAGCAGTTTGTTTACTATCTAGAATAAGCAGAAACGGGAAAGTTGGTGTTTTTGTTTCACATAAGGATGGCCAAAATTCCAAAAATATCTGCAGTTTTCCTTAAAGTGACAAACGCTGAAGAAGTGAGCGCACAAGTCAGCTTAGATATAACTGGGGTATTTTTTCAAGAAACACAATACACACTGTATGTATTTTGAAATTATCTTCTGCAAAATAGTTAATACAATTGTTATTATAGCTTTTAAGACAGTATGAAAATCATCCGCTGTATGTGCGTGTGTGCGTGCGTGCGTGCGTGCGTGCGTGCGTGCGTGCGTGTGTGTGTGTGTGTGTGGGTGTGGGTGTGTGTGTGTGTGTGTGTGTGCGTGTGTGTGTGCGTACATATACATACATGTATGTGTGTGTATGTATATATACAAATGTATGTGTATTTATATATATACATCTGTATATGTATATATGGTACACAAATACTGTATGTACAGTATGTATATTTTCAGTATATACAGTATATGTATGTATATACAATATACATATATGTATGTATATGTATATACGGTATACATATATGTGTGTATATATGTATGTATATGTGTATAAATATATATACTATATATATATGCCTATGCTATGGTGTGCGCAGTATCTATTTTTTAGCTTTTTATTGTGTATTACTTGTGTTGCTGTGTGTAAAAATGACGCGGCTAACGTGGCAGCTAGTTGCAGCCTCTCTGTGCTCTTTAATATACTTTTTGTCCCTCTTGTTTTTGTGGGTTTTTACCTCATTTTTTGTGGACCACATAATTTCCCTATTGTGGAATGGATAAAGTTTATCTATCAATCAATCAATCAATCAATGTTTACTTATATAGCCCTAAATCACTAATGTCTCAAAGGGCTGCACAAACCACCACGACATCCTCGGTAGGCCCACATAAGGGCAAGGAAAACTCACACCCAGTGGGACATCGGTGACAATAATGATCCAGTGGGACGTCTGTGACAATAATGATTATGAGAACCTTAGAGAGGAGGAAAGCAATGGATGTCGAGCGGGTCTAACATGATACTGTGAAAGTTCAATCCACAATGGATCCAACATAGTCGCGAGAGTCCAGTCCAAAGCGGGTCCAACTCAGCAGCGAGAGTCCCGTTCACAGCGGAGCCAGCAGGAAACCATCCCAAGCGGAGGCGGATCAGCAGCGCAGAGATGTCGAGGCGGATCAGCAGCGCAGAGATGTCCCCAACCGATACACAGGCAAGCAGTACATGGCCACCGGATCGGACCGGACCCCCTCCACAGGGGAGAGTGGGACATAGAAGAAAAAGAAAAGAAACAGCAGATCAACTGGTCTAAAAAGGGAGTCTATTTAAAGGCTACAGTATACAAATGAGTTTTAAGGTGAGACTTAAATGCTTCTACTGAGGTGGCATCTCGAACTGTTACCGGGAGGGCATTCCAGAGTACTGGAGCCCAAACGGAAAACGCTCTATAGCCCGCAGACTTTTTTTGGGCTTTGGGAATCACTAACAAGCCGGAGTCCTTTGAACGCAGATTTCTTGCCGGGACATATGGTACAATACAATCGGCAAGATAGGATGGAGCTAGACCGTGTAGTATTTTATACGTAAGTAGTAAAACCTTAAAGTCACATCTTAAGTGCACAGGAAGCCAGTGCAGGTGAGCCAGTACAGGCGTAATGTGATCAAACTTTCTTGTTCTTGTCAAAAGTCTAGCAGCCGCATTTTGTACCAACTGTAATCTTTTAATGCTAGACATGGGGAGACCCGAAAATAATACGTTACAGTAGTCGAGGCGAGACGTAACAAACGCATGGATAATGATCTCAGCGTCTTTAGTGGACAGAATGGAGCGAATTTTAGCGATATTACGGAGATGAAAGAAGGCCGTTTTAGTAACGCTTTTAATGTGTGCCTCAAAGGAGAGAGTTGGGTCGAAGATAATACCCAGATTCTTTACCGTGTCGCCTTGTTTAATTGTTTGGTTGTCAAATGTTAGAGTTGCATTATTAAATAGAGTTCGGTGTCTAGCAGGACCGATAATCAGCATTTCCGTTTTTTTGGCGTTGAGTTGCAAAAAGTTAGCGGACATCCATTGTTTAATTTCATTAAGACACGCCTCCAGCTGACTACAATCCGGCGTGTTGGTCAGCTTTAGGGGCATGTAGAGTTGGGTGTCATCAGCATAACAGTGAAAGCTAACACCGTATTTGCGTATGATGTCACCTAGCGGCAGCATGTAGATGCTGAAGAGTGCAGGGCCAAGGACCGAACCCTGGGGAACTCCACACGTTACCTTAACGTAGTCCGAGGTCACATTGTTATGGGAGACACACTGCATCCTATCAGTAAGATAAGAGTTAAACCAAGACAGGGCTAAGTCTGACATACCAATTCGTGTTTTGATACGTTCTAATAAAATATTATGATCGACGGTATCGAAAGCAGCGCTAAGATCGAGGAGCAGCAACATAGATGACGCATCAGAATCCATCGTTAGCAATAGATCATTAGTCATTTTTGCGAGGGCTGTCTCCGTCGAGTGATTTGCCCTGAAACCGGATTGAAAGGTTTCACATAGATTGTTAGACGCTAAGTGTTCATTTAACTGCTCCGCAACAATTTTTTCGAGGATTTTTGAAATAAAGGGAAGGTGAGACACCGGTCGGTAGTTTACCATGAGGTCAGGATCGAGGTTAGGTCTTTTAAGAAGAGGATGAATAACCGCTTTTTTGAATGCTAGGGGAACAGTGCCCGAGGAAAGTGATAAGTTTATAATATTTAGCACTGATGGACCTAATAATACAAAGAGCTCCTTGATCAGTTTCCCTGGAAGAGGGTCAAGTAAACATGTTGTTTGTTTTATTCCATTTACACGTTGTAACAATTCCTCTAATGTTATTTCCTCAAAACGAGAGAAACTATTTTGGAGGGCAGTATCCGCCGTATATACAATCGTGTCAGTGTTAATAGAACCCCGTTGTAGCTGGGACGCATTGTCTTTAATCTCCTTTCTAATGACTTCAATTTTCTTACTAAAGAATTGCATAAAGTCATCAGCTGAGTGGGTGGAGCTACTGGAAGGAGTCCCTTGTTGGGTTAGCGATGCTACCGTACTAAACAAAAATTTAGGATCGTTTTTATTGCGGTGGATGAGATTTGAGTAATAATTAGCTTTAGCTAAGGTAAGCATGCGTTTATAAGTTATTAAACCATCACTAAATGCTTGATGGTGCACCTCAAGTTTAGTCGTGCGCCATTTGCGTTCCAGCTTTCTGCATAATAATTTCTGAGCTCTAGTTTCTTCTGTAAACCACGGGGTGCGCTTTTTTGGAGCCTTTTTTAACTTTAGCGGTGCTATGTTATCAATGGTTTCGCGCAGGGCGTCGTTAAAGTTGTTAGTGAGGTTATCAATAGAGCCCACATACTTTGGGAATGGTGCCATTACCGAGGGCAGTAGGTCAGCAAGAGCTGTCGTTGTGGCCGTATTAATGTTGCGGCTGCTATAGCAGTTATTATTATTATTAGTTTGACGAACATGCGTCTGAACCTCGAATTTTATAAGGTAATGATCGGACAATACTTTAGTATACGGGAGTATCGTAACTTTGGAAGCGGTGATACCCTTGACAAGCACTAGGTCTATCGTATTACCGTTGCGATGCGTGGGTTCATTTATTATTTGTGTGAGACCACAGCTATCAATTATAGTCTGGAGCGCTACGCACGGTGGGTCCGATGGGGTATTCATATGGATATTAAAGTCCCCCATTATGATTATATTATCGGCGTGTGTCACTAGATCAGCAACGAACTCTGAGAATTCATTGATGAAGTCCGAACAGGGCCCTGGGGGGCGGTAGATAACAGCCAGGTGTAGAGGCAGCGGTGTGACAGACCTCATAGTAAGCACCTCAAACGATTTATATTTATTATTTATGTTAGGACTAAGGTTAAAGTTTTCGTTGTATATTAGTGCGACCCCCCCACCCCTTTTAAGCGGACGGGCAATATGCGCATGTGTAAAGTTAGGAGGACATGTCTCATTTAGCGCAAAAAAGTCGTTTGGTTTAAGCCAGGTTTCACTGAGACCGATGACGTTAAGATTGTTGTCTCTGATGATATCATTAACTAACAACGTTTTGGGAGACAATGATCTTATGTTTAAAAAACCTATATTATAGGTAGTGGGCTGTTTTAGGGAATTTTTGATCAAATTATCCGTAGTAGCAATATTAATAATGTTGTGTTTATTATGCCCAGTGCATTCAGTATAATTACGACCATATCTAGGAATTGATACGACGGGAATTTTCCGATTGTTTGATTGTTGCTTTGATAAACTGCACGCATCATGGTTAGCCACCTCAGTAACGGGGATTTTCCGATTGTTTGTTTGTTGCTTTGATAAACTGCACGCATCATAGTTAGCCACCTCAGTAAAACACATGTCCAACTCTGAAACACTCAAAGCAGAAAAAACTTGTTCTAATTTAACTGACTCCTTACCCAGACCAGTAGTCTCGCATTCCTTATTTAAATCCGTCTTCAGGGTGGAGGGAAGTGGTGTTCTGTGGGGATTAGCCTTCTGCTTTGTTTTTAGCCCCGCTCGGCATCCGCGTTTCCGATCACACCGCTGGCGTCTGCTCCGTAGACGGCCCCCGCTGCTACTAGACTCCGCTGCTTCACAGGCCGCTGGATGTAGCCGCCGATGTATCCCCATGCTAGTTAGCATGTTTAGCACGCCCGCGTCTATCAGTCCAAAACGGCCCGATGTGTCCATATCCAGAAGTGTCTGGCGGTCGTACGTGATCACGGAGTGACCACGATGCGAGCCAGCCATGAAGTCTGCAGAACTGTCCGGCATTTCCGCCAAATGTTCCATCTTTAGCAAGAGCACCGCAGTGTCGCAGCCCGTCCGGGCGCCGCCATCTTGCATAAATCTATCTATCTCATCTCAAACAAATCTGTAGCATTGCTGGTAGAGATGAGAACCAAACACGGCACTTTGATATGTACTGACCGAATTTTGTCCGCATTACCAGGTCTCGATTCACATAAAATCAAACGGAATCATATTTTGAACCATTCTTTGCACATGACCTGATATTCAGCTGCACTGGCTCAAACAGACACATTTGTAGTGGGCTGCCACCAGGTAATGTTACAGTTTTAAAATGCCAACAAAGCAAGCATTACAAAATGTGCTAGCTCAATGCTAACTTACATTGGTTTTGCCAATTACGTGCTGTTGATTAGCATTATCAATTTTACATGAAGAGTTCAGCACCTTTACATTTGTTAATGATAATAAGATAAATGTGTGTAATAAGTACATTACTTACATTATAAACACTTTGTAAGGTTCGACAAAAGATAAGACTGGCACATATAACCTAATAGCAAATACACAAAATAAATAAAAAATAAATGCAAAATGGCAAATGAGACTCAGGAATGTAAGAAACCACATGGTTATCATTATCATTTCAGTAGTAAATTAAATACAATTTTTAAAAAGATTGTATTATATTAGGGAAATCATCATTTATTACCACATAAATACAGACAAAAGTACTGAAAACTGATACAGTTAAGTACCGGTACCGTATCAGTTTAAAAGTCAAAGGTACCCATCTGAAATTGCTTTTTGGTTGACTTAATGAACATCTGTCATTCTTTATCAAACGCAAAATATTGTCACATAATAATTTCTGCTAAAAGGCAAATTCTAAACATGACGCTATATTTGTAGTTGTTTATTCATGACAAAGTATTGCAGGGCTTGTAGCACAATGTGGGCATTGCTAAGTTGTGCTGTGATGTACTTAACTGCAGGTTTGGTGAAGGCTACACTGTGATAGTACGGGTCTCCGGCTCCCCTCCACTGTTGAAACCCGTGGAGGACTTTGTGAGAAAGACCTTCCCTGAAAGCGTCCTGAAGGAGAAGCATCACAATACGCTGCAGTACCAGCTTGCTTACAGCCAGGGGGCACTGGCCCACATCTTCAAGCACCTCAGCAGCCAGCGGGAGAGTCTATGCATAGAGGACTACTCTGTCTCCCAAACCACTCTGGACCAGGTAACATGTATCTTTGGGAATATGGAGGGGGATTTGCAGTAAGGCACCTGTTCAACACAAAAACCACACCACAAATGCAATGCATTCTGGGACTTAGGTGTAGTTTGTATTTCAAAATATTGAAAATAGAAATGGTCCGTTTCAGGGTCGCTCTGTCGCAACCCTGTGCTAACCTTTCAAAAGGCTGTACAAGAGTAAAAATAAGCAAACCACAATTAGTAGTACCATCCACGGTAACTTCAATGAGTAAAGGTTTTTTCAAAAAACATGCTTTATTTTGTCGCAAATTACGCTATGCACTGCAAAAACCCTGGTTTTAAAAAGTTATTTTTCCGAAAACTCGAATATCTTTAGCGCATAAACTTAAACTGTGCCCCCAAAATGCAAACCTTTTGACCATCTTTGGCCAGAAATTAACCAAATGTCGTGATACTTCATGACTGTTTTGCATTTGTATATTATTTCCCAGTGTTTTGTTTTACTTTCACTATCAGCGCTTCATCCTCTCCGTTTTTCCACTTTCTGTCCCTTTTCCTCTTCCTCAACACAGCCAGTGTGGAGCGCTGATTGACACACAAGTCTCTGTTTGGTGAATCAGACACTCACCTGTTGACAATCACCCTCTGGGGTCTTTGCATGCCAGATGGTGCTGGCGCGTGACTCAGTGTGCACCTCATTTAGTCATTTCATGTGTAACTTTGCTTATCCTTCTAACAATTGTCCTTTTGACTCTTACCACGTTGCTATTTCTTTAGTTATTATTTATTTCCTGGTACCTAATGAAGGGACCTTCTACTAACACACCACCTGCCTTCTGTGCATCCTGGAATCACGGCAACAATGCCAAGCCGTAACTGTAACGCTATACTTGATTAAAAAAAAAAACAAAAAAAAACATCAAAACACTAACTGTATACAGCCTACAAAATTACTATTTTAATAGCATAAAAAAGAATAAAAAAACAGTCGTACTAAAATACTTTACTTAGTTAATTATACAAATCCCTTTTCCATATGAGTTGGGAAATTGTGTTAGATGTAAATATAAACGGAATACAATGATTTGCAAATCCTTTTCAACCCATATTCAATTGAATGCACTACAAAGACAAGATATTTGATGTTCAAATTCATAAACTTTTTTTTTTTTTGCAAATAATAATTAACTTAGAATTTCATGGATGCAACACGTGCCAAAGTAGTTGGGAAAGGGCATGTTCACCACCGTGTTACATCACCTTTTCTTTTAACAACAATCAATAAACGTTTGGGAACTGAGGAAACTAATTGTTGAAGCTTTGAAAGTGGAATTCTTTACCATTCTTGCTTGATGTACAGCTTAAGTCGTTCAACAGTCTGGGGTCTTCTTGTCGTATTTTACGCTTCATAATGCGCCACACATTTTCGATGCGAGAAATGTCTGGACTGCAGGCGGGCCAGGAAAGTACCCGCACTCTTTTACTACGAAGCCACGCTGTTGTAACATGTGGCTTGGCATTGTTTTGCTGAAATAAGCAAGGGCATCCATGATAACGTTGCTTGAATGACAACATATGTTGCTCCAAAACCTGTATGGACCTTTCAGCATTAATGGTGCCTTCACAGATGTGTAAGTTACCCATACCTTGGTCACTAATACACTCCCATACCATCACAGATGCTGGCTTTTGAACTTTGCGTCTATAACAATCCGGATGGTTATTTTCCTCTTTGTTCTGGAGGACACCACGTCAACAGTTTCCAAATATAATTTGAAATGTGGACTTGTCAGACCACAGAACACCTTTCCACTTTGCATTAGTCCATCTTAGATGAGCTTGGGCCCGGCGAAGCCGGCGGCGTTCCTCGGTGTTGTTGATAAATGGCTTTCGCTTTGCATAGTAGAGTTTTAACTTACACTTGGAGATGTAGCGACCAACTGTAGTTACTGACAGTGGTTTTATGAAGTGTTCCTGAGCCCATGTGGTGATATCCTTTACACACTGATGTCGGTTTTAGATGCAGTACCGCCTGAGGGATCAAAGGTCCGTAATATCATCGCTTACGTGCAGTGATTTCTCCAGATTTTCTGAACCTTTTGATGATTTTAGGGACCGTAGATGGTAAAATCCCTAAATTCCTTGCAATAGCTCGTTGAGAAATGTTGTTCTAAAACTGTTTGACAATTTGCTTACAAATTGGTGACCCTCGCCCCATCCTTGTTTGTGAATTACTTTGCATTTCATATAAGCTGCTTTTATACCCAATTATGGCACCCACCTGTTCCCAATTAGCCTGTGGGATGTTCCAAATAAGTGTTTGATGAGCATTCCTCAACTTTATCAGTCTTTATTGCCACCTTTCCCAACTTCTTTGTCATGTGTTGCTGGCATCAAATTCTAAAGTTAATGATTTTTTTGCACAAAAAAAAATGTTTATCAGTTTTATCATTAAATATGTTGTCTTTGTAGCATAGTCAACATAATAAGGGTTGAAAATGATTTTCAAATCATTGTATTCTGTTTATATTTACATCTAACACAATTTCCCAACTCATATGGAAACGGGGTTGTATGTTGCCCCAAAAAATTGCCTAAAAAACAGAAATGTCAGAGTTTGCTATATTTTGCCTGGAAAAAATTGGATGCGCTGCTCAAGAAACAAGGTTTGGCCACCAAAATACTACATTTATTTCAAGAAAATACTTATTTTTTTCAAACAATGTGTGGTTTGCAATGTAATATTAGACATGTTTGTAATATTTGGCCACATAATACTATCCAATACTCCTAAAAGACTAGAATTTTCCATTAAAATGTGTAGTCATTACATTTACAGCAAAAGTACCACACTGGACTCAAAAACAGTTGTTTTTTTTTAAATGCCGCCTTGTTTCTCTACCAAGTGTTAACTTTGTTCCCATGCTCCGCCCACATGTCGCAACAAAACCTTAAATCTTTGGCTATTATGATCCGGCCATCTGTCCAGTTTTCTAGTGTCGAGTACGATAGTGATAGGACAAATTGTGTATGGCGAGTTAGTTTCTGTACAAGCTACATGTCCAACCCTGGAATTAAAGGCATGGCGACGACAGGATGTGTTCTTTTCTTCATCCCATCGAGAAAAATATGTCTGCTGTGTTTTGTCATATTATAAACCTACAAGTAATGGAGCGTGATCTTTTTTATCCTACACTGCGTTATACTCTGGGGCTTATTATATTGTAGATCCCCGTCTATGTTGTGGACTTACTTCACCTTGTTTTTTTACCAACGACCCAGCACAATCAGACACTCATTGGTGAGTGTGTCTGTTCTCACAAGCCTGCTATTAGCTCAGCCCAGGACAAGTAGGTGGGAGAAAAGAATGACCTCTGAGGGGGCCGGAAAAAGGTCTTCAGTCCACTCCACGTGCTCTTGAAAAAATGTGTTTTCTATTGTACCAATTGTTTGGTTACCCATCCATTTATATCTATATATACATACGTGTGTGTGTGTGTGTGTGTGCGTTTTGTATGCATATATGTATGTACAGTGGGGCAAAAAAGTATTTAGTCAGCCACCGATTGTGCAAGTTCTCCCACTTAAAATGATGACAGAGGTCTGTAATTTTCATCATAGGTACACTTCAACTGTGAGAGACAGAATGTGAAAAAAAAATCCAGGAATTCACATTGTAGGAATTTTAAATAATTTATTTGTAAATTATGGTGGAAAATAAGTATTTGGTCAACCATTCAAAGTTCTATTTTGGTTTCATCTGACCACATGACATTCTCCTAATCCTCTGCTGTATCATCCATGTATCCATTTTGGTATAAACTCAACTCGTCGTGTTTAGAGGAAGAAGAATACTGAGTTGCATCCCAAGAACACCAGACCTACTGTGAAGCATGGGGGTGGAAACATCATGCTTTGGGGCTGTTTTTCTGCTAAGGGGACAGGACGATTGATCCGTGTTAAGGAAAGAATGAATGGGGCCATGTATCGTGAGATTTTGAGCCAAAACCTACCTCCTTCCATCAGTGAGAGCTTTGAATGGTTGACCGAATACTCATTTTCCACCATAATTTACAAAAAATTATTTAAAATTCCTACAAAGTGAATTGCTGGATTTTTTTTTCACATCCTGTCTCTCACAGTTGAAGTGTACCTATGATGAAAATTACAGACCTCTGCAATATATATATTACAGACCTCTGTAATATATATATATATATATATATATATATATATATATATATATATATATATACATATGTGTATATATATATATATATATATACATATGTATGTATATATATATACACATATGTATGTATATATATATATATATATATATATATATATATATATACATATGTATGTATATATATATATGTGTATTTATGTGTATTTATGTATATATATATATATACATATATATATATACATATGTATGTATATATATATATGTATATATATGTGTATTTATGTATATATATATATACATATGTATATATATGTGTATTTATGTATATATATATATATATATATATATATATATATATATATGTATATATGTGTATTTATGTATATATATATATATATATATGTATGTATGCATGTATATATATATGTATATATATATATATATATATATGTATGTATGCATGTATATATGTATGTATGTATGTAAATATGTGTGTGTGTATATATGTGTGTGTGTGTATATATATATATATGTGTGTGTGTGTGTGTGTGTGTGTGTGTGTGTGTGTGCGCGTGCGTGCGTGCGTGCGCGCGCGCGTGCGTGCGTGTGTGTCTGTGTATTGTACATAAGTTGGCGTAAAACCTGCAGATGGCAGTATCTAAATCAATGTCGAGGCAGGAGGTCATGTGACGAGGTCGCACAGAAACTGTCGGGAGGCCGAGACGCTCGCCACTCAGTCAGTGATTTATCAAGAGGAGGCCTCGACCTCGAGTAGAGCTCTGGGCTTACGCTGCAATTAATATCGATCCGATCCATGGGCCAGGTAGGTTGGCGTTAATATGAGGACAGAAAAGTCACCATTTTGAGAGCAGAACCTGGAGTGGCTTTAGAAGCAAAATGATACAAGCAACGTTTATTCAAATATATGGCCGCCCGATTGTAGCTGAGATAGGCGCCAGCGCCCCCCGCAATGCCGAAAGGGAATAAGCGGTAGAAAATGGATGGATGGATGGATTTAAAAAACATTTTAAAAAAGACGATATGAAAAAGATGTAAAACATTTTGAAAAATACAAGCAATTAACAGTATGTAGGGCTGTTAAGGGAAGACTGAGTGACTTTATATAAATAAATAAAAGGTATTCAATTAATCTAAATGCAATATTTAAAATTGTATATCAAAATGTCATTAAAAAATAAGACAGTATTTTCTACTCTATTGAATTAGTATCAACATAATTTTGAATAAGAAATGAAAAATCTTATAACAAATGCTGTTATCTACACAATTGAAATGCCTCCAATTTATTGCCAAAATATGTGCAGTAAATGTAAGAAATATGTTTTTAATTTTTGTAATATTTTGGATTTGTTCAGCTACTTTTCTAATATTTTTTAAAGTTAGCTACACTTTTTCTGTTTAGTTTTTTTAATCTTATGCTGAATTTGTGGATGTACTGTGCAATATTTGTTTTATTTCATTTTTTCATGTTTTTTTCTATTGTATTTATTTTAATACGATTTTGTACACTCCCTCCACTATTTCTCTTTTTTGTATCTATTATTTATTTAATTATTCTGACTTTTTAATCCGTAATTCTCTTTTTTTTCAGGTTTTTGTTAACTTTGCCAGCCGCCAGCATGGTGAGGACTCTCAGGCCTACGACAACACAGTAGACACTTCTGATGAAGTGTAAAATGAACTAATAAATAACCTAAATAGTGCACTGAGCGGTATATTCACAATATTTGTTATTTGAAAAAAATGTGTTCTTCTGCCTCGGGTTTAAACTTGAAATAATATTTTAGAATGTTGTTATTTTCATTATATTGTAGATTGTGCATATTATGTCAAAGAGTGACTATTTTGCAGGAGAAACTTAAACATAAAAAATGTTTTTCATAATTTTTTGGTAGAATAAAAAAAGAAACTATTGTTTTATGAAAAGTGTAATTGATGGATTGTGTATGTATTGTTTATTGTCAACACATTTATATCATTATGTATATTAAGTTATTGAACATTGTTAAATTAAACAACTTATGAAATAGATGAAAGGTGTCAATGCTGTTTTTCCTAAAAAATTACATTTTCCTTATATGTAATCAGGCTGAAGTAACAAATTGAATAAAAAATATATGTAGAATTTTGTAGAGCATTGATTTTTTTCAGCTATTTTTAGCTTGTTTTAGTATAGAATATATTTTTAGGAAGTGTTTGATTATCAAACAAATGCAAACATGAATCATAATAATAATTTTGTGCTTTTATTATTGTTTTATAATTTTTTTTAGCTATTATAGCTATGATGCATACAGATTGTAAATCAAATGAAAATTAATTTATGTAATTCAACCAAAATGATCACATGGCCAGAAAGTGGTTGCCAATAAAGATGTAACTAGCTACACCTGCGGCTGTGTTGCATCCTGCTGAGTGCCCGCCAACAGCGGTGATGCTCAGCGCTGCTGCAGCAACCATCAATTTTCGAGTTTAATATTTCATGACGTGGTGTCTACCTCAGTCCACTGGAACTTCCCCTGCTCTCACTTGTTTTCTGTCACAGATTTTGGAAACCAGGGATTTTGAGTCCGAATGAGCCGTATTCCTGGCTTTCATTGCCGATTGGAGCTGTGTTAGCAGGTTGGTCGGTGCCAGTTGTGGTGCCAATCCCCCAACTCCACTCAGAGGTTAGAGAGGCTGTCAAGCGGAAGAAGGCACCTTACTGAGCGTGCATGGATCGCGTGTAGGACTCAGCTGACACGCGTTGAAGCAAAACTATGGTGGGAGTTTGGGGAAGCCATGGAGCATGAGTTTTGGTTGGCTTCCAAGAGGTTTTGACAAAATCTCTGACAACTTAGAAAAGGGAAGCAGTGCCCTGTCTAGATATTTCTACAAAAGTGGCGCAGGCCTCTTGACTTCAATTTAGGATACAACTGAGAAGTGGAAAGAATACTTTGAAGCCTTTCTCAACCCCAATGGAACAACTCCTGTAGAAAAAGCAGAGTATGGGGAGGTGAATTCGTACTAGAGATGCGCGGATAGGCAATTATATCATCCGCAACCGCATCACTAAAGTCGTCATCCACCCGCAATCCACCCAAACCATCATTTTATCAGAACCGCAACCGCCCGCCACCCGCCCGTTGTTACGTATCCGGAATCGGCAAACTTTACCACTAAAAGAGCTAGTTTGACCCGTGTCACAAGGTAAAGAAGGCATTGGGAGCCGCTAACGTTCTCACGATTATCCGATGGTGATCAATTACATAACGGGAATAAGGGCGTGCTGTGAAGCCATTGCCTTTGACACCTTCAACAACATGTACGAACCATTTGCCAGTCCAGCAACATGCTGTATGCGGCTTACGCAAACACACGTACAAGATTGAAAGGCATACTGGGTGATACAGAGTACACTAATGGTTTTGATATAAACAATTTGAACACTCTTACTAATATGCGCCACACTGTGAAGCCACACCAAACAAGAATGACAAACACATTTCGGGAGAACATCCTCACAGTAACACAACATAAACGCAACACAATAAATACCCAGAATCCTTTGCATCCATGATGATCCTGAATATACTTTAAACCCCCGCGCCCCCAACCCCGCCCACCTTACCGACGCACAGGAATGGGGGGCGGGGGGTGGGGGGATTGCTGCTAGTGGGGTGTATAAAATAGTCAGGAATGTCATGGATGCAAAGAATTATGGGTATTTGTTGCGTTTATGTTGTGTTACTGTGAGGATGTTCTCCCGAAATGTGTTTGTCATTCTTGTTTGGTGTGGCTTCACAGTGTGGCGCATATTAGTAAGAGTGTTCGAATTGTTTATATCACAACCATTAGTGTACTCTGAGTCACCCAGTATGCCTTTCAGTCATGTGCGTGTGTCAGTGGAAGCCACACACAAAATATTGGTGGACTTGAAAGTAAATTGTTCATGTTGAAGAAGGCGTCAAAGGCAAAGGCTTCATAGCACGCCCTAATACGTATTAACTGGGCGGCTGCCGGCAGACATACTTTAGAATGTTTTCGTCAACTAATGTCTTCTTCGCTTTGCGATATGGGTCCAAAGTGGCTCTTTGAACGGTAAAAGTTACCAATCTCTGAACCATGTATATCATACATTTCCAAATGGTTCTACTGCCACCCGCCCGAATTTATTTAAAATCAATTTTTTCGTCATGTCATCCGCGCATCTCTAATGCGTACATTTCCATCTCCTTTGCTAAGGTTGTCTCTTCAGTGGCAAGGTTCTGGGTTGGATGTATTTCAACCTGAATTTCTTTTGGCCCTGAATGTGTGATCGTCATGGCTGACACATCTTCGGCATTGCATGGAAGTCAGGAATAATATATACTCGTACAGCACCCATGCCTTGGTCCAGTGCTGCTGAGTCCTGCACACCTGTTTGGTGTCTTAGTGCTCACACTCGTCTCATAGATAAGCCGATTAAAGGACGCTGGATGCCTGCGTCCCACACCAACAAACAATCTTTCCATCTTAGCGGGTATTCAACCACCAGAGCTTTGTCACAAGAGAGCCACACTGGCTTTTGCAGGCCAAGCGCTGGAGCCTGGGCACCTTCGAGGCATGTGGGCTTGGATTTGTCAAAGATGCGGACGCCTCGCTCGATCTCCTGGACGATCGTCGCCTTGGACTCGCGGAAGACCTCCTCCAGCTCCGGGGACCACTCGAAGCGCACGCCATGCTGCAGGAGCTTCCGGAACGGTTGCATGCGCTCGGCCATACTGAAGGCATAAGCCACCTGGTTGACAAGGCCGAACCATGACCTGACGTCGGTGATGTTTCGTGGCCGGGGAAAGTCTCTGATTGCGTCCAGGTAACGACTGCATGGCCGTACGTCGGTCATGGTGATGGTGAAGCCGGCAAAGTCCACTGTGGGAGAGGCGAAGACGAACTTCTCAGGGTTGAGGATGATGCCATTCCTGCCGCAGACGTCGAGCCATCGCACGGCCTGGAAGTAGGCTTTTTCAATGTCGTCAGCCCACAGTAACGTGTCGTCCACACACTTGGTCTTGTTACCAATGTCCGTGACTACCTCGTCATATCGCCGTGAGTAGCCGTCTCCTGACGCTATGTATCCCTGCGGGGCTGAGAGGTATCGGTACCTCCCCCATGGGGTGATGAACGTTGTCTTGTGGCGATCATCCTCGTGTAGTGGGACGCTGTGGTAGCCATTCCAGGCGTCGAATACAGTTTTGTACATGCCACTGGGCACCTGCCTCGCCTGGTGGAAGGGGGACTGTGTGTGGTGGGTTTCACGAACAGCATGTTTGTTCAGGGCTTGGAAGTCAACTATGCGCCGTGGCTTGTCGTTCTTTTTTGCACATATTACCATGCGGTGACACCATGTTACCAGTGTGCCAACCGGCACCTCCTCCAGTACGCCGAGACGAACGTCTTGGTCGAGGCCAGCCTTCACCTCGCTCTGCCAGTGTATGGCTACTGGGATGGGTGTGTGGTGGGCCACTGGCATTGCCTCGTTATCGAGCATGAGGCAAAGTGGTGGGCCAGACATCCTGGGCAGGGGCTGGTGAGGGCATGAGTTAAACGTACTCTGAGCATACAGCTTCAGGAGGTGCGCCCGTAGCGCCTCCCTGTTGGCCTCTGTAGCTGGCATGGGGAGCGTAGTAGGTGTGACTGGAGGCTCTGCGCGTTGGGGGCAGTTACATGGCTCCGAAGTCGCCAGGTTGACCTCACCCAGAGTTGGGAACTTGTCAGATATCATGCCGAGATCCACGCAGGCTGTGCGAGACAGAAATATGCGGTCTGAGGTGTCGATCACATATGCGATCTGGCACGTTTCCAGCCTCCGGGCGTCGCTGCTGCTGCCGGCGAATCTGATGATGGCGGCCCCAAGGATGCGTATACCTTCATTGTTCGCGGCTCTCATGGTCATTGATACAGGGATGAGGTCGTCTGTGCTCAGACCTAGTTGCTGGGCGACCTTGACGCCGATCAGACAGCTCTGGCACCCTGTGTCAGCCATGGCGGGTAGGGTTACAGCGCGGGTGTGCTTTCGAATGTCAAGTCCCAGCGCTTTGTAATCTTCACGCTCGATGGCTAGGGTGAGGCGGATGTATGGCTGTGGGTTGGATGGGCGTTTCGTCCACTTGTCGCACATATCATCATAAAGGTGGTGGGCTAAGGGCAGTGTGCAGATCTTGTCATTGGCGCTGTCCATTGAAGTGTGCACAGTTCTACGTGCGCTGCTGTCTATTGTTCCTCGTGCGCCCCATCAGCCTCTTCTGGTGGGGGTCTGGATGGGCGGCCGCCCAGACAAACTCTGTCGAGGTGATTTTGCCGATTGCATTTCTTATACGTCTTGCCATTTGCAGGGCATTCAGCGCGCCGGACGCGCCACTGCGGTGTCTTGCCATGACCTGTTTCACCACAATAGACACAGGGCTCCTCAGGTTTCGTTTTAGTTTTTTCTGCCCTTTGGCCCCCTTTGCTGCGGACGTCTTGCTGTTTCCCTTGCCGATATGAACTGCTGATCGAGTCTGTATTTTGGGTGTCAAGCAGGCATGAGGCTGAGCGCTTCGCTGATTCTTTAGCTTCAATGTACTCTACCAGGTCTTTTAATGGCATATTTTGATTTTTCTCGCCCAATGAATCCAGCTGTATCTCTTGGTCTGCTATGCCCCGAGCGATCACATCACGCAGTATTTCCTCTGTGAAATCATTCATTTGGCCACAGTCCTCTTTTGTGCATTTCAGTTCGTATTTGCATGTGCCAGCCTGCCCCTTTAAACGAGCGTGGAATGACCTGATGGGCTCCTCGTGTCCCTGCCGCATGTTGGATAGGGCCACCCTGGCCACCATCATGTTTTCTGCACGGACGGCGAGTGCTTTCATAGCCAAAAAAACATCCTTTTCATCACTATCCACGAGGTTTTTGCCAGCTGCGCGAGTGAGGTCTTTTCTTAGCTCCTCCTCGCAGCACTCGAGTAGCTGCGTGACTACGTCAGAACCGGTTAATTTGGTTCCTCTTTTGTATTCGTCCCAGCGGGTTAAGAAATATGACCACGTCTCGGCCGTTCCCGCCAACGCGATGGAGGGTCGCTTGAGCTTCTCTACCTTAGCATTCATGTGTGGCTCCCTGGGGGCTGCAGTGTGTGTGGTCACATGGATGTTCAGCATCACCGCCACCACTGCCGCCTCTTCGTGCCGAGCCGTGTATTCACAGTTTGCGATAGGGCAACGTACCTCCATTGTTGGTTTTACTGGTTTGCGTTTCACCTTCTTTGTTTTGATGACTCACTCACTCTTCGGTCAATGGCGTGAGTGCATTCGCCGCTCGCTCATGTGTTGTTTGCATTCCGATGTCGGCAACCTCCGTTTGATAAAGTCCACATGTTTTGTTATAAATAAGAACGGTCTTCCATTTGTTCACGTTGCTTTAATAAATTATAGCAGTGAAATACAATAACAAAACATGTTATCAACGTATTCCTAAGTGCCGTCTGGCATAACTCCAACACGTCATCCACTTCCTGTTTGCGTGTGTGTCACAATAATAGTACCGTGGTGCAACATTCTCTAGAATCTGGGTATTATCTTCGACCCAACTCTCTCCTTTGAGTCACACATTAAAAGCGTTACTAAAACAGCCTTCTTTCATCTCCGTAATATCGCTAAAACTCGCTCCATTCTGTCCACTAAAGACGCTGAGATCATTATCCATGCGTTTGTTACGTCTCGCCTCGACTACTGTAACGTATTATTTTCGGGTCTCCCCATGTCTAGCATTAAAAGATTACAGTTGGTAAAAAATGCGGCTGCTAGACTTTTGACAAGAACAAGAAAGTTTGATCACATTACGCCTGTACTGGCTTCCTGTGCACTTAAGGTTTTACTACTTACGTATAAAATACTACACGGTCTAGCTCCATCCTATCTTGCCGATTGTATTGTACCATATGTCCCGGCAAGAAATCTGCGTTCAAAGGACTCCGGCTTATTAGTGATTCCCAAAGCCCAAAAAAAGTCTGCGGGCTATAGAGCGTTTTCATTTCGGGCTCCAGTACTCTGGAATGCCCTCCCGGTAACAGTTCGAGATGCCACCTCAGTAGAAGCATTTAAGTCTCACCTTAAAACTCATTTGTATACTCTAGCCTTTAAATAGACTCCCTTTTTAGACCAGTTGATCTGCCGTTTCTTTTCTTTTTCTCCTACATCCCACTCTCCCTTGTGGAGGGGGTCCGGTCCAATCCGGTGGCCATGTACTGCTTGCCTGTGTATCGGCTGGGGACATCTCTGCGCTGCTGATCCGCCTCCGCTTAGGATGTTTTCCTGCTGGCTCCGCTGTGAACGGGACTCTCGCTGCTGTGTCGGATCCGCTTTGGACTGGACTCTCGCGACTCTGTGGATCCATTATGGATTGAACTTTCACAGTATCACGTTAGACCAGCTCGACATCCATTGCTTTCCTCCTCTCAAAGGTTCTCATAGTCATTATTGTCACCGACGTCCCACTGGGTCATTATTGTCACCGACGTCCCACTGGGTGTGAGTTTTCCTTGCCCTTATGTGGGCCTACCGAGGATGTCGTCGTGGTTTGTGTTGTGGTTTGTGCAGCCTTTTGAGACAATAGTCATTTAGGGCTATATAAGTAAACATTGATTGATTGATTGATTGATTACCTTGGTTGCCATTTTATCACAGGAAAGATTAGCCTCTAGAATGGAACCTGGGTAGGTGATCACATCTTTCCTGGTGATAACAATGTCACCCACTTTTATAGTGAAGTCACTGACTTTTTTAAGTTTGATATGGGATCCAAATAGGATGGATTCCATTTTACCTAAGTGTATAGATAGCTTGTTGTCAGCGAGCCAGGGGCAAATATTAAGGAGTTCAGCACTGAGGATTTGTTCCACCTGTGACTCGTCCTTGCCGGATACCAGCAGGGCCGAGTCATCCGCAAACAGGAACAACAATATGCGCCCCGATGATATCACTCTCGCTTGCTTGACTTCAAGCAGAATGTTTTTTTTTTTGTCATTCATTCTGTCAGTTTCCTACTGAAGACTTTAAATCACCAATAGATCGTTACCAGAAAATGTTTCTGAAAGACAAGAGCAGCAAGTCATTCCCAGCTATCCGTAAAGACTCAGGCTCTGCCTCCAAGAGACAAGCTGGACCCAATTCACTGGCTTTTCCCTCCTTGTTTCCACATAAACCTCCTGTTGGGTTTACATTGCTGGGGAACCTACTTAGGAGGACCATGTAACCCATCTCCTAAACTCCCCTTTCCAACCTTTACGTCTGCTCCTGCAATCTCCGGGAGCTTCTGGTATCCACTTACTGAGGCGGGGGGGCTAGGAGTAGCAGCTGTGCAGCTGAGGACGCAGTAGAAAAATGGATGGATGGATATATAGAAGTCTCTTTTTATGCATTATATTTGGTTAGTACTTATTTTTCTAATCAGCCTGACCTAAGTCTGAGGTTTATGTGTAAAATAGATAATCTTTGTGTCCAACACATGGTTTCATATCATATGACAAGGTTGTAAACTGTAAGTAGGTTAGTGCATGTGCCTCACAATACGAAGGTCCTGAGTAGTCCTGAGTTCAATCCCGAGCTCGGGATCTTTCTGTGGGGAGTTTAGCCAACTCAGTGGCCTACTGGTTAGAGTGTCCGCCCTGAGATCGGTAGGTTGGGAGTTCAAACCCCGGCTGAGTCATACCAAAGACTATAAAAATGGGACGCATTACCTCCCTGCTTGGCACTCAGCATCAAGGGTTGGAATTGGGGGTTAAATCACCACAAATGATTCCCGGGCGCGGCACCGCTGCTGCCCACTGCTCCCCTCACCTCCCTGGGGGTGATCAAGGGGATGGGTCAATTGCAGAGGACACATTTCGCCACACCTAGTGTGTGTGTGACAATCATTGGTTCTTTAACTTTTTTGCATGTTCTCTCCATGACTGCGTGGGTTCCCTCCGGGTACTCCGGCTTCCTCCCACCTCCAAAAACATGCACCTGGGGATAGGTTGATTGGCAACACTAAATTGGCCCTAGTGTGTGAATATGAGTGGGAATGTTGTCTGTCTATCTGTGTTGGCCTGGTGATGAGGTGGCGACTTGTCTAGGGTGTACGCTCCCTTCCGCCCAAATGCAGCTGAGATAGGCTCCAGCACCCCCGCGACCCCAAAAGGGACAAGCGGTAGAAAATGGATGGATGATTAAAATTAACAATAAGATGACTAATTCAATATTTGAGTGGGTTCCGGACTCCTGTAGTGGAAAAGTTGGTTCCTGAGGTCAAAAAAGTTAAGAACCCCAGCAATAATTGGTTGTGATGCTACATTTTTAAGGTCGTAAAGGGTAATAAACTTTACTTGGTAGTCCTGCAAACAGCCCTATGGGGAACATGGTGACTGTCTGTGTTGTCATTTGCAGGTCTTCGTGTCAGTTATTATATTTTTAAACCTCTAAACAGTTGAAGCTCAAAAGCCGTTCCCAGAGGACTAGAATCTTCTCTTGTGCTGTCCGTCGTCAAAACCTAGACCAAATATTTGCATGAGAGCCCTGAGCGATGAGATCTGTGTTGGCAAACGTCGGCTAACTCTTCTGCAGCTCTTGCAAGTCGGGCCAGGAGCAGACTATTTTGGACGCATGGCTTGTCAAACTCCGTATGAGGTCTGTGCTCTGAGGAGCGCTTAGAAGAGGGAGCATTTTTTTTTAGCTACGTACAGTAAATGTAAAAAAAATATCTAAAATAGAATAATGAATGTGAATTACTTAAAGAATAATACATTATGATTATTATTATTATTGTTGTTGTTGATAATGCTAGAGATGATTCCTAGAGCCCAAAAAAAGTCTGCGGGCTATAGAGCGTTTTCTGTTCGGGCTCCAGTACTCTGGAATGCCCTCCCGGTAACAGTTCGAGATGCTACCTCAGTAGAAGCATTTAAGTCTCACCTTAAAACTCATCTGTATACTCTAGCCTTTGAATATACCTCCTTTTTAGACCAGTTGATCTGCCGCTTCTTTCCTTTTTTCTCCTATGTCCCCCCCTCCCTTGTGGAGGGGGTCCGGTCCGATTATCATGGATGAAGTACTGGCTGTCCAGAGTCGAGACCCAGGATGGACTGCTCGTCGGGACCCAGGATGGACCGCTCGCCTGTATATCGGTTGGGGACATCTCTACGCTGCTGATCTGCCTCCGCTTGAGATGGTTTCCTGTGGACGGGACTCTCGCTGCTGTCTTGGATCCGCTTGAACTGAACTCTCGCGGCTGTGTTGGAGCCACTATGGATTGAACTTTCACAATATCATGTTAGACCCGCTCGACATCCATTGTTTTCGGTCCCCTAGAGGGGGGTGGGGGGGGGCCGCCCACATCTGAGGTCCTCTCCAAGGTTTCTCATAGTCAGCATTGTCACTGGCGTCCCACTGGATGTGAATTCTCCCTGCCCACTGGGTGTGAGTTTTCCTTGCCCTTTTGTGGGTTCTTCCGAGGATGTTGTAGTCGTAAGGATTTGTGCAGTCCTTTGAGACATTTGTGATTTGGGGCTATATAAATAAACATTGATTGACTGATTGATAATGCTAATAGGAAGCGTGTAGCATTTTTTTTAAATTTACCATATATGTTACTTTTGTGGTAAAATATGTTGTTTATAAACCTATTTGTCATGTCTTGTGATCATGGTTTGTTTAGTTATGTTCTGTTACTTCAAGACTCCATTAGTTCCTGTTTTTTTCACTCACTTGCTTTGTCACCATGGCGACCCATTAGTTTCACCTGCCTCACGTGTTGGACTCACGCACCTGTTTTTAATCACAGAGACTATTTAAGCCTGTCACTTTCTGTTGGTCGTTCTGGCGTCATCACTCTGTTTGTGCTCACTCCCACTCTGCTTCATGCCGTGTTTACTCTTTCATGCAATTTCATAGTTCATGCTACCCTGCTCACGTCATCGCAAGTAAGTTTTGTTTATTCATGCCACAGTTAATGTCTTTTGTTCCATGTCCACAGTTTACGTCATAGTGCTTTTTTGTTTCCTTAGCCAAGTTTTTGTCTGGGCCTTGTGCGCGCCTTTTGTTTTCACTTTTTATACTATTATTAAATCATGTATTTACCTTCACGCCATGTACAATCCAGTTCTTTTGCATCTCGGGAAAACAATTTACGCAGGAAACTGCACCATAGTTCAAGTTATGACACTATTAAAGTATTATGGTGGCAATACAGTGTTTTTACCAAGTATAGACATCTTTAGGCAAAATATAGGAGGGTAATGTACAAACCCTGTTTCCATATGAGTTGGGAAATTGTGTTAGATGTAAATATAAACGGAATACAATGATTTGCAAATCCTTTTCAACCCCTATTTGATTGAATGCACTACAAAGATAAGATATTTGATGTTCAAACTCATAAACTTAATTTTTTTTTGCAAATATTCATTAACTTAGAATTTCATGGCTGAAACACGTCCCAAAGTAGTTGGGAAAGGGCATGTTCACCACTGTGTTACATCACCTTTTATTTTAACAACACTCAATAAACATTCAGGAACTGAGGAAACTAATTGTTGAAGCTTTAAAAGTGGAATTCTTTCCCATTCTCGTTTTATGTAGAGCTTCAGTCGTTCAACAGTCCGGGGTCTCCGCAATTGTATTTTACACTTCATAATGCGCCACACATTTCCAAAGGGAGACATGTTTGGACTGCATCCGGGGGTGAAATGAAACTACCCGCACTCTTTTACTATGAAGCCACGCTGTTGTAACACGTAGCTTGGCATTGTCTTGCTGAAATAAACATGATAACGTTGCTTGGATGACAACATATGTTGCTCCAAAACCTGTATGGACCTTTCAGCATTAATGGTGCCTTCACAGATAAGTAAGTTACCCATGCCTTGGGCACTAATACACCCCCATACCATCACACATGCTGGCTTTCAAACTTTGCGCTTATAACAATCCGGATGGTTATTTTCCTCTTTGTTCCGGAGGACACCACCTCCACAGTTTCCAAATATAATTTGAATTTTGGACTCGTCAGACCACAGAACACTTTTCCACTTTGCATCAGTAACCTATGGGATTTTCCAAATAAGTGTTTGCTGAGCATTCCTCAACTTTATTAGTATTTATTGCCACCTTTCCCAACTTCTATGTAACGTGTTGCTGGCATGAAATTCCAAAGTTTATGATTATTTGCAAACAAAAAATACAATGATTTGCAAATCATTTTCAACCCATATTCAGTTGAATATGCTACAAAGACAACATATTTGATGTTCAAACTGATAAACTGTTTTTTTTTTTTTGCAAATTATCATTAACTTTAGAATTTGATGCCAGCAACACGTGAGAAAGAAGTTGGGAAAGGTGGCAATAAATACTAATAAAGTTGAGGAATGCTTATCAAACACTTATATGTGTCAAAGTTAGTTGTTGTCTAACTCCAAGAGACAGAGAAGGAGGGAGGCATTTTGCTGGAAAACATGATTTAATTTAAATACTAAGACATAAACAAACAAAGGGTTTGAACAAAAAGCGTGCACGTGGGCGGATAACAAACAAAAGGCCTAGCGTGGAAGCTAACAGGTATCTAGCAGGAAACAGAAGTCGTACTTGTAAGATGAAAGAACAAACTGGAAGCAGGGAACAAATAACAGTAAGCTACAAACATCAAACGAATATAGCTTACTGCTACGCTGCAAAGACACGACAAGGTACGACACGACAGGAGTGATAATATTTGACGAGCGACAAGAAGTGAAATTGACAAATCAATAATCCAGCACAAACTGGAGGAACAAAGCAGGTAAAATAGGAGCGGACTGATTGACAGCAGGTGTGGCCACGTGCCAATCAGCCGCAGCTGAGAGGAAACAAAGCACTCTGGGAGACAAACAGGAAGCTGAACCAAAATAAGAGTGCTGACAGGAACTAAGGACAGGAAATACTAAACACACAGAGGAAAACCTAAAACACAACCAAACTGTCAGTGGCAAGCCTGACAGTAGTCCCCCATCCCATAACGGATACCAGACGTTTTACGAACCCCTCCCTTCCCAAGAAAAAAACAACAGTCCAAAGTCAAGGGAGGGTGGAGGGAAGACAAGGCGGTGGGCTGCCAGGCCAAGTGTCCCCGCACCCAGCGGGGATGAGTAAAGTGGCAACGGCGAATAGAACGACGCTGCAATTTGCGAAGCGGTCGCCCATGAAACGACCACCTCTGTGGCCGACAAGGGTATGGTGGCGCCCTCAGCTGGCCCACCGGAAAGGATGGTGGCGGCCCCTGCTGCTGGCCCACCGGAGAGGATGGTGACGCCCCCTGCTGCTGGCCCACGGGAGAGGATGGTGGCACCCCTGATGCTGGCCCACCGGAGAGGATGGTGGTGGCGCCCCTGTTGTTGGCCCACCGGAGAAGATGGTGGTGGCGACCCCTGCTGCTGGCCCACCGGAGAGGATGGTGGTGGCGACCCCTGCTGCTGGCCCACCGGAATGCATGGTGGAGTCTGCTGGCCCACTGGAGTGCGTGGTGGAGTCTGCTGGCCCATTGGAGTGCGTGGTGGTGCCGTAGGTTGCAGACCCACCGGAGATGATGGCGCCGTAGGTTGCGGACGCACCGGAGGTGATGGCGCTGTAGATTTCAGACCCACCAGAGGTGATGGTGGTGTCTGCCGGCCTACCGGAGATGATGGTGGTGTCTGCCGGCCCACCGGAGAGGATGGTGGTGGCGCCCCTGCTGTTGGCCCACCGGAGAGGATGGTGGTGGCGACCCCTGCTGCTGGCCCACCGGAGAGGATGGTGGTGGCGACCCCTGCTGCTGGCCCACCGGAATGCATGGTGGAGTCTGCTGGCCCACCGGAGTGCGTGGTGGAGTCTGCTGGCCCATTGGAGTGCGTGGTGGTGCCGTAGGTTGCAGACCCACCGGAGATGATGGCGCCGTAGGTTGCGGACGCACCGGAGGTGATGGCGCTGTAGATTTCAGACCCACCAGAGGTGATGGTGGTGTCTGCCGGCCTACCGGAGATGATGGTGGTGTCTGCCGGCCCACCGAAGATGATAGGCGCCGTCTGTTGCAGACCAACTGGGACGCAAAGTAGCTGTGCCTCCCCATCTGCACAGCTACTGATAGCCCCCCCCCTCAAGGGACTGATCCAAGACATCCCCCGAGAAGCTAACATAGGACAGGGATGGGTGGGAGGGATTGCAAAATGATGCAAAGTGTTTCCTCGATTTGTCCATTAATTCTAAAACTTTGTTTAGCCTCTTCGACAGACAACTCTGCAGGGTTTGGATTTGGTTGGATTATTCTGTCAAAGTTAGTTGTTGTCGAACCCCAAGATGCAGAGAAGATGGGAGGCATTTTGCAGGAAAATATGATTTAATTTAAATACTAAGACAAAAACAAAAAAGGGTTCAAACAAAAAGCGCGCACGTGGGCGGATAACAAACAAAAGGCCTAGCGTAGAAGCTAACAGGTATTTAGCAGGAAACAGAAGTCTTACTTGTAAAATGAATGAACAAACTGGAAGCAGGGAACGAAAAACAGTAAGCTACAAACATCAAATGAACATAGCTTACCGCTACGCTGCTAACACACGACAAGGTACGACACGACAGGAGCGATAATATATGACAAGAGCGACAAGAAGTGACATCGACAAATCAATAATCCAGCACAGACTGGAGGAACAAAGCAGGTAAAATAGATAATTCTGGGAAATCCCTTATTTTTCTATTGTGTTGCTAGTGTTTTAGTGAGTTTAACAGTACCTGATAGTCGGAGGTGTGTGTCCACGGGTGTCTTGACGCCAATGTCTCAGGGAAGTCGATGGCAGCTTTATGGGCGGCACAAGCTCAGCTGACCTCCGGTAAGAAGCGACTTTTTACCACAATTTTCTCAAAGAAACCTCCTGGTTGACATTCGGTCGGGTTCCATGTTTGCTGTGATCCATAGTAAAGCTTCACCTCTGGGAATTTTAAACAAGGAATCACCGTATGTTTGTGTGGCTAAAGGCTAAAGCTTCTTAACTCCATCTTTCTACTTTGACTTCTCCAATATTAATTGAACAAATTGCAAAAGATTCAGCAACACAGATGTCCAAAATACTGTGTAATTATGCGGTTAAAGCAGACAACTTTTAGCTGTGTGTGTGTGTGTGCAGCGCTCACATTTCCTAACAGCCCGTGACGTCACGCGTACATGTCATCATTCCGCGACGTTTTCAACAGGAAACTCCGCGGGAAATTTAAAATTGCAATTTAGTAAAGTAAAAAGGCTGTATTAGCATGTGTTGCAACGTTAATATTTCATCATTGATATATAAACTATCAGACTGCGTGGTGGGTAGTAGTGGGTTTCAGTAGGCCTTTAAATTAACATGTTTTTTTGGAGGCAAACTGTAGTGTTTTTGAAACATTTGTTGTATTAATACAGATAAAAATATTGGGTTTATAAGCAATGTTTGTAGCAAAATAGTGTGTATTTTGAACAAGATATACATTTCAGCGAGGCAAAATCTGCATGTCTTGTAATGTCACAAAGATATATGTGGAAAATGATGCTGATTCTGGTTGCTATAGCAATCTGCCACACACGTTCTTGTAATTGTGATGATTGATCCCCTGTTGCTTTACTGCTCTCTAGTGGCGACTTTGTGCATCACCTAATGTTCTTGTTCAAAAGATAAAATGACACCTTGTTCTTATATTCAACAGTTTGTAATGCAAACTCTCTATTCACCTATTTTTTTACAGGCTGTGAAACAAACTGAGTCAACATTGATCAATGGACAACATTATTACTTACTGATCAATCAATAAATACAAAAAGTATGTCTTTACAGTACACAGACACATGGTGAAGTAGGAAAAGGTGACTTAGAAGGCATCTATCTATGGTAAATTATTCAATTAATAGTGTCAAATATGATGTTTTTAGAGCAATGTATCATTGTATTGTTCGAGGCAAATATATTTGATGGCAAAAAATAGTAGACTGATGTATTGTTTTCTAATATTTAGTGCATTGTGTGGCTAAATAAATGTCAAAAAATTGCTAGTATTTTGTGATTTGAAAAAAAAACAACTGCAAAATGTGACAAAGTACAGGAATTGTTGTTAATTATCGAATTGCTTTGTGAAGATATATAAAAATGTGGCATTTTTGCTACCTGGTCATTACAAATTTGATTTTTTAATTTTTTAATTTTTTTACTAAATTGTTGATAGCAATGATAAAAAAAAAGAATTTAAGAAAATGAGAGAAATTATGATTTTCCTCTTGTGGCTTGGTGGTAAATTCAGCTTTTTTTTTTACAGCAGAGTGTGAAGCGGCATGAGAGGCATGCACAGGGGCGTGCCCAGAGATGCGCTTAGTGGAGCGCCCTGAGGAATGCACAGCGCCATGCGCTTGCGCCGTGACAGTACCCGCTTCCTTATGGATTTAATCCAGATGTCCTAGGAAACGAAACAACAACAAAAGCAGAAAACAAGATTAAGAGTCAAGGGAGGGCAGGAACTGGTGGTGAAGCGCCAGCCCAAGTGTCCCCGAACCCACCGGGGACGAGTCTGGTGGCGACTGCGAGTAGAATGCCGCTAAAGCAGGCGAGGCGGGCGACAATGGAACGGCCACCTCCTTGGCCGTTGGGAAGGCAGACGCGAGTGGCGCCAGAACCACAGCAGTCTAAGACTTCCACGCCTACGTCCTGGGCATCGCTGGTGTTGGCGCAAAAAAGCGTCCATGCACCTGCAACAGAGTGCGCCACGTGCGGGCGCTTGATGTCCGCCTGTGCGGCCGGCCAGCCGGAGGTTACAAGTGCGGCACCGTGGGATGTTCCGCCGAAGACAAGGAGGATGGCGGTGCCATGGAAAGGCGTGCCGGAGACGAGGAGAACGATGTCATCGGAACCAGAGATAAGGAAGACTATGTCGTCGGAGCCAAACACGAGGAAGACTATATCGTCAGAACCAGAGACGAGGAAGACTATGTCGTCGGAGCCACAGACGAGGAGGGCGCTGTCATCGTAGCCAGAGATGAGGAGGACGTCGTCGTCGGAGCCAGAGACGAGGAGGGCGCTGTCATTGGAGCCAGAGATGAGGAGGACGTTGTCGTCGGAGCCAGAGACGAGGAGGACGTCGTCGTCGGAGCCAGAGACGAGGAAGACGACGTCGTCGGAGCCAGAGACGAGGAGGACGTCGTCATCGGAGCCAGAGACGAGGAAGACGACGTCGTAGGAGCCAGAGACAGAACAGCATGCTGAGGAGGTTGCTGAGGTGCTGAAGCAGGAGCTGGCCAAGGTGTTGGCACGGAAACCCGCCTGGTTGTTGGCGCGGGGACCCGCCTTGTTGCTGGCACGGGGATCTGCCTTGGAGCGGGTGCTGGCGCGGGGACCACCCGCCTTGGAGCGAGTACGGGAAGCATTCTTGGAGCAGGTGGTGGTGGTCTGGCTGGAGGTTGCGACTTAGCCTGCCAAAGACGAGGTAGTGGTGGTCTAGCAGGAGGTAGCCGTTTTGCTGGTCGCAGCTGTGCCACCCCACCAGGACAGCCGTCAACACCATCCTCCCCCTCAGAAAGCGGATGCCAGATGCTTCCTGTCAAATGCAGAACAGTCGCAAAGGGTGGGAGGCAGTAGGACAGGAGGCGGGTAGATTCCTCCTCCTCTCTAGATTGTTTAAACCGTCTTTCTGTCCTTCCCACGGGAGACTGTCGAGCAAGAGTCACTAGAGGTGAAGCTTGAGACAATGGGGCAGAACATCCCGGTAGCAAGTCGAAGCCCTTCTGAATTGTCTTCGTCCTTGCCAACGTGACCGGCACAATGGTGCGGACCCCACATCATACTCTCAAGCTCATCCAACGAATAGCGGAGGGCCTACGCTACCATTGCGTTTAACGCACGCCACGTACCTGGTACATACCCGCAGTCTGCGTCGTGAGGATTGGACACTAGGCGGTTCCATGCATCCAATCCCTTGGCCGCGTGGTATGCCTTCATACACCTCGTCCTCTGAGGAATACCACAGTGGCAGCAGATCTGCCTTCAACTGTTGAAACATGTTCTGTTTTTCATGGTTGGAGAGAGCTACTCCGCCTGGCCAGGTCAATCCACTGCGTTTAGGGCTCATGGCCGAAAGGTAGGGAACCGTGGGGGTCGAAAAAGGGGCGGGGACTAAGGTGTATTGTGCCGTCTGGTTCTGGCCAGAACGTATTGTTATGGTACGGTGGAGAGGGAGACGACACAGCATATATATATATATATATATATATATATATATATATATACATACAGATAATGAAGTGCACGGTTAAACCAAAATGTATACGGTGTGACTATGTGTAGCGATTATCTGAGAGTTACCAGGAGTTGTTGAAGGTGCGTGTTGGGCGAGGTGCGGAAGTCCAACGAGGGCAAGGCAAGCTCAGCAGTCCAGGGACAGGCAGGAGGTCAGGGGCAGGAGTGAGGCGTCAACATTCAGGAAGGCAGCCAGGGAACCAGAAGGAATTTGGAGAGACAAGACACACACCTTGAAACCAGGAAATGGAGGAATACTGCTGGATGGTGACACAGAACACAAGACGATGAGCACAAAAGAGGGGAAACACAGAGCAAGTAAATGCACATAGAGCCAGAGACATGTAAGCTAACTGGACAGGAACAGGTAGCTACGTTCTGGCCCCGGAACGCTGGTTGCGCTGGCTTAAGAAGCATGGAGCCTCATCAGCGTCAGGTGTGTAGTTTGCAGGAGAGGAGTGCCCGTGGGTGTGTCTGGAGGTGTGCTTCGCGCAGCACATAGCAGAGTGAGAGGCGGCAGGAGAGGCACGCGCAGAGGTGTTCCTGAGGAGTGCGCAGCGGCATGTGCTGACAACTATGTTGTCTTTTTTGGGTAAGGGTCACTTGTTGGACCAGCCTGGACAGACTATACAGTAGAAAAAGGATTTACAATGACCCATTCCAGGGTGGTTCTCCCGTGAGAGGAAGAGGGCGGATTAATCATTTTGCAATGCAGTCTTCTGAAAATGATGGAAAGCGTCACTCTACATAGCAACTGCCGTTGTGGTTAAAGTTGGAATTGCCACAAAACACACTTTAAGATATTCAACATCTACTGCCCTCTGGAGAATAAAGTGGATAGTGCAACCTCCCCAATTTGTCACTTTTCATGTGTCAGGTAAACGGCAATGAATGCCACCATATGAATCCCTTTCCTATTGTACATACACACAATTCACACATTATTATGAACCTGAGAAAGGATCCATGAGGGGAAAACAAAGAAGGCAGAATTACATAAAGCCTGTGCTTCTCTACGGTGTAAAGACCTGGAGAACATCAGTCATCTTCGTGAAGAAAATCCAGTCAACACCTGTCTCAGACGAATCCTAAGAGTACGCTGTCTGAACACCATCGATAATTTAAGGCTGTGGCAGCAGCGTGTAAAGGAAGAGATCCTCAGAAGACGCTGGAGTTGGGTTGGCCATACCCTTTTCAAACCTGCATCCAACACAGCAAGAACACAATTAAAGGAGGCAGTGCAGGCCAAGGAACAGCTGGAGCTGTGACCTGGATGCAGATGTGAAGAGGTCTGGCCTTACATGGGCACAGCTGGACCGGGATGACTGGAGAGCTCTTGCCTGTTCCCAAAGCTGGGCGCTAGGCGTCAGTAAGTAAATATGTATGTAGTAGTTCCACCTTCAAATACAGTTTATTATTCATTTTGAAGGTAATCATTTTTAATAGCATGCTGTATGTTGCCATGGAGACCCCTAATTACCGACATTGGTAGTCTATAAGAGTTTTTGGACAAGCCAGGGTACTTTTTTTTTTTACATTTCATTTTCTTAAGCTGTGTTAATTGATGTGAGTGTTAATGCTAAAAATATCTTTATTGCATACTTTGGTCGGTCTTTTGCTGTTTGTTGCCATGGATACCCTAATCACAAGAGTGTTAGACCAGCCAGGAAACCTATTGGGTTTTCCTTGCCAGGGTTTTTGAGCCACATGTACAAAACACAAAACCAGTGAAGTTAGCATGTTGTGTGATTTGTAAATACAAACAAAATACAATGATTTGCAAAGCCTTTTCAACTTATGTTAAATTGAATAGACTGAAAAGACAAAATATATAAAACTTTATTTTTATTTTTTTTGCAAATAATCATTAACTTAGAATTTTATGCCAGCAACACATTGCAAAAAAGTTGGCAGAGGGGCATTTTTACCACTATGTTACACGGCCTTTCCTTTTAACAACACTCAATAAACGTTTGGGAACTGAGGAGACCAATTTTTTAAGTTTTTCAGGTGGAATTATTTCCCATTTTTGCTTGAAGTACAGCTTTATGCAACAGTCCGGGGTCTTCGTGGTGGTATTTTACGCTTCATAATGCACCACACATTTTCAATGGGAGACAGGTCTGGACTAAAGGCAGACCAGTCTAGTACCCGCACTCTTTTACAATGAAGCCACGCTGTTTTAACACGTGGCTTTGTGTTGTCTTGCTGAAATAAGCAGGGGCGTCCCTGATAACGATGCTTGGATTGTCATACATGGACTTGGACGAGGATAGTTTTCCCGAGGTGCGAAGCGAATGGAGTGGAAAAGGCGATGGCGTGAAAGTAAAGACATCTTTATTTTCACACTAAAACTAAAATTAGGAACCAACAAAAAGCGCGCATAATGGCGGTACAAAAACTGACTAAGGAAACAAAAAACTAGCACAAAGGCAATTGACTATGAATTATAAACAAAAACTTACTTGACATGGAAACGTGAACGAGATATAGATCATAGCACGGTGCGTAGCAGGTGGTTGATGTGAGAAGGAGATGATGTTGCCAGGCTGACTACCTGGTAACTGTGGCTTAAATAATACTATGGTGATTACAAACAGGTGTTAGACATGAGGACAGGGGTGTGGCATGAGGACAAAGTGAAAACTAATGAGTTGCTATGGTAATAAGACAAACAAGGAAGTGCATCAACAAGAACTGAATGTCCAAAAAACAAAACCAAACATGACCAAAACAAAATACGATCCCATGGGCGTGACATGGATGGCAACATATTTTGCTCCAAAACCTGTATAGACCTTTCAGCATTAATGGTGCCTTCACAGATGTGTAAGTTACCCATGCCTAGGGCACTAATACACCCCCATACCATCACAGATGCTGGCTTTTGAACCTTGCGCCTAGAACAATCCGGATGGTTCCTTTCCTCTTTGGTTCAGAGGACACAACGTCCACAGTATCCCAAAAAATTTTTAAACGGGGACTTGTCAGATCACTTTGCATCAGTCCATCTTCCATGAGCCCAGCCCAGCAAAGCTGGCGGCTATTCTGGGTGTTGTTGATAAATGGCTTTCGCTTTGCATAGTAGAGTTTTAACTTGCACTTACAGATGTAGCAATGCACTTTAGTTACTGACAGTGGTATTCTGAAGTGTTACTGAGCCCATGTGGGGATATCCTTTACAGACTGATGTCTGTGGGATCGAAGGTCACGGTGTTGGTTTTCAGCCTTGCTGCTAACGTGCAGTGATTTCTCCAGATTCCCTGAACCTTTTGATGATATTGTGGACTTTTATTATGGAATTTTGTTCTTAAACAATTTGCTCAGGCATTTGTTGAAAAAGTGGTGATCCTCGCCCCATCTTTGTTTGTGAATGACTGACCATTTCATGGAAGCTGCTTTTATACCCAATCATGGCACCCACCTGTTCCCAATTAGCATGTTCACCTGTGGGATGTTCCAAATAAGTGTTTGATGACCATTCCTCAACTTTTTCAGTCTTTTTTTCCACTTGTGCCAGCATTTTTTTTAAACATGCTGCAGGCATCAAATTCCAAATTTGCGAACAATAACATAGTTTACCAGTTTGAACGTTAAATATCTTGTCTTTGCCGTCCATTCAATTGAATATAGGTTAAAAAGGATTTGCAAATCATTGTATTCTGTTTTTATTTACGATTTACACAACGTGCCAACTTTACTGGTTTTGGGTTTTGTAGATTTATTGTGATAAAATATAATGTTTTTATGATTTATTTTAATGTTTCAAAAATATAATTTTTATAGACAAAATGTTTCCTTGAGTACGTGTGGTGTTTTTGTGGCACAGTAGGTATAACAAAATGTGTTTTTCAAAGGAAAAACTTGGTATTTTTTGTTTTTAAGCCTTGCACAGAAACAAATACCTGAAATCAGTGATGTAGCATTTTGACCATTAAAAAAAAACACATTTCAACAAGTGCTTTTGTGCAGGTAGTATATTTTTTTGTCAAAACGTCAGTTTTTATGTCAATGCCAGGCATTTTTGTAACAAAATATAATGAGCATATCTGGAGTTTGTGACTTTTTTATTGGGTTTCCTTTTGTCAAAGTAAATTGCTGACTGTTGTGTTACTATCAATATTTGTGTAGATCACACGTCATTGCAGGATGAACTTCATTGCTCTTTTACAATGTGCTTCTTCAGAATACAATAGAATTGAGTTGTTAGGAGGGACGTGCCAACAAAACCAACGTTGGCAATGTCACCTTCTGCTGCCTCGCCACGTAAAGAGCATGCTGTGGGCGCTGCGTGACCTTCGGCCTCAGGACAGATGGCAGGTCCGGACCCTTGGACTAGCTAATGAGCGAAACGTGCCAAGTGTTGTAGGACACTGGGGCATGGCCCGGGTCGCTCACCTTGGCCTCGGAAACCTTTATTCCATACTTTTGGTATTGGATACATATACTGTACACTTAGTTAGAGCAAAGATATGCAACAATCCCACCTTAAAACTACAGTATATGATGATATAGAATGATAACATTTGAAAACCCTAATTTGGAGTTTGTATGAGTGTTGGACCAGCCAAGACCAATCTTAAGGTTTTACAAAAAAATATACAATTATAGCTATAATATGTAAAAATTCTACCTTTATAATACTACTACATTGGAGTTTGAATGAGTCTTGGACCAGCCAAGACCAACCCTAAGGTTGTACAAAAATTATACAATTAAAGCAATTGTACGTATTATAACAATCCTACCTTGACATGCCGCTATATACAAACCGTTGTCATGTGAGTTGGGAAATTGTGTTAAATGTAAATATAAACTGAATACAATGATTTGCAAATCCTTTTCAACCCATATTCAGTTGAATATGCTACAAAAACAACATATTTGATGTTCAAACTGATTAACTTTTTTTTTTTGCAAATAATCATTAACTTTAGAATTTGATGCCAGCAACATGTGACAAAGAAGTTGGGAGAGTTGGCAATAAATACCGATAAAGTTGAGGAATGCTCATCAAACACTTATTTGGAACATCCCACAGGTGTGCAGGCTAATTGGGAACAGGTGGGTGCCATGATTGGGTATACAAGCAGCTTTCATGGAATGCTAAGTAATTCACAAACAAGGATGGGGCGAGGGTCACAAATTTGTAAGCAAATTGTCGAACACTTTAGAACATTTCTCAACGAGCTATTGTAAGGAATTTTGAGATTTTACCATCTACGGTCCGTTTTTTCTAGGCCTTCACTCTAAATTTCCTCATCCACGAATCTTTCATCCTCGCTCAAATTAATGGGGAAATTGTCGCTCTCTCGGTCCGAATAGCTCTAGCTGCTGCTGGCTATGATTGTAAACAATGTTCAGATGTGAGGAGCCCTACAACCAGTGATGTCACGCACACATCGTCTGCTACTTCCGGTACAGGCAAGGCTTTTTTATTAGCGACCTAAAGTTGCAAACTTTATCCTCGATGTTCTCCAGTAAATCCTTTCAGCAAAAATATGGCAATATTGTGAAATGATCAAGTATGACACATAGAATGGACCTGCTATCTCCGTTTAAATAAGAACATCTCATTTCAGTAGGCCTTTAAGTACAGTATCTAGGCCTGTCAAAAAAGCTTTAGTTTCCGATGTATTTCAGCATCATAAACTACAAGTTCAAGAGTCACTAACTGATGAGTTGTCCACTGTCCTATGCAAATCTAATCAATTAGGCGTAGCTATGGCAAAGGATGGCCCCCTTTCTACTGCATTTAAACGTAAACAGTACTATACATCTCACTTTTCTGTTTTAGAGCCAGTTGAGTACGTATTAGATGCCCAGTGGAATAAGACCAAGGCAAAGCTGTAGCCAACATCTAGAAAGCCAGGAGAGCTGAAGTTTACAACATACCACTGCACCCAAAAGGCGAAACCACAGAAAGCTTGGAAAGAGAGAGAATGGCTTTGTTGTCAGAAATAAAAAAAGTGTGTCAATGAAGTGCTGATAAAATGGAAAAAACCTTCTCCCACAGACGACGAGAGGTTGTTGAACAGAGACCCATGATAGAAAAATTCAAAAACCGGTGACCTGCCCTATTCCAGCCGAGTGAAGTCATTTAACTTGTATTTTTATGTATTGATATTTAACTGTAAGAAAATGGCAAATTTTTCTAAATGAATTTTATCAAAATGTTTTTGATTAATGAGGAGTTCTTGCAGATCACTACAAAGCCACTGCAGTCAAAGTTTATGTCACAACTGGACCACGTTTCACTCAAGCTGATGCAGATCTTCAAAAGCAAAGGAGGAGTGAACGGGCAACGAATCAAAGAAGTTCTGGCAAACAGATTTGGTAAGTAGAAAAGGTAGAACTGTTGATATATGTGTGTGTTTGCGTGTGTGTGTCTGTATATATGTATATATATATATATATATATATATATATATATATATATATATATATATATATCAATCAATCAATCAATGTTTACTTATATAGCCCTAAATCACTAGTGTCTCAAAGGGCTGCACAAACCACCACGACATCCTCGGTAGGCCCACATAAGGGCAAGGAAAACTCACACCCAGTGGGACATCGGTGACAATAATGACCCAGTGGGACGTCGGTGACAATGATGACTATGAGAACCTTGGAGAGGAGGAAAGCAATGGATGTCGAGCGGGTCTAACATGATACTGTGAAAGTTCAATCCATAATGGATCCAACACAGTCGCGAGAGTCCAGTCCAAAGCGGATCCAACACAGCAGCGAGAGTCCCGTTCACAGCGGAGCCAGCAGGAAACCATCCCAAGCGGAGGCGGATCAGCAGCGCAGAGATGTCCCCAGCCGATACACAGGCAAGCAGTACATGGCCACCGGATCGGACCGGACCCCTCCACAAGGGAGAGTGGGACATAGAAGAAAAAGAAAAGAAACGGCAGATCAACTGGTCTAAAAAGGGAGTCTATTTAAAGGCTAGAGTATACAAATGAGTTTTAAGGTGAGACTTAAATGCTTCTACTGAGGTGGCATCTCGAACTGTTACCGGGAGGGCATTCCAGAGTACTGGAGCCCGAACGGAAAACGCTCTATAGCCCGCAGACTTTTTTTGGGCTTTGGGAATCACTAATAAGCCGGAATCCTTTGAACGCAGATTTCTTGCCGGGACATATGGTACAATACAATCGGCAAGATAGGATGGAGCTAGACCGTGTAGTATTTTATACATAAGTAGTAAAACCTTAAAGTCACATCTTAAGTGCACAGGAAGCCAGTGCAGGTGAGCCAGTACAGGCGTAATGTGATCAAACTTTCTTGTTCTTGTCAAAAGTCTAGCAGCCGCATTTTGTACCAACTGTAATCTTTTAATGCAAGACATGGGGAGACCCGAAAATAATACGTTACAGTAGTCGAGGCGAGACGTAACAAACGCATGGATAATGATCTCGGCGTCTTTAGTGGACAGAATGGAGCGAATTTTAGCGATATTGCGGAGATGAAAGAAGGCCGTTTTAGTAACGCTTTTAATGTGTGCCTCGAAGGAGAGAGTTGGGTCGAAGATAATACCCAGATTCTTTACCGTGTCGCCTTGTTTAATTGTTTGGTTGTCAAATGTTAGAGTTGTATTATTAAATAGAGTTCGGTGTCTAGCAGGACCGATATTCAGCATTTCCGTTTTTTTGGCGTTGAGTTGCAAAAAGTTAGCGGACATCCATTGTTTAATTTCATTAAGACACGCTTCCAGCTGACTACAGTCCGGCGTGTTGGTCAGCTTTAGGGGCATGTAGAGTTGGGTGTCATCAGCATAACAGTGAAAGCTAATACCGTATTTGCGTATGATGTCACCTAGCGGCAGCATGTAGATGCTGAAGAGTACAGGGCCAAGGACTGAACCCTGGGGAACTCCACACGTTACCTTAACGTAGTCCGAGGTCATACTGTTATGGGAGACACACTGCATCCTATCAGTAAGATAAGAGTTAAACCAAGACAGGGCTAAGTCTGACATACCAATTCGTGTTTTGATACGTTCTAATAAAATATTATGATCGACTGTATCGAAAGCAGCGCTAAGATCGAGGAGCAGCAACATAGATGACGCATCAGAATCCATCGTTAGCAATAGATCATTAGTCATTTTTGCGAGGGCTGTCTCCGTGGAGTGATTTGCCCTGAAACCGGATTGAAAGGTTTCACATAGATTGTTAGACGCTAAGTGTTCATTTAAGTGCCCCGCAACAATTTTTTCAAGGATTTTTGAAATAAAGGGAAGGTGAGACACCGGTCGGTAGTTTACCATGAGGTCAGGATCGAGGTTAGGTCTTTTAAGAATAGGATGAATAACCGCTTTTTTGAATGCTAGGGGAACAGTGCCCGAGGAGAGTGATAAGTTTATAATATTTAGCTCTGATGGACCTAATAATACAAAGAGCTCCTTGATCAGTTTCCCAGGAAGAAGGTCAAGTAAACATGTTGTCTGTTTTATTCCATTTACACGTTGTAACAATTCCTCTAATGTTATTTCCTCAAAACGAGAGAAACTATTTTGGAGGGCAGTATCCGCCGTATATACAATCGTATCTGTGTTACTATAACCCCGTTGTAGCTGGGACGCATTGTCTTTAATCTCCTTTCTAATGACTTCAATTTTCTTACTAAAGAATTGCATAAAGTCATCAGCTGAGTGGGTTGAGCTACTGGAAGGGGTCCCTTGTTGGGTTAGCGATGCTACCGTACTAAACAAAAATTTAGGATCGTTTTTATTACGGTGGATGAGATTTGAGTAATATTTAGCTTTAGCTAAGGTAAGCATGCGTTTATAAGTTATTAAACCATCACTCCATGCTTGATGGTGCACCTCAAGTTTAGTCGTGCGCCATTTGCGTTCCAGCTTTCTACATAATAATTTCTGAGCTCTAGTTTCTTCTGTAAACCACGGGGCGCGCTTTTTTTGGAGCCTTTTTTAACTTTAGCGGTGCTATGTTATCAATGGTTTCACGCAGGGCGTCGTTAAAGTTGTTAGTGAGGTTATCAATAGAGCCCACATACTTTGGGAATGGTGCCATTACCGAGGGCAGTAGGTCAGCAAGAGTCGTCGTTGTGGCCGTATTAATGTTGCGGCTGCTATAGCAGTTATTATTATTATTAGTTTGACGAACATGCGTCTGAACCTCGAATTTTATAAGGTAATGATCGGACAATACTTTAGTATACGGGAGTATCGTAACTTTGGAAACGGTGATACCCCTGACAAGCACTAGGTCTATCGTATTACCGTTGCGATGCGTGGGTTCATTTATTATTTGTGTGAGACCACAGCTATCAATTATAGTCTGGAGCGCTACACACGGTGGGTCCGATGGGGTATTCATATGGATATTAAAGTCCCCCATTATGATTATATTATCGGCGTGTGTCACTAGATCAGCAACAAACTCTGAGAATTAATTGATAAAGTCCGAACAGGGCCCTGGGGGGCGGTAGATAACAGCCAGGTGTAGAGGCAGCGGTGTGACAGACCTCATACTAAGCACCTCAAACGATTTATATTTATTATTTATGTTAGGACTAAGATTAAAGTTTTCGTTGTATATTAGTGCGACCCCCCCACCCCTTTTAAGCGGACGGGCAATATGCGCATGTGTAAAGTTAGGAGGACATGCCTCATTTAGCGCAAAAAAGTCGTTTGGTTTAAGCCAGGTTTAGCTGAGACCGATGACGTTAAGATTGTTGTCTCTGATAATATCATTAACTAATAACGTTTTGGGAGACAATGATCTTATGTTTAAAAAACCTATATTATAGGTAGTCGGCTGTTTTAGGGAATTTTTGATCAAATTATCCGTAGTAGCAATATTAATTATGCCCAGTGCATTTAGTATAGTTACGACCATATCTAGGAATTGATACGACAGGAATTTTCCGATTGTTTGATTGTTGCTTTGATAAACTGCACGCATCATGGTTAGCCACCTCAGTATATATATATATATATATATATATATATATATATATATATATATATATATATATATATATATATATATATATATATATATATATATATATATATATATATACGTATATATATACACATATATATATATATATACGTATATATATATATATATATGTGTGTGTGTATATGTATGTATATATGTATTAGAGCTGCAACAACGAATCAATTAAATCGATTATAAAAATTGTTTTCGATTAATTTAGTCAATTCGTTGGATGTATGCAATGCGCATGCGATGAGGCTCTTCCCCCCCCCCTCCCAAACCTTTATCTATAAACTGCAACATTTACAAACAGCTGAAAAACAATGATCAACAAAATATAAATGTAAGTTCATAAACTGTGAAAAGAAATGCAACAATGCAATATTCAGTGTTGACAGCTAGATTTTTTGTGAACATGTTCCATCAATATTGATGTTAACATTATGTAACATACAAAACTCCACTTGGAAGAGTTGGTGTTTTGTCGCAACTTGATCATAGTTTACTGCGACAGGTTCACTATTATATGCTATTGGGGCCCAAAATCTGTTCTTAAGAAGACCCAAGAAAACTGAGTGGTTAACACCAATAACTGTTAACCAAGGGGTACTGGTTTCTAGTCCTGGTCAGGTCAAGCGCCAACTCGAAAATTTCCAGTTGGAAAAGCTGAGTGGTTGACACCGTTGGTCAACAAGCAAGGGGAACTGGGTTCAATTCTCGGTAAAGAGTAAGTGTTTTGTTTCACTATCATTGTGGTTTAGTGTAACCGGTTCTCAAGCCGAGTGGTTAAAGCAGCTATCTTCCAATCAAAGGGTAGGGAGTTCATCGGTCAGGTTCATCCATTGGTAACTTGGAAATCTCCAGTCACAGTTTTATATCATAGTTTACTGTGAACGGTTCGCAATTAAATATGTTATTGGGGCCTGAAATCTCTCTTTCAGTAGGCCAAGGATAGCTAAGTAGTGGAAGCAGCTACTTCCCAAACAAAGGGTACAGGGTTCAAATCCCAGTCATGACCATCCATAACCAGGAAAGCTCCAACCGGATGAGGTAGTATTTTATATCATAGATTACCAAGACAGGTTTGCAATTAAATATGTCATTGGGGCCCGAAATTTGTCTATATGAAGTACAAGGGTAGCTGAGTAGTTCAAGCAGCTATCTACAACTCAAAGGGGTCTGGGTTCAAATCCCACCCAGGTCCATTGGTAACTATGAAAGCTCCAGCGGCAAGAGTAAATATTTTATCTCATTGTTTACTGAGACAGATTCGCAAATACATATGTCATTGGGGCCCGAAAACTATCTTTAAGACATCCAAGGATAGCTGAATGGTGAAAGCAGCCAGCTCCTAATCCAAGAGTACACGGATCAAATCCCTGCCAGGTTCACTGGTGATTATGAAAACTCCAGCAGCAAGAGTAAATGTGTTATATCATACCTCACTGAGACAGGTTCGCGATTAAATATGTCATTGGGGCATGAAATCTTGTCTAAAGAAGACCAGGGATAGCTGAATGGTTAAAGCAGCTAACTCCCAATCAAAGGGCACTGGGTTCAAATCACAGGCAAGTTGATTGGAAACTAGGAAAGCTATTGTTTTGTATCATAGTTTACTGAGACAGGTTATCAATTGAATATGTCAATGGGGCCCGAAATCTGTCCATAAGAAGACCAAGAATAGCTGAATGGTTAAACAGCTAGTTCTCAATCAAAGGGTCCCGGGTTCAATCCCAGTCAGGTCGATCGGCTTGTCAAATTGACTATTTGTTGGTCAGACCGAGGAGAGCTGATTGGTCAACACTCACACTGATTAATTATTCATGTTCCTATTCCCACCCATCCCAGCCAGGAATTACCGATGGTACACTTACCAACTTTAGCCTCAGACTTTTGGACTATAGACTATCGATTATTACCCATACTTACCTTTTTAACCATAAGTTAATTAACCAGCTACCACTTAGCTTTACTATATGAGGGGGAGGTGATACACCCCCACATTGTCCAGCACCCTACACTGTCCTACATTCCCACCCCTGCATTCTTTGACTAGGCAAGCCAATTGACCTGACTAGGATTGAACCCAGGACCCTTTGATTGGGAGCTAGCTGTTTAACCATTCAGCTATTCTTGGTCTCCTTATGGACAGATTTCGGGCCCTAATGACATATTCAATTGACAACCTGTCTCAGTAAACTATGATACAAAACAATAGCTTTCCTAATTACCAATCAATTTTCCTGGGATTTGAACCCAGTGCCCTTTGATCGAGAGCTAGTAGGTTTAACCATTGAGCTATCCTTGGTCTTCTTTGAATGGGATTTCGGGCCCCAATGACATATTTAATCGCGAACCTGTCTCAGTGAGCTATGATATAAAACATTTACACTTGCTGCTGGAGTTTTCATAGTTACCAGTGAACCTGGCAGGGATTTGACCCTTGCACTCTTTGATTGTGAGCTAGCTACTGTAACCACTCAGCTATTCTTAGTCTTCTTAGAGGAAGATTTCGGGCCCCAATGACATATTTAATTGAGCACCTGTCTCACTACTGAAAAAGAAACACTGAGTCCTTACTGAGATTCGAACCTAGTTCCCCTTGCTCGATGGTCAACAGTGTTAACCACTCAGCTGTCCTGGGTCTTATTAGGCTGTGATTCGGGGCCCTAATGACAATCGTAATCAAGGACCTCTTTCTCTCTCATTTTACCAAAACTATTGGAGAGGAAGTACTAGCAGACATTCCATGCAGTGTAGACCGACATAAAACCCACCCAGAGTTAAATTGCTCTCACTACTGATGTTTGGACAAGTGTAGCCTACCTTGGCAATACATGCCACTACATTGGAGACGAATGGAACATGAAGTCAATCTCCCTTACCACCATGCCACTAGAGGAAAGACATTCAGCATCCAACATTGCAGAATGGTTGGAATAGGTAAGTAGCCAGGTTTGAAATTCCCCTAAGCAAAATAATTGCTATTGTGCAGGACAAAGGTGCACTTTATAAAAAAACAAAAACTTTTTTGTAACACTTGCCTTGTTTTATTTGGCAAGTCGAAAGGACATGGTGCCAGTATGCTGTTTTTTTAAATAAAGTATTGGAAATGTTAGAAATGTAGTTTGTCTCTTTTATCCGATTATTAATCGATTAATCGAAGTAATAATCCACAGATTAATTGATTATCAAATTAATCGTTAGTTGCAGCCACAATATTTATATATGTATATATATATATATATATATATATATATATGTGTGTATACATATATATATGTATGTGTGTGTATGTGTGCGTATGTATATATATATATATGTATATATGTGTGTGGTTATATGTATGTATGTATGTGTGTGTATATATATATATATATATATTCATATTTATACTTACTTTATGGTTGTGTGCCCTAGTCAGAAATGTGTCAAAGATGCTATGCTCTAGTCTTCAGAAAAGCTGTATTGGTTTATCTAATTTTCTTTACACAGTCTCATCAACTTGCCCCCCCTCCCTGTTCCACTGTTGCACCAATATTTAGCTAAATTCTGTTTTGATTTTTCACCCCTGCTTTAGTGTGACAACATAGACATCAGGAGGGAGTGCGTCCTGAGAAGCCTTGTTGTCTATCTCAAAGAAGATCCAGACACTTTGTTCAATGAATATCTGGTAAGTTAATAGTTTTTGTTACTCAGTAGCATGAAATAGTGTTACCCATTCTTATTTACATATATTTTGGTCCTTTGAGCTCAACACACTACAACTTTTTGAATAACTGGCATTTTGTAAACAATGGGGTTCATTGAATTTAAATATTTTGTTTGAAATCACTGGTAGTTGCAAGAAAAGACAGAGTCAGAGTCTACTAAGCTGGTAGTGGCAAACGGGCAGAGGCTCTGTGGAGTAAAACAACTATTTCTGTCCCACAGGTCCATCTATCGGGATGTGGTTGCCTAAAGGATCGTGTTGCAGCAATTGCATGTTCATGGCTGCTTGCTGAAGTTATTTACGGGCCAATTTCAAACATTATATTATTATTATTTTATATATATGGTTAACTTTCCAATCACGTTTAACTCGTGATACATAAATGATTGATTTGACAAGCAATGAGGACTTAAAAAAAAAAAGCTAACTGATTTTCTGCTAGCGGTGTTCAGCATTTTACCTAACACAAGTGTTCTGTTTTTGTGTGGTTGTTCAGGCCTCCGCCACTGAGGATGCAGAAAGGGACATTGCCCTCACAGTCATGGGGATAAACATCATCCATGGAGATGGCGATAGGCAGCCAGAGGATGTTGGAATTGTTATGGAAGGCATCAAAGTCCTGAGCAAGGTGGACACCGTCATCATGGGGATCATAATGATGTTTGGGGCTCATTTATGCCCTTGATCTAAGCGTTCCAGACAACCTCAAGTACACATTTGAGTTTTTCCAGAAGATCCAAATGAACCTGGATGGTCACAAACTGAACACAAAGATACAGAAGCTGAAAATCAAGTTGTTTACATGAGAGGTGAACACTTCTTGACAAAAGTTCATCATCGGATCTTTATTTTTGGTTGTATTTTTTTTTGCCTTCATTTTCACCCCATTTAAAGACAATCTATGACCTACAACATTTTGAACTTGAGAATTGGACCTAACTTTACCTCCCCATTTTATCTCTGAGTGTGACTATCCTGCACACTTCTCGCATCCATTTCTCTTCTCCGTTTCATCACTCAACCCTGGATAAATGGATTAAGTTCGATTCAAGACTTTGGAATTTTATTTTGTATTTTTTGAATAACTAGTACTGTTCTCATGTTTTGTTTTTACTTGCTTACATTCAAAGAATATTTGCTGCTAGCATCCCATTAATATCAGATTCCTGATCTGTGAATGTTAAGTTTTTCTTATTTATTTTTGTTTGTTGCCAATTTGATCCATGTTGTTTTCTTTTCTTTAACTCTAGTACATTGAGGCTAATGGCTGCATTAGCACACTTGTGCAGGACTCAAATGTGTTTTTGCAGTTTCCTTTGTGGCGCTGAGTGTTAATTTTACACCACTTTAAGCTATTTTGGAGAACTGTTTCTCGAAAAGTTTTCCTCGAGTTATTTAAGAAAAGGTAAAACTGTTTCTTGGTTTTTTATATCTGGGCTTTCTATCAAGTCAATTTGACATATTTGTTCATATAATACTAAGTTATTAGTCTGTGTTGGTACGCAAATCTGACATTGGTCTTTATGTAAAATTGACTTCTTGATGTTTTGTTTTCACTGAAACTCAACATTTTGGTTTGTGTTTTCAAGTAACTTTGACATCCTGTGGTGTTATATTCAAGATTGTTGAATTAAGGATTAGTCTACATTAAAAAATACCAACCAGGTTTTGTCTGATGTGTTTTATGGGATCAAGGGTGATTTTTAGCTTGCTTAATTTCCAATAAATTTTGAGTCGGGCACATATAAATATATTTCGCTTAGTAACCAAAATAATTTCATTTTAGCTGTATTTGTTAAAAATTTGTCTGACAAATGTAAATCAACTTCGCTTAGTTATTGCAATAATTTCATTTTGGCTTTATTTAATAAAAATTAGTTGGACTAACTCATTTTTATTGTGTTGTGAGAATGTACTAATTTTGAGTTGGGGCAACATGTATTTGTTGGACGGAAATCCTGCCCTCATTTTAATCGAGTTCATCAAATGAGTCATTTTTTTGAGTGTAGCAAAATGGATGAATATTCCTCATCATCAAGGATCCTCAGGAAGTGATCACAAGATCACCTCCCGAGGGCCTGTCCACCGTACACACTTAAAAAGGAAAAAAAAAATAAGTAAAAATTACAGGGCTTGATCAATACAAAACAATAATCACAACAAAAAAAAAGAAGCAAGTCATCCATGACAAAACCATATCAAAAGTGACACAAAAAAACAATTATAGTGTAGAATCAATACAAAAAATAATAACAATAAAAAAAAAGGAATACAACTGCAAAAAAGATGGCAGTTTTGTTTTTATTTAAATGTCTATAAGTTATGATTCAAGTAAAGGTTTCCAGGTTATTTCCCATTTATTCAAATTTGTAGAGTTTATAAATCTTATTTTTTCAAGAGACATTACATTCACAAGTTCATTTAACCAGTTCCTGAAGTTGGGTGCAGATGGGGTTTTCCAGTCTCTGAGAATTAGTCTTTTGGCCAAGACCGTCCCAAGCAGCAACACAGTTGTAATATATTTTGGAAGCTTTTGTGTTTCTAAAGACCACCCAAACAAGATTTTATCCCTGTCAGGGACAAGTTTTCTCTGATATACCCCCGAGTAAAAAAAGAAAATGCTGGACAAAACGAGTGAGACAATGATCCTTCAGCAGATTTACATTTATCACAAAGTAGAGATGTATCAAGATAGAATGTGTGTAATAAAATTTTAGAATAGTAAAAACGATGAATCACTTTAAACTGCATGAGCATTTGTCTGCTGTTAATTGAGCACTTGTGAATTTGAAAGATTGTCTGTTCCCATTGCTGATTGGGTATTGTTTTTCTTAGTTCCTGTTCCCATGCTCTTTTAACACTGTCTGCTGATGTCACGGGCATAATGAAGCAGCTGGCAAATTTAGCGATAAGTTTTTACTTGTGAGTGATAAATTTAATAATTCCAAGAGAGGGTGTTTTTCATTTACCAGCTGAGACTTTGAAATGTTTTCTTTAATAAATGTTTTTACCTGCAAATAGCAAAACCAACTGGATTGGGACAAATTGAATTTGATTCGCAATTGCTCAAATGACGCAAGACTGTCCTCGACATACATGTCTTTTATGCATTTATTTCCATTTGAATACCAGTCAAAAAATGTTTTGTCTGTTATCAATGGAATAAATGTGTGATTGTGACATATTGGTGAATACATAGTTACATTGGAAATATTCAATTGTTTTTTAATTTGAGAAAAAAATTGATAGAATTTCATACTCATACACTATGACTTATTGATTTAATTGAAGAGACTGGTTTAGTAAAAAGTAGAGATAGCAATGATGTATAGGCAGTGCCGGCCCAAGCCTCCATGGGGCCCTAAGAAAAATTAGATTTTGGGGCCCTCTATTTCTGCCAGTAGTATTGATTTTTAATGATTCACTCCCCTACTATAAACTCATTGCGGGCCTGGCAGTGTTGTTTACATTATCCTATTGTCAGCCTGGCATATGGGGGTGGCCCAGTTAAGAACATAAATAATACCAATGGATGAACAAATGATGTCCAGAGTGCCACATATGGTTCCTAATCTTAAAATGTAGAAAACATTCAGCTACAAGAGTGGCCTGGGGTGGAACAGTCCAAGGGATAAAGCTTTGTAATTACTGTAAAAGTGTCATCTTGTCTCATCAGTCTTGCACATATTAGTCTTTAATTACTAGTTTATATTTTTAGTTAATTGTTCATATTTAATGTTTACTTTGTACAAAGAGATCACAGTCTACTGAAGTTAAATTCCATGTGTGTTAAACATAACTGGACAATAAAGCTGATTCGGATTCACTTTATTATTTTTGGTAACAAAAACCTGAAACAGCAATGTGCAAAAATAATTCGTAGTGCAAGAAAAACAATAAAGTGCAACAATAAAATCACTTAAATATATATAAAAAGGAACAAATTCGATTGTACAAAAAACAACATTATTAAATTCAATATCAAGCAAATACTTAAATAATATTAATGAACATAGTTACCAGAAACAAGGTAACATAACGGTTTATAAACAAATATAAAGTTACTACATGTTCAAACTATGTAAATGTTCATAACGATGTGCAAACATTTTGGGGGGAAAAAATCCGAATAAACTACCTTAATTCACACATTTGACCATCACATCACAGTTTTGTCCCTCTGTTCTTCACCACCCACACCACTCCACCCACTCCTTAAAACCGGTCCTCGCTGGCTTTTCTGGAGGCAAAGTCATTTATGACATCACTGTAAGAAATCTGATGGCCGACTTTGTTATTAATACTATTCACTGCCAGTCCACTCAGTCTTTCTTGAGCCATGGAAGAGCTCAAGTAGTTTTTTATTCATTTGAGCTTGGAAAAGCTCCGCTCTGCAGATGCAACAGTCAGAGGAAGAGTGCAGGATATCCGCAGAGCTACCCAAAGATTTGGGTACAGCTCAAAAAATAAAAAATAAGAATTTTTTGTTAATTGCTTTTGGGGGCCCCCTGGTGGCCGCGGGACCCTAAGCAAGTGCTTAGTTCGCTTATGCCTTGGCTCTGTGTATAGGGTTTGACTAATGACTGCAGTTCCGATTTCAACCATTGGGGAACAGAATTAAAGGCCTACTGAAATGAGATTTTCTTATTTAAACGGAGATAGCAGGTCCATTCTATGTGTCATACTTGATCATTTTGCGATATTGCCATATTTTTGCTGAAAGGATTTGGTAGAGAACATCGACAATAAAGTTCGCAACTTTTGGTCGCTAATAAAAAAGCCTTGCCTTTACCGGAAGTACAGGTAGCAGACGATGTGCGCGTGATGTCACGGGTTGTAGGGCTCCTCACATCCTCACATTGTTTACAATCATAGCCACCAGCAGCAAGAGCGATTCGGACCAGGAAAGCGACGATTTCCCCATTAATTCGAGCCAGGATGAAAGATTCGTGGATGAGGAAAGTTAGAGTGAAGCACTAGGAAAAAGAAGAAAAAAAGGCGACGGCAGTGGGAGCGATTCAGATGTTATTAGACACATTTACTAGGATACTTCTGGATAATCCCTTATCTGCTAAATGTGTTATTAGTGTTTTAGTGGGATTATAAAGTCATACCTGAAAGTCGGGGGGTTTGGTGACCGCCAGTGTCTCTGATGGAAGCCATGGAGGAGCCAAGAAAGTCGTAGCTGCCTCTGACAGCTGCAGGAGGACACAAGCTCCGCTCATTTCTCCGGTAAGAGCCGACATATTACCACAATTTTCTCACCCAAACCTGCCGGTTGACATGTGGTGGAGAAAAATGTTCGCTTGACCGCTCTGTTCCATATTAAAGCTTCACAACTGACAAAGAAACACCGGCTGTGTTTTGGTTGCTAAAGGCAGCTGCAATCCACCGCTTTCCACCAACAACATTCTTCTTTATAGTCTCCATTATTAATTGAAATAAATTGCAAAAGATTCAGCAACACTGATGTCCAAAATACTGTGTAACTAAGCGATTAGAGCAGACGACTTTTAGCTGTGAGTGGTGCTGGGATAAATTGTCCGCTCCAACCAATAACGTCACAAGCACGCGTCAACATAAACGTCATAATTCCGCGACGTTTTCAACAGGACTCATCGTGGGAAATTTAAAATTGTAATTTAGTAAACTAAACCGTCTGTATTGGCATGTGTTGCAATGTTAATATTTCATCATTGATATATAAACTATCAGACTGCGTGGTCGGTAGTAGTGGGTTTCAGTAGGCCTTTAAGAGATTCATTCTTTGGGAACCCCATCTTCCAGTAGGTCAATGCGTTCGGATTTCATGCCCAATAATAATTTTTGAACATTAGGGGCTTCGCGGTGGAAGAGGGGTTAGTGTGTCTGCCTCACAATACGAAGGTCCTGCAGTCCTGGGTTCAATCCCAGGCTTGGGATCTTTCTGTGTGGAGTTTGCATGTTCTCCCCGTGAATGCGTGGGTTCCCTCTGGGTACTCCGGCTTCCTCCCACCTCGAAAGACATGCACCTGGGGATAAGTTGATTGGCAACACTAAATTGGCCCTAGTGTGTGAATGTGAGTGTGAATGTTGTCTGTCTATCTGTGTTGACCCTGCGATGAGGTGGCGACTTGAGTGTAAACCGCCTTCCGCCCGATTGTAGCTGAGATATGCACCAGCGCCCCCCGCGACCCCAAAAGGGAGTAAGCGGTAGAATATGGATGGATGGATGGAAGACCCAGTCCCCCTTCCTTTGTAGATCTAAATAAGTGCTTTTTGTATATTCTGCGTATTTTACATCCCCACACAAAATCTAGAACTAAAGATTCAAGTTTTTGGAAAAAATCTGCAGCAATTAGAATTGGTAAATTTTGAAAAAGATAAATACATTTTGGCAGAGTGATCATTTTGATAGCATTCACTCTGCCTAACATAGAGAGAGGTAGGGTCTTCCAATACTCAATACATGCTTTCAGTTTCTCAAAGGCTTCAGTAAAGTTCAACTTTAGTATTGATTCAGAATTTTTAGATATTTTTAAGCCAAGATAGGATATGTAATTTTCTGAGACTTTAACTTGATTTTGACTGATCTTAACTCCTAGGAACATAAGCTCACTTTTGGACCAGTTTATTTTATAACCAGATATTCTACCAAAAGAGTCTACATATTGTAAAAGAAGTGGTAATGCAATTTCTGGCTCAGTAAGTGTAACAAGTACATCATCTGCATAAAGTGAGATGAGACTCTCTTATGAGCCCACTAAAAATTATTTAATATTAGAGTTCATTCTTAAACCAATAGCTAGGGGTTCGAGGGCCAAATTGAAAAGTAAGGGCGAAAGGCAGTCGCCCTGTCTCACGCCGCGATGTAATTCAAAACTATCCAAAATAACATTATTAGTTATGACATATGATTTTGGTGCAAAATTAATTATTTTAACCCATTTAATAAAATGTTCTCCCAACCCAAATAATTTGAGAACATGAAAAAGATAAGCCCACTCAATTGAATCAAAAGCTTTATGAGCATCCAGAGTCAGGACGGCGGCCTTTTTGTTTCCTGTGCAGTCTGGGTACAACAAGTTCAGTAATCTCCGTACATTGCCAAAAGAAGGTCTGTCCGGGTTGAAACCGACCGGATCCGGATGAATCATTTCTGTTATGTGGTTGCTTAACCTTGTTGCGAGTACCTTAGTTAGAATCTTATGGTCTGAATCATGGGTGTCAAACTCTGGCCTGCGGGCCAAATTTGGCCCTTGAGGCAATATCAAATTAAAATTAGAGATGGTCCGCCGCTGTAACACCACATTCACCGCTAATACTCATACTTGTCAACCCTCCCAATTTTACCGGGAGACTCCCGAAGTTCAGTGACCCTCCTGAATTTCTCCCGATTTCCACCCGGACAATAATATTGGGGGCGGGCAGTAAAAGCACTGCTTTTGGCGTTCTCTACATGTCGCCATAAAAACAGCGTGCCAGCCCACTCACATAATATATGCGGCTCATACACACACAAACTTGGTCAACAGCCATACAGGTCACACTGAGGGTGGCCGTATAAACAAGGTTAACACTGTTACAAATATGCGCCACACCGTGAACCCACAGCAAACAAGAATGACAATCACATTTCGGGAGAACTGTTGCGATCCGTGACTCGGATCTTCACATATCATTGTTTATTTTTCCATCTTTGTTCTCATTATCCGTTTGATCCGTTTATTTCCCGTTTAGTCCATCACCATGGTTACTTATTAGTTTCAGCTGCTACTCCCGGTTCCTGTACACCTGTTCTTTGTTAATCACCTTCCCTTCATAAGCCAGCCTCTTCTGTTTATTCTTTCGGAGACTCTAGTTTGTTTTCACGCAACGTAACGTCAGGTATGCTTTTCTCGCTAGCTCATTAGCTCAGCCACCTAGTCATCTTTAACTCACATGCTAATCATCTTTGTTTTTACTTTTTATGCCTTCATGCTAAGTCTTAGTTCTTTATATTTCCTAGCTTTCACGCTAGCGTCTTTTGTTTCCCTCTTTATTAGCTCCAGTGTTTTTTTTTCAGAGCTCACCTTTTGTTAATAAATTTGTTAGATCCTACCTTTGTTGTGTTCTTCGTTTGACGCATCCACGAGGGAATCGAACCCGGTACCGCAATGCCGAACCGGCGTTACAAGAACATCTGCACCGTAACACAACATACACACAACCGGACAAATACATAGAAACCCTTGCATCACTAACTCTTCCGATACGCTAAAATATACACTACCGCTACCACCAAACCCCGCCCCAACTCAAACCCGCCGCCGAAAAAAGGCATTAAATTTGTGTTTTTGTTTTATTTGACATGCCATTGATATGTTTTAATTATTATTATTTGAAACTGGATTTTGCATGTCACTATAAAGTTATATAAGGTCAATATTCAATGCAAAACTTGTTTGGGTCCCTATTAAAGAGTTCATTTGTTCAACCTTGGCCCGCGGCTTTGTTCGGTTTTAAATTTTGGCCCGCTCTGTATTTGAGTTTGACACCACTGGTCTAAATTGAGCAGGGAGATAGGTCTATAATTGGCTGGATCAAGTGGATTGTTTCCTTTTTTTGGTAATATGAGCTTCATACAAATAGCTTGGAAGTTTATTGTTCACGAAAGACTCATTTAACATTTTAAGTATTATAGGGGACAGTATTTCACTAAAAGCTTGATAAAACTCTGCACCAAATCCATCTGGACCAGGGCTTTTATTCACGGAGAAAGATTTCAGTGCTTTTTGCAGTTCTTCAGTTGAAATTGTGTTGTCTAAAGAATTCTGATGCTTTGGACTCAGTTGAGGTAGGTTTAATGAGGTAAAAAAAATATTTTAAATCATTAGCCGAGATTGCTAAACTAGATTTATACAATTCTGAATAAAAGTCTTGGAAGACATTATTGATATCCTGTAGATCTGTACATGTTTCCCCTGTTTTTGAGCATAGTTTTTGAGTAGCAGCTTTGGCTTGATCTCCTATGAGCTGTCTAGACAGAAGTTTTTGTGGTTTATCGGATATTTCAAAATGTTTTTGTTTTTTTTCAGCAAGGGTTTAGATACTTCCCCGTGAAGAAGAGAGTTGTATTCATTTTTCAGTTTCAGAATCTTATTGTAGTCAGACTGCAAAAGATAATTTATATGAATTTCTTCCATTTCTTTTATTTCTTTTTCTAATTCTTTCTGCCTTTTTCTTGTTTCTCTTTGTTTTGAGCTTTCAAATGAAATGATATATCCTCTCACAGTAGCTTTGTGGAGTCTGAGACTGTTGAACGACTGAAGCTCTACATCAGGGGTAGGGAACCTATGGTTCGCGAGCCAGATGTCGCTCTTTTGATGACTGCATCTGGCTCTCGGATAAATCTGAGCTGACACTGTTTAACATAAGTAATGAATAATTCCACTTGTAATCAAAGTGTTAAAAATAACGTTCAAAATATAAAACATGCTCATGCATTTGAATCCATCCATCCTTTTTTCTACCGCACTTGTTCAAGAAGTTGCATTAAGGGTAAGAAGTGATTTATTTATTATTGATTAGTTTAGGGTTTGCCCTCCGGGGGGTTCTTCAGACCACCAAGCACCGACATGAGAGCCTGTTTCAGGGTTGCAATATTTTTTATTTTTCAATAAGTCTCTCTGTTGCTTTCCAGGAGTTGTATTTTTTTCTTTCGTTCTCGCTCGCACTCTGGCTCCAGCCCCAACCCCCGTCTCTCCTCCTGGCTGCTGCTTATAACAGAGCGACAGGTGATTAGACAACAAGGCCCAGGTGGGCCATTTACGCACCTGCCGCTGATTTCGAGGCCGGTCCTGGCACACCCTGCTTCGCTGCAGGCCCGCAGGCCACGCCCCCTCCACAGTTAGCTTCAGAATAACAATTCTCTAATTCTAATTAGGGCTTCACGGTGGCAGAGGGGTTAGTGCGTCTGCCTCACAATACGAAGGTCCTGCAGTCCTGGGTTCAAATCCAGGCTCGGGATCTTTCTGTGTGGAGTTTGCATGTTCTCCCCGTGAATGCGTGGGTTCCCTCCGGGTACTCCGGCTTCCTCCCACTTCCAAAAACATGCACCTGGGGATAGGTTGATTGGCAACACTAAATTGGCCCTAGTGTGTGAATGTGAGTGTGAATGTTGTCTGTCTATCTGTGTTGGCCCTGCGATGAGGTGGCGACTTGTCCAGGGTGTACCCCGCCTTCCGCCCGATTGAAGCTGAGATAGGCGCCAGCGCCCCCTGCGACCCCGAAAGGGAATAAGCGGTAGAAAATGGATGGATGGATGGATAATTCTAATTAATAATAATTAATAATTAATTAATAATAATTAATAATAATTAGAGCGGTCGGGCAAACATGTTTCTCTGTGTCGGCCAGCAGGTTTTTGGATGGAGAAGTTGTGGTATTGGGTCGGCTCTTGCCGGGGACTTCGGTGGATTGTGGGACCTCCTCCTGCAGCTGTCAGGGGGGCGTCTGTGGTCTTGGCTCCTCCGTTGGCTTCTCTATGGGACGCTGGCGTTTGCCGCGGCCATCCGACTTTCAGGTGTGGCTTTGGAATCCCACTGGAACACTATTGAAACGGTGAGCGGATGGGGGATTTTCCAGGGTTGTCCTTGTAGATGTGTCTAGTAACATCTGAAACGCTACCAGGACGGCGTGGCGCAGTGGAATAGTGGCCGTGCGCAACCCGAGGGTCCCTGGTTCAATCCCCACCTAGTACTGATCTCGTCATTGTCGTTGTGTCCTGAGCAAGACACTTCACCCTTGCCCCTGATGGGTGCTGGTTAGCGCCTTGCATGGCAGCTCCCTCCATCAGTGTGTGAATGTGTGTGTGAATGGGTAAATATGGAAGTAGTGTCAAAGCGCTTTAAGTGCCTTGAAGGTAGAAAAGCGCTGTACAAGTACAACCCATTTATCATTTATTTATTTAACAATGTTATTTCAAATAATAGGAGAGCTATTATACTCTAGAAATGTTGGTCTTACTTAAAAATGCACACGTTTAGTTGTGTTCGGTGTTGAAAAAAAATATTATATGGCTCTTACGGAAATACATTTTAAAATATTTTGATTCTTGGTTCTCTCAGCCAAAAAGGTTCCCGACCCCTGCACTACATAAAACAAGAATGGGAAAGAATTCCACTTTCAAAGCTTCAAAAATGTGTTTTTTCAGTTTCCAAACGTTTATTGAGTGTTGTTAAAAGAAAAGGTGATGTAACACAGTGGTGAACATGCCCTTTCCCAACTACTTTGGCGCGTGTTGCACCGATGAAATTCTAAGTTAATTATTATTTGCAAAAAAAAAAAAGTCTATGAATTTGAACATCAAATATCTTGTCTTTGTAGTGCATTCAACTGAATATGGGTTGAAAAGGATTTGCAAATCATTGTATTCTGTTTATATTTACATCTAACACAATTTCCCAACTCATATGGGAACGGTGTTTGTAGGAGCGTTGGACAAGCCAGTTCCCGTCTTAAGTTATGTTAGCACCAGCTTTACATGCCAACATTACACCATCCTCTTTCTTTTGATGCTATAAAACCAGTTAAAGCCCCAAAACAGCGCCATCTTTGGAGCACGTGGTGCACTTCTACTGTGTTGCCGGGATATTGGGCACGTCTCTCAGAATAATGCATGACAGTTGAAGACCACAATCACTTTTCTGAGCGCCCTGAGAATAAATACCTCTCTTAGAGCGTCAATCAAAACTCTTAAGTTACTAGTGACCTCGTTCTTTTCATTTGCCGCCCATAGGAGCCGATTCGGTCTGGGGGAGTCTTTCAGTGATGGGAAGGGACGGACGAAGCAGTCGGAATATTAGTCACGGTTAAATCAAGGGGCTTATGGGACTTTAAATAACATGTGTGACAGTTTAGAATGACAGTAATATGTCAGACGGGGCCGTGTCAGTCATGCTTAGCGGCTGCCTGTCGACTTGATATTTGGAAAAATGCAAAATGTTGTCAACTGCATATTGCATACTTTTACTGTTAAATGTCATCAACATCTGTCTATGCTAAAACGTATTTTGTTTAGGAGTTATTTGATATAATGCAAAATTACAAACTACAATGTCCGTGAAACAAGTACAGTTTATACTTTGGTAGTAAAATAATGTTTTTTTTCACCACCACTGTGTCAAAAAAATAGCACACATTCACGTTTCCATAGTCATAAAAGGCATTTTTGTGTTATGTTTCGATGTGGGTGTTGTTGGTCTGCACCCCAGGATGCAGAGGCGGCAGGCAAAATGCAGGTACAAATGTATTTAATGAAAAAAACTAAAATAGTGGAGAGGAAATTAAATAAAATACCGGACGCTAATAGCGTGTTATTGGGGGGAAATATTGTCGTATTTTGTTGTTAAAATATTGTTTTTGAGTCTAGTATAGCAATTAGGTGATACAAAATATTGTTGGTTAGCCACCAGCAATACTATTGTGGCAAAATATTGCGAAATGTGGTATTTTCCTTTCTGTAGTTGGCTATTTCCTGCTGTGTTTCACTTGTACCTATTATTTTTTGCCTTGAATGTGGCCTATGCACTACCAATTCCTCCGTTTCAATAAAAGACAACATTACAGTTTGTGCGGTCTGCATTCCTCTCTGATACAACATCAGTGCCAGCTCCATCATTGCCTTCTTAACAGGGTGCACAGGAGAGCAGATGTTGCAAAGAAAACAGACCGTTGTGATGGTGATCGATGCGCAACCGCCCACCCGATGCAGCACATAATGCTACGGATGCCATCAGGGTAACAACCTGCATTATGTGGAGACAGCTGTCGCCATGGCGCCCGGGCCGGACTAGATCGCCGAGGCTTCTGGGCCTTATTTCAGACAAAGGCGGGAACGGCAATAAGAGTGATTTATGACTTGCGTATGCCGAAACCACCTTGAAAGTTTCATCTTCTCTATCCATCTATCCACTTTTTACCGCTTGTCCTTCTTGCAAGGCGGCTAGAAATAAATATGCAAATAAGCAGTGACCTTCAAACTGTGGGACGTGGGCTCCATCTAGTGGTATCTCAAATAATCACTTAAAGGTCCTGCAGTCCTGGGTTCAAATCCAGGCTCGGGATCTTTCTGTGTGGAGTTTGCATGTTCTCCCCGTGAATGCGGGGGTTCCCTCCGGTTACTCCGGCTTCCTCCCACTTCCAAACACATGCACCTGGGGATAGGTTGATTGGCAACACTAAATTGGCCCTAGTGTGTGAATGTGAGTGTGAATGTTGTCTGTCTATCTGTGTTGGCCCTGCGATGAGGTAGCGACTTGCCCAGGGTGTACCCCGCCTTCCGCCCGATTGTAGCTGAGATAGGCGCCAGCACCCCCCGCGACCCCAAAAGGGAATAAGCGGTAGAAAATGGATGGATGGATGGATAAATGTTGTAATGATGTGACTTGAGCCATTATCAAAGGTTAATCAGCCTTCCCACTATACAATCAAGACACATCCATCCCGTCCATTTTCTACTCCTTGTCCTTAATTTAAATTTTAAGTATATTTTAAGTCACTAAAACTGCATTTTGCCATTTTAGTACAATGTTTATTTAACTTTTATTTCCAATATATTGCAATGTATTCATTATTTAAGTGCAATATTTCATTGTCCTATATTCAAACAGTGTTACTGTTCACTGTGTATAATGTTACAATGGCAAAAAATATTAAATATAATTGTCAAATGAAATGCTGCCTTGTGTTTAGTTAATACTTAGGCCTACGACGCTACTGTATTTTACTGTTGTTCAATGTGGTGGTATACGGAGAGACATTTTTTTCCTGAGGTGGTACTTGGTGATGAGAACCAATGCAGTACAGCAATGGTTCTCAAATGGGGCTACGCGTACCCCTGGGGGTACTTGAAGGTATGCCAAGGGGTACGTGAGATTTTTTAAAAATATTCTAAAAATAGCAAATATTCAAAAATCCTTTATAAATATATTTATTGAATAATACTTAAAAAAATATGAATGTAAGTTCATAAACTGTGAAAAGAAATGCAACAATGCAATATTGATTTTTGTGGACATGTTCCATAAATATTGATGTTAAAGATTTATTTTTTTGTAAAGAAATGTTTAGAATTAAGTTCATGAATCCAGATGGATCTCTATTACAATCCCCAAAGAGGGCACTTTAAGTTGATGATTACTTCTATGTGTAGAAACCTTTATTTACAATTGAATCACTAGTTTATTTTTTATGTCTCTGGTTATTTTTTTATATTTTTTTCCAAATAGTTCAAGAAAGACCACTACAAATGAGCAATATTTTGCACTGTTATACATTTTCATAAATCAGAAACTGATGACATAGTGCGTTATCTCTTTTTTTCAACCATCAATGCTTTGCTCTGATTAGGGGGTAATTGAATTAAAAAAAATGTTCACAGTGGGTACATCACTGAAAAAAGGTTGAGAACCACTGCATTATAGTATATTATCATCATTATCAATCTTTGTTGCAGACCTTAAGATCCATTAAACATATAAAAAATAAAATAAAAAACATTAAAAACAAAACAAAACACTAAAACATTAACAAACAAAACAATAAAAAGAAACATAAAGCTCTAATGTCAGTTTCTAACATACAAACATGTGTGCCAATGGTTCCACAGTCCAGATGAGTATCTAGCAGAACTGCAGCCAGGGTTCGTTAACACAGTGATTATGTCATTTTCAGACTCAGATGCCCTACACATAAACTTACACATAAGGTTGCGTAGCAACGCCGAGAAAGTGGGCATCATATATGATATCTGGATGGTGGAAAAAAAAAGAAAAAGTAAGATTTTAAAGAGGTTGATTTAGGTTGATTGGCAACACTAAATTGGCCCTAGTGTGTGAATGTGAGTGTGAATGTTGTCTGTCTATCTGTGTTGGCCCTGCGATGAGGTGGCGACTTGAGTGTAAACCGCCTTCCGCCCGATTGTAGCTGAGATAGGCACCAGCGCCCCCTGCTCCCCCAAAAGGAATAAGCGGTGGTAAATGGATGGATGGATGGATTTAATAGAATTAGGAACCACATTTAGTAGCGTAGACGGATGTCAAAACTTGATTCATATCAATATTATGGAATAGTATTCTTTATTTTAAAAATTGATTTTACATCATTAAATGCTTCAATTGTTTTCTTATATTCTTCTGAAAAATATTATTTCAAACCATTATTTCCATGGTTCTCGTACCTAGGAGTCTTGTTCACGAGTGAGGGAAGAGTGGATCGTGAGATCGACAGGCGGATCGGTGCGGCGTCTTCAGTAATGCGGACGTTGTACCGATCCGTTGTGTTGAAGAAGGAGCTGAGCCGGAAGGCAAAGCTCTCAATTTACCGGTCGATCTACGTTCCCATCCTCACCTATGGTCATGAGCTTTGGGTCATGACCGAAAGGACAAGATCACGGGTACAAGCGGCCGAAATGAGTTTCTTCCGCCAGGTGGCGGGGTTCTCCCTTAGAGATAGGGTGAGAAGCTCTGCCATCCGGGAGGAACTCAAAGTAAAGCCGCTGCTCCTCCACATCGAGAGGAGCCAGATGAGGTGGTTCGGGCATCTGGTCAGGATGCCACCTGAGCGCCTCCCTAGGGAGGCGTTTAGGGCATGTCCAACCGGTAGGAGGCCATGGGGAAGACCCAGGACATGTTGGGAAGACTTTGTCTCCCGGCTGGCCTGGGAACGCCTCGGGATCCCCCGGGAAGAGCTGGACGAAGTGGCTGGGGAGAGGGAAGTATGGGCTTCCCTGCTTAGGCTGCTGCCCCCACGACCCAACCTCGGATAAGCGGAAAAAGATGGATGGATATTATTTCAAATATCTGTAACTAATTTTACTTCATAACAAAAAAAAATAACACCTAGTAGAAGTACCACCATATTGTGGTTAGAGGGCAGCATTTCCCTGTCCTTGTCCCTAATATTGACGAAGGAGAAACAGCCGCTGTCTGATGACGTCACCAATCAGCGACGCTCACCCCAGCGTGACCGATGTATTTTGAGTTCTCTGTCGCCCTAAAATGCTTAAGAAGAAGTCAAATAGCGGCGAAAAGAAGCGAAAACACACTTCGTCCGTTGAACGGCATCGTGGGAGTAAACGTAGAAGCGCTGAATGTAACGTAGAGGTGAGATTTCCTAAGCGTTCATAGAAGCTCAGTGTCGTGTTGCGTTTGGAGACCATCTGTAGTTTACGTCTCAGAAGTTATTTAGGTTTGCCTTAAAACTCTCTGAAGGCAGTTTTAGTTTGACGTGTAAAATTCATGGCAGGACACGTTTGTTCACCCAGGACTCGAAGGAAGAGCTCGCCGAATCAGAGCTGGACAGGGTCGGCAGTGACATCGAGGAAGGGGGACTGGATCTCGCGGTGCCATTTCAACCCATCACGGCGTATACGAGCGACAAAAAGGAGATGTTGGAGCAATGCTTCCGCGTGTTAGGGGAGAAGAAACTACGGAGGATGATTCCCGATGAATTTAAGGTGAAATTAATAATTATCCTATTGTAAAGATTTTTTCTAAAAAGGCCAAGGAAAGGCTTCGTTAAAGAGCTGTCCAAAATACGAGGGACACTGAACGCTGCATATGCTGCGCTTGCTAGCTCTGTACTGTACTTAAATGTATATCAGTATTTATTATGATGTATACTATTGAAGTAAAATCGTTTGTATAACAATTAAAATACGCTTATGTTATGTAATTGTGAAATAATCGACTTTAAGTTTAGATCTTCTTTATGTATATGTTCCACTTTCATGCCATGATTTTCGCCTAGTCAAGGCTCTCTAAGTGGCAAAAATCAACTAAAAAACAACATGCTTTTATGTAATTTGTATTCGATTTAAATTAGTTAATCATTAAATGTATGATTGTACTTTTGCCTTAATTTGATGAAACTATACAATCAACATACACTATCATGTCACCATGTTTTTAATTTAAAAATTATATTTCTGTTTTTAGTTTGAATGTATCATCAGTTCTAATGGACTTGTAAATGAAAATAAATCATGCACCTGGGGATAGGTTGATTGGCAACACTAAATTGGCCCTAGTGTGTGAATGTGAGTGTGAATGTTGTCTGTCCATCTGTGTTGGCCCTGCGATGAGGTAGCGACTTGTCCAGGGTGTACTACGTCTTCCGCCCGATTGTAGCTGAGATAGGCACAAGCGACCTCAAAGGGAATAAGCGGTAGAAAATGGATGGATGGATGAAATTTTTTAAAAATAACTATATGTTTTGATATATATGTTTGTGTATGTGTTTATATTAAGAAGTTATATCTATTTTTAACTAAAATATCTAATCATAACATTGTTTTATTTTATCAATAGATTTAATAGTTAATATCATATTCAAGGTTCATTTATTTTGGACAAATTAAGGACATTTAAAAAAAAAAAAAAACTATCCCATTAGCTTCTCTGCATTTGTTACTTTGACCCGCAGGATTGTAACTTTGAGGAAATCCGAAAACTGTGTTGGGATCAACTTGAACCAATTTCGGAGCGAAACATCATGCAGATCCTATCTGGTATGGCTATTTTGATGTTTTTTTGTTTTTAAGCTTTTCACATGCTTTACACTAATAGCTTTACGTTTTTGTTGTATTCAGGAGAGCAAGTGACGAAAGAAAATCAACCCTCAGAAAGCCAGTAAGTTCCTTAAGCAAAGGTTTGTAGTTTTTTATGGTAACAATTTTCAATGAGAGTTTTGTTCTGTTCAGACAAGAAGACATTGCGCTGTGCGTGAAAGACTCAACAAAACGTGACATCACCAAACAAGGTAAGTTTACGCATGTTAAATAAACTTGTAAGTAATTGTACTGGGAATAATTCACAGCAAAATGACCAGAAATTTATTTTATATTTGCGCGCGGTTTGCGTTTTCGTTGGATTTTTTTCCGCGGCACTTGAGAAGCAGCCTCGACAACAGAGAAGACAAGCACAAGAAAGGAAGAAGAAGAATATACGTTGGATGTTATCGCGTTCAAAGCAGGAAGTTGGAGTACGCGTCACTACTCTTTGTCAAAGTTCATAAGGTAGAGTGGCTTACTTCTTTTTACACTTAATGACATGTTGTAAAGTCACAATGCTATTTATGTTAACCTAGTGTCTTTTGCGTTTTATGGCTTGCAGTACTTGACTTCTTTTTACACTTGAAGAATCTTGCAAAGCAGCAATGTGATTTGGTTTTATACAAACTGTTTTCATTGCTAATAGAGGTGAGCGAATGACTTTTGTCATTGAAATCCTACTTTCGGTATAGTTTGTAACCGATAAAACTGTTCGTGTGCCAACGTGACTCTGTCATTTTTTAACATTGTAGACCAAATAGTGGTTAACTTTATATATATATATATATACAGTGCATGTATATAGGTGTGTGTGTGTGTGTGTGTGTGTGTACGTATGTGTATGTGTACATATATTTATATATATGAATGCTAAACATTTTCTAAAGTAGCATGCGATCCCTTATGTCGTGTTTTTGTGTGCGAACATTTTTTTTACAGTTTTGTAACGCTTTGTCACGAAAGACCGCAAGACATGCATATATATTTTTTCTAGCTTGTAATGAACAATATTACTTTTTTCAAGCTCATACCAATAACTTCCTGTTTCTTAAGATTGATACCAACCGTATGTATGTAATTTTTAAACATTTGGGTTTCACTGTAGTTTGTGCACACATGGAGGTAAGAAAGACTCAAAGGTGGATTTGATCATTTATTTTAAGAATTACAATGCATGAAAAGAAGACATGTTTTTTTGTTGTACATAGGGATTGTGGATGTTAGAAAAGTGAAGTTCCCGTTTAACAGAACACATTGTCTATATTTTTCACGATTATTAAATGTATCAATCAATCAAAGTTTACTTATATAGCCCTAAATCACAAGTGTCTCGAAGGGCTGCACATGCCGCAACGGCATCCCACATCAGGGCATGAAAAAACTCAACCCAATTGGATGACAATACAAAACCATGGAGGGGACCGCAGATGTGGGGACCCCCCACCCCTGGGCAACCGGTACAATGGACGTCGAGTGGATGTAGTTAATAGTGTGAGAGTCCAGTCCATAGTGGATCTAACATAATAGTGTGAGAGTCCAGTCCATAGTGGATCTAATATAATAGTGTGAGAGTCCAGTCCATAGTGGATCTAACATAATAGTGTGAGAGTCCAGTCCATAGTGGATCTAATATAATAGTGTGAGAGTCCAGTCCATAGTGGATCTAACATAATAGTGTGAGAGTCCAGTCCATAGTGGATCTAACATAATAGTGTGAGAGTCCAGTCCATAGTGGATCTAACATAATAGTGTGAGAGTTCAGTCCATAGTGGATCTAACATAATAGTGTGAGAGTTCAGTCCGTAGTGGATCTAACATAATAGTGTGAGAGTTCAGTCCATAGTGGATCTAACAAAATAGTGTGAGAGTCCAGTCCATAGTGGATCTAACATAATAGTGTGAGAGTCCAGTCCATAGTGGATCTAACATAATAGTGTGAGAGTCCAATCCATAGTGGATCTAATATAATAGTGTGAGAGTCCGGTCCATAGTGGATCTAACATAATAGTGTGAGAGTCCAGTCCATAGTGGATCTAACATAGTGTGAGAGTTCAGTCCATAGTGGATCTAACATAATAGTGAGAGTCCGTCCATAGTGGGGCCAGCAGACGATCATCTTGAGTGGAGACAAGTCAGCAGCGCGGAGAAGTCCCCAACTCATGCACAGATGAGTGGTCCGCCCTGGGTCCCGACTTTGGACAGCTTGCGTGTCATCCGTGGTTTCCGAATATGGTATTATTTCGTGAGGAGGGCTTTTCACAACCCTGAATAGGCAGGCGCGCACAAACATACACATTCACACAACACCATCCGTGGTCTATATGGCGTACTGTCCTGGAGCAGGGTGGACCAAACTGTTTGGTATTCTACCGAGTACTGTTGCATCCCTTGGCAACACATGGGCTGTCTTCCTCTGAAGTAATAAATACGTCCCGCACAATCGATGCCATGTTTAACACTGTGAGCTCAGGGCAAGTTTAGGACCTCCTACCAAGTTGGAGTGCTTGATTTGTTCATCTTCACAGCAAAGTATGGCTACACTAGCATCATTAGAGGATTTTTTAAATTTTTATCTGAGCTACTTTTTTATGTTATTTCATGTATCAGTGGACCGTATTAATTCCTAATATCAGCCCAATAATTATCATTTACCCCTAGTTTTTGCAACCTTTAAACTTTAACAATGCACTAAAACAACACAACTCATTGCATGTTTGTTGTTAGGTTGTGTGCGTTTTGTTTTTGTTTGCCAATATTGATTAACTTTTAACTTAACTTTTTAATTTTGAAATGAGCATGTCCGAAATACTGTTATCAGTTATAGAGGTATTTGAAAAGAACATGATTTATTAAAGCCTTTTGACATATCAGCGCCATTTAATGATAACTTGACATTAATTGTTTACATATGGCTCCTTTAACTAAAATTACAGTAGATTTTGTCAACTAAAGTATAAATGATAAAGGATAAGGCATTTTTAAAGTTTCCTTGAAACCACCTTTTTTAGACGACCTGCAAAGGATCTCAATAATAAAGATAACAAAAGTAGACCTGCTCTCAATGAAAATATCAAGTCAGTTTCACAATAATAATAGTATATATGTTTAATATGACACAGTACAACAACAGAATAAAGTAACAAATCAAATCTGCACTGCACTTGGGATCAATGCAACTCTACTGTTTCTCAGCAATAAAAACGACAGTAAACATAACATATGAATATAATAACACTGTCTTGTTTTTTATATCGCCATTTATGAAATGTGTCCATATGTCTACGCTTCATCTTTCTCCAGGCGTAGACATTGCAAGGTAACCTGTTGAAATATTGCAACATAGGGTATTGTTTTCACAGTGGAAAATCCAACAGGCCTACTTCACAAAGCCGCCACATCTCTCATATTTGATACATTTCCACATCAAAACAAATTGGATTTCCTTTCTGTCAATATTTTCGTCTCGTTTTCATTTGTTGATGAAACAGGTCAGTTCCTTTCATCAAATTTGTTGTGAAGGTGAAATTGGTTTTATTAGTTGTCTCCTTTGTTGTCAGGTAGTAAACAGGTTTTTGACAAACACTATGATGTCAGCTATTAATCAACAAAATGAACGCTGCCATGTAGCAACACAACCCATTTTCTGTTAGTCATCATAAAACGATATGTAGTATATCTATATTTTGTATTGTTTTTCTTTATACTAATAACAATTTTTAACATTTTACATTTTCTGAGAAATGATTTCTGACTAGTATTGCAACTCCTTATTTGTTAGTCGTAAAAAGAGGCTAAGTTTTATTTGTTTAATTGTGTTTTGCCAGTCCTTTTAACATTTGTGCAATATTTTTGTCATTCCAAAAATGTTTCATATGTTTGTGTTTTTTATGTAAATAGTTGTGGTTAACATATTTTTACACTAACTAGTTACTGTTAACAATTTTCTGTTAATGTTGCATGATCGTCACGATTTAACCCTGAAGCAAAACATTTCCATTAATTTAAATGGGAAAACCAGTTAGATAATCTTTACTAAACTGTATTAAAATACTGTAATGCTGTATTTTGTATTGAGCATTACCCAGAATATTTTTTTTTTCAGAGGCTGTTGCCTCCAGTGAGGACAGTGACGTCCTAAGCATCAATGCCGACACTAGTGACATCGATGCGCCCAAAGATGAGCAGCCCGGGGACAAAAATGTCGAAGAGCAGTGTGTGCCGAAAGCTGAAGCCATTCAAAGCGACATCGACCGAAGCGTCAGTGAGATATTAGCGTCCAAGGACAAAGAAGCTAAAAAGGCAAGCCCAGCTTTGTCCGTCCATGACGCTCCGGACTGTGCTGCTGCCTCTGTTAGCGCTGCAACATGTACGCCATCACTTCGGCAGCTGGAACTTCTTGAATTGGAGATGAGGGCGCGCGCTATAAAGGCATTGATGAAAGCAAGCAATGGGAAAACAGCTAGCTAGGGATAAAATGCTAAAGTACTGTGCAAACAAAAAGTATTCACAGCACTTCAGTTTTTCCACATTTCCAAAATGGAATAAATTATTTTTTGTCCTAAAAGTTCTACAGACAATACCCCATAAAGACAAGGTGAAACTTGTTTTTTTTTAAACTGAGAAATCTCATTTACATAAATATTGACTGCCTTTGCTCAATACTTTGTTGATGCACCTTTGGCAGCAATTACAGTTTCAAGTATTTTTGAATACAATGCCACAAGCTTGGCACACCTATACTTGGGCAGTATCGCACATTCCTCCCAAGCTCCATCAGGTTGGATGTCAAATGTTGGTTTTCATCCACAATGTCTCTGTACATGGCTGCATTCATCTTTGTCTAGTCAGGGAGGTGACCAAGAACCCGATGGTCACGCCGTCAGAGCTACAACATTCCTCTGTGGAGAGGGGAGAACCTTCCAGAAGGACAGCAATCCACCAGTCAGGCCTTTATGATATAGTGGCTGGACAGACGCCATTTCCTAGTAAAACCGTTGCTAAAATAATCCTGAAAGACTCTCAGACCATGAGAAACAAAATGCTGTGGTCTGTTGAGACAAAAGATTGAAACTCTTTGGCGTGAATGCCAGGTGTCATGTTTGGATGAAACCAGGCACCGCTCATCACCAGGCCAATACCATCCCTACAGTGAAGTAAGGTGGTGGCAGCATCATGCTGTGGGGATGGTTTTCAGAGGCAGGAACTGGATAAAGGGAAATGAGAATGCAGCAATGTACAGTGACATCCTGGATGAAAACCTGATGGAGCTTTAAAGGCCTACTGAAATGAGATTTTCTTATTTAAACGGGGATAGCAGTTCCATTCTATGTGTCATACTTGATTATTTCGCGATATTGCCATATTTTTACTGAAAGGATTTAGTAGAGAACATCCACGATAAATTTCGCAACTGGAAAAAAGCCCTGCCTCTACCGGAAGTCGCAGACGATGACGTCACACGTGTGATGGCTCCTCACATATTCACATTGTTTTTAATGGGAGCCTCCAACAAAAAGTGCTATTCGGACCGAGAAAACGACAATTTCCCCATTAATTTAAGCGAGGATGAAAGATTCTTGTTTGAGGATATTGATAGCGACGGAGTGGAAAAATAAGAAGAAAAAAATAATTTAAAAAAAAACCGCGATTGCAATCGCGTTGCATTGAGACGGATTCATATGTTTTTAGAGACATTTACTAGGATAATTCTGGGAAATCCCTTATCTTTCTATTGTGTTGCTAGTGTTTTAGTGAGTTTAACAGTACCTGATAGTCGGAAGTGTACGTCCATGGCCGGGTGTTGACGTGCAGTGTCTTGGGGAAGTCGACGGCAGCTGTACGGGAGGGAGGCACAAGTGGCGACTTTTTAACCACAATTTTCTCACCGAAACCTGCTGGTTGACAAGTGGTCGGGATCCATGTCCGCTGTGATCCATAGTAAAGTTTCAACTCTGTGAATTTTAAACAAGGAATCACCATGTGTTTGTGTGGCTAAAGGCTAAAGCTTCCCAACTCCATTTTTTTGCTTTGACTTCTCCAATATTAATTGAACAAATTGCAAAAGATTCAACAACACAGATCTCCAAAATAATGTGTAATTATGCGGTTAAAGCAGACGACTTTTAGCTGTGTGTGTGTGCAGCGCTCATATTCATAACAGCCCGTGACGTCATGCGTACACGTCATCATTACGCGACGTTTTCAAGAAAAAACTTCCGGGAAATTTAAAATTGCAATTTGGTAAACTAAAAAGGCCGGGTTGGCATGTGTTGCAATGTTAATATTTAATCATTGATATAGAAACTATCAGACTGTGTGGTGGGTAGTAGTGGGTTTCAGTAGACCTTTAAAGGTGCTGCCAAGAGAAATGTGCGAGACTGCTCAAAGTAGGTTGTGCCAAGCTTGTGGCATCATATTCAAAAAGACTTGAGGCTTCAATTGCTGCCCAAGGTCCATCAACAAAGTATTGAGAAAAGGCTGTCAATTCTTATGTTTATTTGACTTCTTAGTTTTAATACATTTGCATTTATACCATGTTAGAATGAGGCTGTAACGTATCAAAGTGTGGAAAAGGTGAAGCACTACTAATACTTTCCATATGCACTTTATTTGTTTTGGTATCTTATTTAAATGTTTCATATCTAATCACCCAAAAATGGACCATTGGAAGCTCTTTTGGCCCTCAGGTTTACACCACCATGTTTTTTTAGTTTCCTACCATCCGAGTGTAGCTGGGATAGGCTCCAGTCCCCCTTCGGTCCCAAAAGGGACAAACGTTAGAAAATGTATGAATGGATGTTTTTTTTTTTTTAAATGAGCTGTTGTAAATAAAAAAAACAACTAAACGCCATCTTGTGCAAATAGTGTATTTTTCTCTCTCCACGAGGTGGCGTTGTTACTCTGCCTTAACACATTGCAGGGTTTCCTCTGCATTCTGCAATAACTTTGAAGCAATTGTGTGCAGATGCATATCTCCCTGGAGGGGATTTTCATTTAAAAGGCTTATTTCAGCTCCCTGCAGGGTTAAATGTGTTATTATATATGCAGTTCATTGATTTCTGGGGGATGGATGCAAAATAGTTCTACTGAATGTGCAGTTTTTTGTCATTTTACTGCTATTATGACGAAATAGAAGCATGACGCATAGATCAATATATATTACATTATACATTCGACATTATTACTATACTTTTTTGTGGTGGATTACTAAAATTCAACTTTAAAGAAGTGTAGTTAATTTGACCTTTATTATCTAATTTTTTTTTAATTACATTTTTTAACTTTAACAGCCCGCTGTATTAATTTGTATTTTTTAGATGAATTCTCTCAACAAAAAGAATAATGGAATAATACGTACCCATAATACATTAATAACAGTCTTCAAATATATTACTTATTTAAGATCAACATTTTAAATACAGTACTATAAAACTACAGTCCAAAAATATTTTAATTGAGTCCCTTTTTATTTGCTCAAAACAAAAATTGTTTTTGTGCGTCAGGAAATTGAATGGAACGACATGCTGACAGGCAATAAGTAGCAGCCTTTAAGCGAAATTTAATTTTCTGGCAGCAACATTTTCTTTTCAGTTTTTTTTTTTTTTTTTATATCAAAGGGGTTATATTTTCTATTAAATAGCCAATTTTGCAACAAGGTTTATTGCTGTTCATGTCCTTTTTTTGTGCAAATGTAGGTATAAGTCATGCAATTTGGAATCTTTTTTTTAATTTTTTTTTTTACGTTGTTTCCTCTCGTGTGTAAACACCACCAAGTGGTTTACCGAAACCACTGGTTTTAGTTCTGGATAGTGATACTATATGTAATTATGGTGACTATGTGTTTGATTTTGTAATGAGCAAACCATTTGAAACACTTGTTCCCATTATGTATGCCATAATGGTACTCCCAAGATTTGCCTCTGTGTATACACCATCCACTCTTTGGGTGGCCAGTGGAAGTAATTTGCATACTCTACACTAAACTTGTGAAATGATGTTTGCATAGTCAATGAATCAGCCTCGCAAGTGGCGTTAATGATCTTAGGAAATTAACCATTTGTCAGGTGTGGGCTAAACGGTTTTGCACACTAATAAATGTATTTCTGGGCGATTAAGCATGGTATGCTGAAGGGACTCAAGTATTAATCAGAACATTCCCCTGTAAGCCTCAGCAATTACAGTTTTGTTCCACCTTTCACAATTAAAGGTCACAGCAAAGTAATAAGTCACTTACAAACGTAAAAGATACATCATGTGTCGAGTGGTCCAGTGTTGATAAATTAAGCAATTCAGAGCTGAGAACTAACGACCTGTCAGAAAGAGCAATCAGATGTGTGAAGGATGGTAAGTTTTTTAAAAAATTTTCAAAAGTCAAGATCCACTACCTTGTGCAAAAGAAGCACCTTTCCACGCCAAGTATGTTTAAATGCCAGGGGACGATCCCAAGAGACAACGCAGGCTGGAATCTGGTCATATCCAAATGTGTTGTAGAGGTCATCTGAGTTGGAAGCACCTGCAACCCGCCACCCTTTCTCACTAACTATGATTCGTATCACTCTCCAGAAAGCTTGATTGGCAAAGGAAACTATTCAAACAAAGGGGTCCCATGAGGACCTGAGGATTTTCCATCGGAATACCAAGTTCTTTGCGTCGTCAAATATGCACGTACTGTACATGCCAGAGCATGATCCCTAGTGCCTTTCCAGACAGTAATCTGGTCACATCCGGGTGTTTCTCTGACATCCCCTGGGTTGTGACAACCTGTCAGGTGTCCGTGTGAAGAGTTGTATCATTCTCTGTCAAATTTAGTTGTCAAAGATAAAACTAACTCAAGTTTGTTTGAATTTTGGTCTTGGTGTAATGTCACTGGTTCCGTTATGTCAGTCCTTTGGATCTTTTTAAATATCTGCCTAAATATTGAGGAATAATTTGGTCTCATGAAAGTGTTCTGTGGGTGCCCTCTGGCTGGTGACCGCCTGTTATACGAAAGAATAGTTAAGATTTATAATGGGGTTTTTTTTCTTTTATGTCGACTTGGTGCCTCAATGCTCCATAGTGACAGTCCAGGCAAGTATTTGGTTACATTGTTTGGGTGACTTCTGGACCTTGATCACTCATCAAATGCCTCTGTGCACAGACAAAAAGTCATCCAATATATACTCAAGGATTTTCCCACACAGACTCTAAAGGGGCTACAGAGTGCTCATTTTTAGTCAACTTTTTAAATAAAAGGTCTCGTGTAACCTCCGACGTACAACTTTAATTGTTTTGATCATATGAAGGTAAATTAAGGAATATCTCCACAAATGATAGACTCTGGTGGAATCTCATTGGAATGGGTGTCTTTCTGCCAAACAGGCTACCCCAGTGGAGCGTTTCCATGGTAATGCAACGACTGCTTGATGCCACTCTCTGAGGGGGGGCGGATTATATGCCTTAGAAATTATAATAAAAAAAGACCTTAATATGTTGGATAAAACTCAACTATCACCTTTCTTCTTTAGCATAGCATATAACCTTTTTGCTATTCACAGAAGCTGCAACCTTTGCGGTGACCGTGACCCATCAAAGTCTTTTATGCATTAAGTACAACCTTTGGAGTCAGAAATGCCAGATTCATTCCCATCACATTACCACCTGCCAAATGTAATGGACTGTCATAGCTGCTAATGTGTCAATTTGGTGTATTTGATATGTCTGAGAAAATTACCCAAAGGGCTTGATAAGTGACCTGAACCACCCCTCTGGGTAATTTCCAGTCTTCATTTAGCAACAGGTGCTAGCCTGTGCCCTTGTAACCCATTTTAGAATTTGTAGAAAAACTAGACAAATGATTACCTCTGTTGTTTAGATAGCTTGTGTGTTTATTTTTTTTCTAGGTTTTGTTCATTTGGTTGTTCAGTTATTTTTACATAAATTAAGTGCCTTATGGAAAATAAGAAGTTTTTTTTTGATAGTTGTTAAATTATTTAGTTCAGAGTTTTTTAAACTGTAGGATGTGCACCCCTGGATGGGGCATGAAGAGGTGTCACGGCAGGTGTCCGGGAGTGAGAGCCTGCGGAAGCCTGTTATGTTAAATGCAAGAAACGCTGGCCTTTTAGATGGTTAAAATGTCAATGCAAGGATCTGCCAATGTGCTGAGACTGCTACAAGCTCCTCTATACAACAGAAGCACTCTAGCGTTTTTTGGAATTGACTGCAAAATAGTCCCACCATTTTTGGAGCTGAATTAGGGGTCCGGTTTGGTATCACTCTTGAGCCTCTGGGCTGCCAGTTGAATAGCACTGTTGTACACAAACTGTTTACTTGAAATTATGGTTAGGGCAAGAGGTTTTGTTTTGATTGTTTTGTTTTTTTTGTAACGATTATGCAAATGAAAACATTTATTTCAATAGCCTTGTTTGGTTTATTAGTTTTACGTAATAGATTTCTGTAAAATTTAGTGAACAATTTCATGTTTTTTTGCCATTTTGTATATAATCTGCTATGAAACCCTCCCACATTCTCCTTACCCCACTTTCGACAGCGCTTTGTAGCCGCACATGTAGAGCACTCTGTCGCACATAGTCAAGCCTAAAAAGAAATAAATAAAAGCGTTGTCTGTTGACTTTCTGCTGTCGGCATCAGCCTCTCCTAAATTGTCTGGGAGAGCGTTGAAGCATGAAATTGAGTTGAGAACTGTATGCCTTGCAGGGGGGAGAGCACACAAAAAGAGAGCTTATTTTTATTCATACTGTATGGCAAGAAAGGGTCAGTTCACGTTGATTGCTTAGGAGGTGGAGATTTTGGCAATTTTAAAAGGTAAATGCCATTTTTGCACAAAGTATTGTGACAGTTTGAGCTCATTTTAAAAATTGTTTATCTTTATCCGGCTCCTGTGAATACTTCCTGCAATTTTTCCAACTATGGGCAGTGGGAAAATAGAGCGGTATGGCAAAGTGGGGACTATGGTGTAATGGCAACTGAAAATGATTGTACCATGCACACTTCAAGCTGTGTATTCTCAAATGTTCAAGTGTGATGAGTGACCATTGACTGAATCACTGAGTTGTAATTGAATAGCCTTATGAAAAAAAGGTTAGTTTTATTGGAGAAATACCACCTGTCAGCCTTTCCAGTACTCCTGAATAGACCTTTCCAGGAAGGCTGAATTGTGATCCCACGATAGTTGGAGCACACCCTCATATTCCCCTCCTTAAAGAGAGGAACCACCACCCCGTTCTGCCAATCCAGAGGCACCGCCTCCAATGTCCATGCAATGTTGCAGGGTCTCATTAACCAAGATAACCTTACAGCATCCAGAGCCTTTAGGATTCCGGGCCGATCGCATCCGCCCCCGGGCGCCTGCTACCAATGAGTTTTTCCAACTACCTCGGCAACCACGGATCCAGAAATGGGAGGCCCCCCACCGATTCCTCACGCACTGCTTCCTCATAAGATGTGTAGGTTGGATTGAGGAGGTCTTCGAAGTATTCCCTCCACTGATCCACAACATATTGAGTCGAAGTCCGCAGCACACCATCCCCACCATACATGGCGTTGACAGTCCACTTCTTCCCCCTCCTGAGGCGACGGATTGTGGTCCAGATTCGCTTTGAAGCTGCCTAGAAAATGTTTTTAATGACTTCCCCGAACCCCTCCCATGTCAGAATTTTTGCCTCTGCGACCGGCAAAGCTGCAAGTCGCTTAGCCAGACGGTACCTGACCACTGAGTCCTATGGGTCAAAAAGACCCAATAGGACTACTTATTCAGCTTGACGGCATCCCTCACTGCTGTTGTCCACCAGTGATTTCTGTGATTACCGCCACGACAGGCACCAACCACCTTGCGGCCACAGCTCCGATCGGCTGCTTGGACAATAGAGGCACGTAAGATGGTCCACTCTGAATCAATGTCCAGCGCCAGCTGACTATTGATTGCTTTTAATACTTAGAATGCATTAAAAACAAATACATTTGTCATGTCTTTCATAATATTAGTTAACGATAGACAAAATTCCAAAAAAGAATGCAGTTCCCTTTTAAGCTTGGCTTGTCAGTGGTACGGTTAATCTATTTCCACAAAAATTTGAGTGTTTCTGCTCCCCGTCAACCATGTTGTAGCTCTTTGGGTAAAATCTTACCATATGTGGGGATAGCTGCTGATGTCACCAAAGTGAAAAATGTTACAAAATGAGGAAAATTCCAAACAGCATGTTTGGAGGAAGTATGCAGAACGAGATTGTTTATTTTATAAATATCTCCGCCATGCCTCTGTGATTTGATTTCAAATTTTCGGGACTTACACAGATCCTAAATACATAAAAGCAGGTACCAATAGGAGAGAAAAGTTGGTTTTGCATAATAGGTCCTTTTTATGTCACAAACTTTCTTGACGATGTCTGCGTTGTGTTTTGTTCATTGATGTTGACGCTTGTGCCTTTCAGCTTTCCTCTCTGTTTCAATATCAACAACATCTATCAATGTTGTTGATATCCACCCCTTTGGATTATAGAAAGTTTACTTCCTATTGGTCTTTTGAAGCAGCATTCTCCTGTTATCTCTTGATCTGGCCTAAGGCCTGTGTTCTTTTATGACATTAAAACATCCATTTTACAATTTGATTGACTTGAAGTGGTGGTGACTTAAGAATCCCTGAAACCTTTTTTTTTTTTTAGCACCGAATGCCTCCAAACAAGTAAACTCAAACAGCAATTCTCCCTGAAACTTTGGGCATTGAAGGCAATTACAGAACAACTTAAACTGACAAAGCATGTGATGGAAGGCCATTATGGTCGTCTTGGGCTGCAGCTGGTACCTGGCCCATGCCCCTGCCCCCCTCGAGCAGTGCCCCCATGGTGACTCCACGCTATAGATCACCACAAGGGTCACGCACACACACACACACACACACACACACACACACACACACGAAGTGTCCTGGAATACTGCTCATCAGGAATTAATGGGGCAGCAGTACAACGCATCAAAGACAAGTAGGTGATACTTGCCCTGCTTCCACCCCTCATTAAAAGCCCCTAATGGGCCATGAATGGGGACAAATTGTCTACTTTATTTTTTTTGTTTAAGGACAAACTTGCCATTGTGCTCTGAAATATCAATGCAAAACCTGGGAGATGTTGCCAAGTATGAGCATAGTAACAGTTGAGGATCTCAGTTGATGAATAAGCCATGGATATTGAACTAACTCACAAAATATTCGACAATAGAAACAATAACTCTCTTCTTGCACAAAATTACAAACACTTAAACAAAATTAACGCAATAAATGAAAACATTAACTTGCAAATATATAACCAACTCACTAACTAAATTACAATAGTAAAGGTCTAATTTTACATGGTATTCTTATTGTGATTTTTAAGCAAACACACTTTGGTTCGTGTCATGGTGCGCTCTACTCGCGTCGTCACCTGAAAACCGCCACGCCCCTCTCTCTCTCTGGCAAGGAGAGCGAGGACACACCAGTGTTCTGAAACAACGTGCTACCCGTTAACATTTGCTAGCCAGCGCTAGTGAGCATGTGCATCAACACTAAAGGTTTCCTTGAACAAAATAACCACAGCAATTACGGTAAAAAAACATTGACACATTGTGATTCATTTTTGCATTTTTCTTAAATACCGAGAAAGAAACAAAAACAGTAGAAACCTTGATCACCCTAAAATGCTTGGCGGGTTGTTTGTCTATACCAGGGGTCACCAACGCGGTGCCCGCGGGCACCAGGTAGCCCGTAAGGACCAAATAAGTAGCCCGCTGGCCTGTTCTAAAAATAGCTCAAATAGCAGCCCTTACCAGTGAGCTGCCTCTATTTTTTAAATTGTATTTGTTTACTAGCAAGCTGGTCTCGGTTTGCTTGGCATTTTTAATTCTAAGAGAGACAAAACTCAAATAGAATTTGAAAATCCAAGAAAATATTTTAAAGACTTGGTCTTCACTTATTTAAATAAATTCATTTATTTTTTACTTTGCTTCTATAACTCTCAGAAAGGCAATTTTAGAGAAAAAATACAACATTAAAAATGATTTTAGGATTTCTAAACACATATAACTTTTTACCTTTTAATTTCCTTCCTCTTCTTTCCTGACAATTTAATTCAATGTTCAAGTATTTTTTTTAATTATTGTAAAGAATAATAAATACATTTTAATTTAATTCTTCATTTTAGCTTCTGTTTTTTTGACAAAGAATATTTGTGAAATATTTCTTCAAACTTATTACGATTAAAATTCAAAAAAATTATTCTGGCAAATCTAGAAAATCTGTAGAATCAAATTTAAATCTTATTTCAAAATTGATTTTAACCTATTTAAAACATGTCATCAAAATTCTAAAATTAATCTTAACCAGGAAAAATTACTAATGATGGTCCATAAATTATTTTTTCAAAAAGATTCGAATTAGCTAGTATTTCTCTTAATTTTTTTTCGGTTGAATTTTGCATCTTAAAGAGTCGAAATTGATGATAAACTATGTTTCAAAATGTAATTTTCATTTTTTTCGTGTTTTTTCCTCTTTCAAACCGTTCAATTAAGTGTTTTTTTATTCAAGTTTTCTCTACAAAAAACATTCCGTAAAAGGAAAAAAAAGTATGACAGACAGAAATACCCATTATATATATATATATATATATATATATATATATATATATATATATATATATATATATATATAGACTTATTTATTAAAGGTAAATTGAGAAAATTGGCTATTTCTGGCAATTTATTTAAGTCTGTATCAAACTGGTAGCCCTTCGCATTAATCAGTACCCAAGAAGTAGCTCTTGGTTTCAAAAAGGTTGGTGACCCCTGATCTACAGCATAATCGACAATACAAGGTGTATACAAATGGCCAGAACCTAATCTACTGATATCAGTGACCAACAATTTCATATTGTGTCATTTAAAAAGAGCATCACAGTCATTGTTTGCCCATTTTTGAGGGACAAATAACTAACGTTTGCAATTTGATAGACTTGAAACCAAAATACTTGAAAAGCCATCACATTTATTTTATATTGATTCCTGTTGAAAAGTCAACAGATATGATGCCATGGAGGGAAGAAACACAGCTATATTACAGGGAGATCAATTTCTGGCACACAAGCCTTAATTGGGATTACCGTAGATGTCTTTTCTACAAAACCTTGAGGCATTTACTGGTAGAGGGCCTCATAAAATATTCAGTGATCGGAGCAATACTGGATAATGTTTGTCTAGCTTCTTCCTAATAACACTAGGTGCTGTATTTAGTCAATGAATGAGTGAACTTCTGCTTTTAAGCAGGCACTGCTAGTCAAAGATCCCCAAACTGACTTTTTTTTATTGCATTGAAGAACGTGTTTTTAGTCATCTGCAGGATTGTGTCACTCCTTTTTTCTTTCTTTCTTTTTTTTTTTTTTAAGCCGGTGCAGACTACATCCAAGAAGGTGTTAGGTTCCTTGCACGGAAACAGACCGTTGCATCATTTAGGAAACTTAAATGCCCCTAATGTTGTTTCTGTCAGCGTATTTTTAGCTTCCACTGCCGTCGGCGCTAACTGGTACAACATAACACACAGAAGTCTGGCAAGAGTATGTGATTAGGGTCGAGCATGTATTGGGGAAACATTTTTTGAGTAGGATTGGAAATGAATGAATTGGATATTGCATTTGCTCTCAAGCATCCTAAGGTTTTTAGGCAAGAAAGATGTGACAGTGATTTCATTTGTCAAAGTCGATAAATCATATATATTGAGCTTGTATCGCTGATTTAATTTGTTACGAGGAGCCACGCTTAAACATCGACTCTGAAGGTTACACTGCATTCTGCATGTCAATTGGTTGTTTTTGCAGCCTTCAAGAAGACTTTACTATCTAAAGTGTCACCATTGTTGATGCCTCTGCTTACAATCACGGTTTAGCTTTGAATATCTGGCCAGGGGTGTTTGTTAAACGCCAACGATTGTATTCAAATGAAATTTCAGCAAATGTTTAGGGTTGAAAGGTTTGTTTTAGAACAATTATTTCCTTAATATTCCATCCATACATCCATTTTCTACCGCTTGTATTTTCTACCATACAAACTAATTATATAATGATTATTTATTTAGTCTGTGCGTACCATCACCAGTGGTTCCAATGTGGAGTAAAAAGGTAAGTCAGAATATTTGGTTGTAGGGCTGGGCTATTTATCAATATATACGATATCGCAGGTTTGTCTCTGTGTGATATAGAAAACGACTATATCGTAATATTCGATTATATGTTCTCACACCGTTGCTTTTAGCTGTGGGCATTACATTACTGGCGTTTCTCACTCCTTCTCGTCTGTCCTTCTCACAGAGACGTAAAATAAGCCATCATTCTTACATACGTCACATACTCTCGCGCATCTAGCGTCACACGCTCTCGCCGAGAGCTAACGTTAGCATGGCTAATGTTAGCTGAGGCAGGTCGAGTTGCTTTTAGCTGCAAGCATTACACAACAGACATTTCTCACTCGTCTCTCATTCTCACAGATACGGAAAAAAGCCCGCCTTCTTACATACGTCACATACTCTCGCGAGTCTAGCGTCATAGCTCTCGCCGATCAGAAAGGTAGCAGCATGGCTAACTTTAGCTGAGCCAGGTCGAGCGGAGCGGAGCTTGTGACATTACAAGAGAGAGATGGTGTGAAACTTATCACAAATGGAGGAAGAACAATAAATGCCAAACATAAAGAGCAGGGGGTCCATCATCTGGCGGTGGTTTGGCTTCAAGTGGGAAGATATTCAGCAGACAACAGCAATATGCTGTTCAATGTATATACTCTGATTATTAACCTGTATTATGCTGATAGTATATATTTGTACCATGAATTGATTAACGTGGACCCCGACTTAAACAAGTTGAAAAACTTTTTTGGGTGTTACCATTTAGTGGTCAATTGTACGGAATACGTACTGTACTGTGCAATCTACTAATAAAAGTATCAATCAATCAATGCAAAGTATGCAGCAGAAGTGTTACTACAAAAAGATAGCAACACTATTAATTTGTTCTTTCATTTAAAAAGTCACTTGTGAGAGAATGAAGAGTATTTAATAAATACAGATTTGGTCAATTGACTTAGTTGTGATTTCCCTCTCTGCATGAAAGTTTAAAATGAGCATATATTAATGCAGTATGAAGAAGAATGTTTTAATGTAGACAAATAGAATCGTCATACTGCTGTGATTATATGAATCAAGTGTTCATTCAAGGCCAAGGCAAAATATCGTAATATATATCGTATATCGCAATATGGCATAAAAATATCGCGATATTAATAAAAGCCAATATCGCCCAGCCCTATTTGGTTGGTTGATTTGTTTGTAGTTGTGCTAAATTTATAGAGAACTATGCAAAAACACACTATTCCATATTTTGTATAAAGTGTTTGTTTTGTTTTGGTTGGTTGGTGAGGCCAGTAGTAGAACTACACCAACATACGCACTAGCCTTTATTTTCAAAAAACCTGGTTTGTTGGTCTAGCTTACTTCTTTTGATTTTGCATTTTGGTTTTGTTTAAACCGTTTCTTAGTCACATGGACGTCTGTCGACAAATCAAAGGACTGCATTGCGTCTTTTAGTTAGCCTCAGTGTTACAAAATGCAAGGCCACACCTTTTGTCTCTATGGACAAAACAAGGCATAGGCTACCTTGTTCCAACAAGCTATAAATAAACAAATTAAAAAACAATTAAATACTTCACCCGTAATGTCAGATGTAAATGCGAGGTTAACCCGGGCTAACATTAACATTGATTAGGCTGCGACCTCCCTCCTCACAGGGTGTCAAAGCCCCCACTGCTGTCCAACCGTCTGCATTAATTATTCCACAAGCCAAGGCTTTATTTGACTAATCAGCAGTTATGGGACTGGGAGCACCCCTTGAGTGGCAAATGCCAATATCCACTCTGACAGCAAGGACAAAGCAAGGCGTGATGATAGATCAACAAGCCGATATGGAAGAACCCATCCATCATCGTGTCAGCCGATGTAGCGCTTTCAGAAGTTAGTTAGCTAGCGGGGAAAGTCAACAAATGTAGCGTGCAAACAAGTACCTCTTTGAACTTTTAATTACAACAAAGCTGGTGATGGATGGTAAAAACAGTGGATTGCGTACTGCGATATATTTATTATTACTATCATTAGTAGTAGTAACAGTAGTAAAGATATGATAAAATATAAAAAATGGCTACAACAAGTGCCATGTTTTAAAATAAATTACGTTATTACTAGGGCGATTATTATTGATTATGATTATTATTTTATGTCAGATGAATTACATTTTAAAATTTGCAATAATTATGATTAATCGTTGGCTATAACTCACTCGCTTAAATTAAATCAGTATTTCTCAAATAGTCGGGGTGGAGGGGGTTTGTGTGATGCCGATGGGGTGCGTGTGAACATGCTTTATCACTTTCATACTTCCAACCCTACTTCGAAAAACTGCACTACAAAAAAAAAATCTCCACAAATATTTGTATTAGTTTTTGTCTTGTAGATTAAAGTTTTTTACATTTTGTGCTCCTTGAATTTATTGCCATTTATTGAGTTAATTTTATTTTATTTATAAATGCCGTATCCCGTAAAGACACTTAACATTTGTTGAACAGTTGGCGAACAATTTTTGATTGGACTCTCAGATCCTAAACGTGCTTTAACTACATAGTATACCTACTACCACCATATTCTCTTATAGCAAAATAAATGACATGGCACTTTATGACACTGACTCCTTACGTTTGTTGTGCAGTTGGCTAACAACTTTTGATTGTGCATTGCGATTCTCTGGCGCTATATACGATATAAACACAGTAGCATTGATAATTACAATTCAGAATGATACGATAACTATCTTGTCTCGGTATATCCAAGTAAATTATTTACAGTAGCACCATAACATGCATTGTCTTTACACATTTCTTTACGGCAGGAAAACAACTAGCGCTGAATGTAATACAGCAGACAACATGTTAAGATCATTTTGTACATTTAAAAAGATAACCTTTAATATAATTTTGATAATTTTACCATTTTAACTTTTTTTGGAAAAAAATTTACGATACAAATAAACATCACAAACTGAGGAAGATATAGTTGTGTTCAATAACATAAGGGAGATGGAGTCACTGTTATAACCTTGGGTTATTTTCACAAACGTGCTCACATTGCGAAGGATATTTGAATGACTTCCAGCTACATTAAAATTGGATGTTTTTATTTTTTTATTTTGAGTGCATGAAATATTCAAAGGACAGATGCATGTTTGACCTTAAAAGCCAGTCCTGTTATTATTATGATACATAAACTACACAATTAACTGAGGAGTCTGTATTTCTTTGTACTCAAAAAAGGCTTCCTGGAGTAAATACTATATTATCAAGGCAATTTCCGGAGTGACATGTTAATGGAGATGTGGGCGGCTGTGAAATGATGGTGTTAGAGCTATGGAGTGGGTAAACTAGAATTCTGAAAACCTAGAAAAAAACTGTTATAATACATTTAAGCTAAAAATACTCATCCATCCATCCATCCATCCATCCATTTTCTACCGCTTATTCCCTTTGGGGTCGCGGGGGGCGTTGGTGCCTCTCTCAGCTACAATTGGGTGGAAGGCAGGGTACACCCTGGACAAGTCGCCACCTCATCACAGGGCCATCACAGATAGACAGATAAAATTTACACTCACATTCACACACTAGGGCCAATTTAGTGTTGCCAATCAACCTATCCCCAGGTGCATGTCTTTGGAAGTGGGGGGAAGCCGGAGAACCCGGAGGGAACCCACGCATTCACGGGGAAGACATGCAAACTCCACACAGAAAGATCCCGAGCCCAGGATTGAACCCTGACTACTCAGGACCTTCGTATTGTGAGGCAGACGCACTATCCACTCTGCCACCGTGAAGCAAAAATACTCATATTTAATGATAAATGATGGTAAACATTGCAAACTAGTACTGTATGATTTTGTTGGCACTCATAGTAGTAGCTCGACATGCTATCACGCATTTTTTGCTGTTTCCATTGAAAAGTGTTCTGACCAATGCCTCCCACTGTTGACCCTGACTTTGTTAGCAGTTTGAAATATTTTATGCATTATCCATCGCAAAGTGTCACAATACATCTGAACAGTATCGTGCCATTTATTCAGCATATCTTTGTTAGCGGTTGCAGTAGTACGATGCAAGTAACGCGAAACACGCACATGCACATTTTCCATTGTAGGGTGTCCATTTCTATATTAAAGGGTGCCATGAATGTTAATTTAGAATTGTGCGTGTTTTGTTAGAGGCCGCTGTACTATGGTGCTGGTAGCGCTTGACATGCTGCTATGCATTTGTTGCTTTATAAGCTAACACATGTCTGAGCAGCCCTATCCTACTTTTAGTGTGTGTAAAAGAAAGTGCATCTCTATCCTCCTTCAAATCCGCACTAAAAGCAGACCTCCAGGCAACTACAACCCTAGAATAACTCCCTTCCCCCCACCACATCCCACCTCCCTGGATTGTAAATAATCAAATGTAAATAATCAAATGTATGTACTTGTTCTTATGATTTCTGAACTCACTATGTTCACCGCTCGCTGTACATATCCTACCAAGTCAGACCTACACTGTTACAAGGTCCATTTCTCAGATGATATAATTGTTGATAACTTAAGTTTTCATAGCAACCCAACCTAACCCCACTGCCCCAACCCCTTCACCATCCCACCCCCCCGGATTGTAAATAATGTAAATACTTCAATGTATATACTCTGATGATTAACCTGCGTGATGACTGTATTATGCTGATAGTATATATTTGTACCATGAATTGATTAACGTGGCCCCCGACTTAAACAAGTTGAAAAACTTATTCAGGTGTTACCATTTAGTGGTCAATTGTACGGAATATGTACTAAATTGTGCAATCTACTAATAAAAGTTTCAATCAATCAAACATGTTCATGAATGGTTGCAGTAGGGTGACAGTACAAGTTGGGCTAACCATGCAGTGTTGCCAATTTGGTGACTTTGGCAAAATCTGGCAACTTTACAAATTCCTATGCTGACTTGTTTTGTAAACAGCTACTAGCAACTTTTTCAGGTGATTTTGGAGACTTTTCTTGTGTCAAGTAAGTTGTAGCTAATGTCTTCAACATGCAGCAGCGGGTGCTGCAATGGGCCCCTCCCTTGTTCCAAATCACTCACAAGCGGTCAGTGTGCAAAGCTGCTGCTGTTTTTGTCTTGGTTTCTAGAGCAAGATAAAAATGTAAATGCTTCTTCACTGTTATGTCATTCTAAAATAACTCACAGCAATGTCCGAATTTCATTGTTCATGTTAATGAGCCAGTCTATCAATCAATCAATTAATCAATCAATCAATGTTTATTTATATAGCCCTAAATCACAAGCGTCTCAAAGGGCTGCACAAACCACAACGACATCCTCGGTAGAGCCCACATAGGGCAAGGAAAAACTCATCCGAGTGGGACGTCGGTAACAGTGACAATGATGACTAACAATTTCATAGTTATAGAGTGCAAGTCGTGCACAAGGCAATTCAAAGTGCTTTACAGTTGCATAGAAATAAAATCAAATCCTGAATAAACATTTTGAATTTTAAAAAATCCAGATAAAATACTTTTAGTTATCTGAATACAGCTGGGATAGGCTACAGACCCAAAGAGGGACAAGCGCTAGAAAAGGAATAAATGGGTGGATGGATGCAGAGTTAAAAAGTGTTTTCAGCCTTGATTTGAACATTGTCAAGGTTTAGGCCGACTCACATCTTCTGCTCGACTGAGAGATTGATAGTTGAAACAGACTCTCGTCAGCTATTTAAAGACAACTCTGTAAAGAAGAAGGGAAAAGAAGACAAAATCAACCTATTTATTAAGAGCATAATATACATGTATATACTTTGTCTCAAAACAAAGTACTGGGACTTTAACGCATCACGCTACGGTACTGACACATCAACATTTGATACATGTTTCCCTCAGTATAACTATAAATCACCTAATAGTGTTGCAGCTCTAACATCAAAGTCCATTTCAATTTTATTGTGCTGTGTGCTAGCAGGTTGCCAACAAACCAACACATGGAGCGCAGTCGCCAAGATATGCACGTTATCCCCTCTCCCAGTGACAGCATGATTGATGAAGTCAGACACCTGTTTAATTGCTATGTCTAAATGTTTTATGAAATCAAGATGGAATTTTAATCAATCCCAACTGCTGATTCATCCTGAAAACCACGGCCGACATTTTGATTTATACGAGTCGCCTAGGCTGCTGGACAGACTCAAGGGGGGAATGATGCCCACCCATGAATTTAACCACGTTAAATGATGGCATATGATCAATGTCGTTCCCTTTCGTTGAATCAACGAGGTTAATTCATGGCTCAGTGTAAATTCCAGGCTATAAAGCTTTGCATACAGCAATCACTTAGTTTATCTTTTTGTAATTGTTTATGTGAATCACTTGGTATAGTATTAAGTTATGCCTGTGATGTACAGTATAAACACATCGATACTAAATGTACGGGTGTTATATTTTTTCATTACAGAATTGATGGACTAATGGACATAATTTTGTAGAAATTGTAAAATCTGAATTATTCAGACCACAATTTGCCGTTGAAGGGAGCGTTTATATACAGTGGGGCAAAAAAGTATTTAGTCAGCCACCGATTGTGCAAGTTCTCCCACTTAAAATGATGACAGAGGTCTGTAATTTTCATCATAGGTACACTTCAACTGTGAGAGACAAAATGTGAAAAAAAAATCCAGGAGTTAACATTGTAGGAATTTTAAAGAATGTATTTGTAAATGATGGTGGAAAATAGGTATTTGGTCAACCATTCAAAGCTCTCGCTGATGGAAGGAGGTTTTGGCTCAAAATCTCACGATACATTGCCCCATTCATTCTTTCCTTAACACGGATCAATTGTCCTGTCCCCTTAGCAGAAAAACACCCACAAAGCATGAGTTGAGTTTATACCAAAATGGATACATGGATGATACAGCAGAGGATTGGAACAATGCCATGTGGTCAGATGAAACCAAAATATAACTTTTTGGTATCAACTCAACTTGTTGTGTTTGGAGGAAGAAGAATACTGAGTTGCATCCCAAGAACACCATACCTACTGTGAAGCATGGAGGTGGAAACATCATGCTTTGGGGCTGTTTTTATGCTAAGAGGACAGGACGATTGATCCGTGTTAAGGAAAGAATGAATGGGGCAATGTATCGTGAGATTTTGAGCCAAAACCTCCTTCCATCAGTGAGAGCTTTGAATGGTTGACCAAATACTTATTTTCCACCTTAATTTACAAATATATTTGAAATTCCTACAATGTGAGTTCCTGGATTTTTTTAACTTTCTGTCTCTCACAGTTGAAGTGTACCTATGATGAAAATTACAGACCTCTGTCATCATTTTAAGTGGGAGAACTTGCACAATCGGTGGCTGACTAAATACTTGTTTGCCCCACTGTATAAACTATCGTTATATGAAACAGTACGTCTAACGTACATTCAAGTGCACCGTGAAAATGATGCTTGTATTTTCTCCATTGCAACCATGGCTCAACCGATGTTCATTTTATAATGTTTACATTTCCTAAATTAGTCTTAGACTTGGACAAACTTTAATAATCCACAAGAGAAATTGTTCCACACAATAGCTCAGTTACAAAAGATGGAAACGATAATGCACACAAGGGCACTAAAAGAGAGCGAAAGCAAAAGGTATAAAATAGATTAAAAATGTACCATAGTAGCATCCATCCATCCATCCATCCATTTTCTACCGCTTATTCCCTTTCGGGGTTACGGGGGGCGCTGGCGCCTATCTCAGCTACAATCGGGCGGAAGGCGGGGTACACCCTGGACAAGTCGCCACCTCATCACAGGGCCAACACAGATAGACAGACAACACTCACACTCACATTCACACACTAGGGCCAATTTAGTGTTGCCAATCAACCTATCCCCAGGTGCATGTCTTTGGAGGTGGGAGGAAGCCGGAGTACCCGGAGGGAACCCACGCATTCACGGGGAGAACATGCAAACTCCACACAGAAAGATCCCGAGCCTGGATTTGAACCCAGGACTGCAGGACCTTCGTATTGTGCGGCAGACGCACTAACCCCTCTGCCACCGTGAAGCCACCATAGTAGCAAAATAAATATAACATATATGTAATATTTACATATTATATATACAGTGTATAAAATGTATGCTGATATAGTATATTATTATATCATATATACAATGAATAAGAAATCTCCAATTACCATGTACAATATTACAGTATATGTAACAGCTGCAGCAAAAAAAAAAGGGGCAGCATTAAATAAAGAGTAGATCCAGCAGAAAATACACATTATAAACAAAGAGAGGTAGCTAACATAGAAGCGCTCAGGTAGTAGACAAATAATAATATTAATAAAATAAAAAATAATAAACTTGATCCGTGTTCACAGGTGTAACTAAATGCATCTCAACAAACCATGCTAGTATGTAATGTTTTCTTCTCCTACTGGTCGCAAGAAAATCAAATGTCTTATTTTTTTAATTAGGATGAGCACAGGAAACTAATAAACTCCTAAAACCATTTATCTGCCAATCAGATGACCTGCTAACCACATACCAAATATATGATGTATACTTCCTGTAGTTAAGTCCTTGTGATACGTTGCTAATAAGTTGCCAGTTCTGTTGGCATGTTTAGACCAAAACCAATTACAGTTAGATTACAATGTAACCAAAAGTACTACTCTTTCTATATTACTCTATTTTCTCCGATAAAAGGCCACAGTGCAGTTGAAGACTTCCTCGAGGGTCTTTCACCACATTACACAGACGAGTACTCGCGCTCAGGTGTCGCTGAGCCTCAATCCAATGTGACAGCATCGTTTTTATGTCCAAACATCAGGATGGCTGCAGACTAGTGGTACTTTGGAGTTGGCCGACCTTAAAACGCTTTTATGTAGTACTACTACTAATAATAATAATAACAACAACAATAATAACTCCAAATAAGATTGAATGTGATGAGGTGGCGACTTGTCCAGGTTGTACCCCGCCTACAGCCCGAATGCAGCTGATATAGGCTCCAGCGACCCCGAAAGGGACAAGCGGTAGTAAATGGATGGATGGATGGATGGATGGAAAGAGTATTTAAGCTTTCATCTATCCATCCATCCATCCATCCATCCATCTTCTTCGGCTTATCCGAGGTTGGGTCACGGGGGAAGCAGCCTAAGCAAAGAAGCCCAGACTTCCCTCTCCCCAGTCACTTTGTCTGGCTCTTCCGGGGGGATCCCGAGGCTTTCCCAGGCCACCAGGGAGAAATAGTCACTCCAAAATATATTGGGTCTTCCCTATGGCCTCCTACTGGTGGGACGTGCCCTAAACACGCCCCCAGGCATGCGTGTTTAGGAGCAGTGGAGGAGCACTGGCTTTACTCTGAGCTCCTCCCAAATGACACAGCTTCTCACACTATCTCTAAGGAAGACCCTCGCCACCCGACGGAGGAAACGAATTTCCATTCGGTCATAACCCAAAGCTCATGACCAAAGGTGAGGATAGGAACGTAGCTCAACCGGTATATTGAGAGCTTTGCCTTCCGGCCCAGCTCCTTGTTCACCACGATGGATCAATACAGGGTCCGCATCCCTGCAGACGCCGCACCAATCTGCCTGTAGATCTCACGATCCACTCTTTCCTCACTAGTGAACAGGACTCCAAGGCACTTGAAATCCTCCACTTGGGGCTAGATCTCCTCCCCAAACCACAGATGGCACCTTACCCTTTTTTTTTTGGCGAGAACCATGGACTCACACTTGGCGGTACTAATTCTCATCCCAGTCGCTGTGAACCGATCCAGTGAGAGCTGAAGATCCTGGCCAGATGAAGCCAACAGAACCACATAATCCATGAAAAGCAGAGACCTACGCCTGTAGCCACCAAACCAGATCCTCTCAATTCCCTTACTGCACCTACAAATTTTGTTACGAACAGAATCGGTGACAAAGGGCAACCCTAGAGTCCAACCCTCCCTGAAAACGGGTCCGACTTACTGCCAGTAATGCCGACCGACATCTGACACCGATCATACAGGGAACGAACCGCCACAATCAGGTAGCCCCATACCAGTTACGTTTTGAGAAATACCCACAAGACTTTCTGAGGGACATGTTTGAATGCCTTTTCCAAGTCCACAAAACACATTTAGATTGGTTGGGGAAAATAATGTGCACCCTCAAGCACCCTGTCGAGAGTATAGCGCTGTATAGAGCTCTATTTAAGCTTTCAATAGAAGAAAAAATATTGCGCAAAACCTCTAATGGAATAGTGCTTATTCATCTATAGCAGTGCTTCTCATATTGTTTTTCTTCAAGTACAACCTCAGAAAACACTTTGCTTTACAAGTACCACCACAATGATTTACATTAGAATAGAGGAGCGTACTAGGCCTGAATATTCATTAAAAAGAAGGCAGAGGTTTTATTTAACAAGTATATGAAATATTTTTGGCCACTGTAACATAACACACAGTTTGAAAAGTAATAGTGTTAGAATATGTAAGTGATTCTTTGGCATACAAATAGATTGAGCCTGCACACCACCACAATTTGAGAATCACTGGTCTTCAGTTTATTTTTTCTAGGGTTAATTGCTAATTCCCGACTGATGTTTTTCGATAATTTTACTGTTATACCAAAATATTTGCATCGTACATGTTTATTCAGTAATTGTTCCAATCAACATCGTCCAATGGTATTAGTCCTGTTTTGTTGCAACTTTGATAATCGAACCAACATATCAAAACCAACTCATATATTGTATTGTATTATGGTACTGAAGTTTTTTGGACTACTTCAAACAGTATATTTTAGTTAATTACATCATTAAGACACAATATCCCAAAATGGAATTATGGATTTTGAAATAATGTTCGGGTTAAGACGTTATCTACTTCTAATCGTAAAACGTACAAACATTGAAATACTGTATTGTAGTATTGAACGTGAGCCTACAATCTCAGAAGTATGTTTTTAATGAGTTTTTTAAAGAACACTACAGAAAACCAAAACAAAAGTTTAAAGTTAAATTTGGTAAATTTAATGTCAGAATCAGAAATAATTTATTAATTAATTAAAAAAAATCTGCTATCTTCAAATCTCAAGTTTTGTACTAATTTAGAGGTATATTTTATCCAAACTGTATTCCCAGTTGTAAATAAAATACACTTTTGCCCTTGGAGCAAATGTTGTTCTACTTTATAGCAAATGTTATCCATATTTTCTGAATTGTGTGCGGTTGTGCTCTGGGTTAACAATTTCCTCTGCATACCAATTACAAGTTTATTTGCTTAATTTTTATATTGCAATTAAATCAGATATTGCAATTGAAACAACATTTTCATAACCTTTATTGCATATTTTTAAAGTGTTTGGCAATATTTTCTATCGGCGACATTCTGGTGTGAGGGCTTCCACTGTATAAGAATTACGTGTTTATTTGTTCACAACAGTATTGCAACGCTAATCCCAGAAAAATTGTATGACTTTCAAGGAATCTTTTTTTGCTAAGATTTTGACTGTATTTTCCTAATTGTACGACCTTGAGATGCTGCATTGTAAAAAATATTATGAGAATATTTACTCATAATAATGTCACAATGGTACCGCTAAACCCCGTGTTTTGTATGACCTAGAGGCATATTTTTCTAAAAAATATATTGTCCATATTTTCTAAATTGCACAGCTTGAAGTGTGTAATCTTTTGGGGTTCCACTGTATATATTTTTTTAAACTTTGTAATCAAAGGTTGATATTTACTTTCTGTTGAAGGTCGGAGGTCCAGAATAATTTGTAATGGCATAACATTTATTGGGCTTTTCGACAGTAACTGTTTTTTCCAACATACAGAAAAATGATAATATCAATAATACCAATGAACAAATTTAAATTAACTTAGGAGTCAAATTTAGGAAATACATCTTCATATTGTTCAAGCTTTCACGTCACCTTACTTTATTCTTTCTGTGTCATTAGCAATATGCACCTCGACACATTTAATCAGATTAAAAACCTAACTGGAATACCAATTCTTCATGTAAACACGCCGTTTGGAATATTCTGACCCAATCACACACGTTCAGATAAAAATTTAATTCCGATAGAGACCGGTGGTTTATGGCAATAGTCATCCGGGTTGTTGTGAATGAAAACACAACTTCTGAAATTCCGGTTGGAATTATCCTTACAATTCATGTCTCTGATAGCAGCTATATCCTGGTGGGACTAAATTAATAGTCTCCGAATTAACCAATTTTCTTGCTGCGGTAATGTTATATGATGTGGAATGTTTTACTTTTAAACGAGACTAGCAAAAACAAAAGTATGGTATGGAGTGTCAGGTGTCAATGTAACAATAAAAGAAGGGTTGTCATCTTTACGGTCTGTTTTATTTACGACATTAGAGCTACTCCAAATTCTAACTGCTAGCCTCAGACACATACACAGAATGTCTTAGTATGAAGATGTGCGGCAAGTTATAGATATTCTAACCTAAATGGCACAGAACAGCTACATTTCAAAAAGAGAGGTAAAACAAAAGTAGTGAATAGAAGGAAAAAAATTCTAAATAAATACGTGATAACGTTGGACCAGCAGAAATGCACAAAGCTGTGTTTGATAACAGTGGAAGTGTAATGCTTCTTCAGCATCTGCAGTGAGTGAGCTCGTCTAAAAGATGGTACCATAGCACTTAATTAATACGTACAGACCTAACTGCTAGGCATCTTTGCCTGTCGCACCTCCTCCAGTGCACTTCGAGGTCAGCTGCAGGGTCGTCAGCTGGTGCCACCGTTCACTGATGTTTCGCTCCCAGGCCAGGAGACCTCGCGGTGAGGGGCAGTGGCTAAGCGGGGACGTCTCCCCACGCCACTCCCTGCAACTGACCTCAATGGGGTGTTGAGCCCCAAGTGTTGTCCCTCCTTCTTAACCACATCCAGAACCTTTACTTCTCTGCCTCCTCTGCCAACTCCTTGATGGCCCTCCTCAGGCTGGAACAAACAAACAATAACACACCTTTCCATGTGTTAGGTTCTGTGCATGTCCACGTAAAGTATTACAATTTTAGGTGCAATGCATGAAAATTCATGTCACAATTACATAATTTTTTCAAGGTCCATGTACACAGTAACATTCTAATCCAAATGTTGATCAGATTAAATGAATGCTGTCCATGTACACGTGGCTTGTGTTTTGTTTAAAGAAAGACTCAAGTGTTGAAGTTGTGTTACTATCAACTTGTTGTGTGGATACTGATGTTACTCAACACATTGTTTTTTAATATAAATCAGTTTGGTTTTGTGCTAATTGGGGCAAGCAAAAAAAAAATTCTGTTCATTCATTTTTGAGTTTACTTTTCTTGATCATTTTTTCTATTCTTTCAAGACTTTTTGAAGGTGACATCCTCTTATCTTGTCTGACAAGTCTTACCACAACTGGTGTACTGATAGACCTCTTTCTTTGTCTTTCATACTTTATAAGCACTGCATATTTTTTTGCTATCATACAAAAAGTGGTTAAGTAAAGAAAAGAAGATTTTGCCCAAAAATAATCGATTCGAAATATGAATTTAAAACCACAAACTCTTTATTGCTTTTTTGTTTTTTTAAACGGTAACAAAAAAACTTTTAAGAGCATTTTGTATTTCATAATAAAAAGGCTTGGCCCAGATTGACATCCCCCACAGTCCTGATATGCTCTGAAGTCCTGCAAAAGAAACCCTGGAATGAGTATTACAACAAAATATCCTAATTGGATCGAATTTTGTGCCACTTAAATACACACAACAATATTGCAATTGAATTGCCATCCTCTGAAATATTGCACAACCTCATTTATTTTCCCAAATTCCCATCCATATTCTAAGAATTATACAACAGGGGTTTAGGGTAACTGAATAGGACTCAAATGTTGAATGTATGCGTGTTTATTCATTTAAAATACATTGAAGTTAAACGAATTTGACCAAATTTAATATTAATGCTGTCCTCTGAAATTTTGCATCACTTTTACCAACAGAGAAGCTTCACATGTTTTGAAATTGTTTTTTTAAATAATTGAGGCCATACATCCCTTCTCTTCCTCCTGCTAAGGTGATCCAAAGGTCTTGCCTTATTCTGTCATATTCATCGCCTACTTACTGGAAAGCATTTAATTGATGGATGAGGACATTATGGGAGATGGCAGAAGTCGTTATGCTGGCTATTTCCTTTCAAATGTATCCTTTGGAGCGGGTGGCAATCAAAAGTAAAAAAAAAAAAAAAAAGAAAAGTAAATGATTGATGGGGAGTTAAAATAGAAAAAAGAAAACTAGATTATCAGGCGGAAGACCTAAAATTTCTTCATGCCAAACGCCTGAGCTCTCAAACCAGCTCACTTTGATCCACAAGTTTTCTTTTACATAAAAAAAAAAATGCCTGTTTATTTTTTAATTGCAGCCTAAAAACAGCAATGTATGATTAAAAAAAACAACTTTGGTTAGATTTTTAGATGGCTGGGAATGGTGGCGCTGATAATGAAACCTTTTGGGGTAAACAAACACGGAACTGTGTTGTTTGGAAATAATTACTGCCTGTCTGCAATGCTAATTAGCCTCACTTGACGGGCGATAAATACTAATTAAGCGGTGATAATTGAGATGAGTGTGCAGCCTTGCCGTACATGCCGTTTTTGTCATGGTATTTGTTGAGGTGAATCTCTTTTTACATATAAAATATTGGCTTTATTTAACAAGCCAGTGTTATTTAGAAACAGCAATGGATAGGACGGAGTAGAAAGGCTGAAATACTTATAAAATATAGATATTTAAAAATACATTAAAACATAGAAGACTATTTTAAATTACGAGACCATCATAGCATTTCAGGAGACACATAGCAGCTTGAGAAACATAGAAGAACAAATATTTTAAACTCCCAGTGAACTTTACCAGATGCAAAACAGATTGAGGAAAATAAAATAAAAATATTTTAAACCACTGGGGGAACCAATGGACTTTACAGGTGGAGCTTGAGAAAGATAAAAAAAACTTTTTATATTACTCAAGCCAGTAGTAGACTTCATGTGTAGCGTGATAACGAGACAAAAATAAAGAACACATTTTTTTAAACTGCTCTTTCCCTGGTTAACTTTACTTTTAAAAACGTATTTTAACATTTGAATTGCTCACTTTAGCTTCACTTGAAAAGTAGTATTAATCCCAGCTGATCAAATACATGTCTTGAAAATAAATACTATTTTACTGAATTACTGCTGCCTCCAGGTAATGGAGTCCCACTTTTCCAGCAAATCCATGCTGCAGGTTGCTGAGCGTCTCCATGGCAACACCTTGCCATGTCGCTATGTGCCGCCTCATTAGATGTAACAAAGTACAATTTACTTCTTATGCTTGGTATTTATGCAGTACTCCACGAGAAGCAGCGCATACTTCTTGGCTTTCAATGTGTCCTGAAATGCTATCTGTGCATCTAGACCTTTCTATCATATTAGTGAGAACATGGAACTGGAGCTAAATTGTCCTAATGGACTCCGCGACATGTTGCTGAGTGGCGGTAGGGGACACATCCTAATGGACGTCGCTCGTGTTGTCTCGCAATTAAATCCTTTTCTTGATAAAATGACACTTTGTAAAATGGTAAATAATAATTTAGTGTACATGAAGTCACCTTAGCTTGAACACATTTAGAGTATGAGGTATATATTGCAGCGGTTTACCCCGCCCTCCGCCCGATTGTAGCTGAGATAGGCACCAGCGCCCCCCGCGACCCCAAAGGGAATAAGCGGTAGAAAATGGATAAATGGATGGACGGTTTGTGTGTTTGAGCTATTAATGTTGTCGTTGAGAATACTTTCAAGTTTTTGTCTAAGTTGTACTTTAAAGGCCTACTGAAATGAGATTTTCTTATTTAAACGGGGATAGCAGGTCCATTCTATGTGTCATACTTGATCATTTCGCGATATTGCCATATTTTTGCTGAAAGGATTTAGTAGAGAACATCCACGATAAAGTCCGCAACTTTCGGTGCTAACAGAAAAGCCCTGCCTCATCCGGAAGTCGCAGACGATGACATCACATGTTGATGGCTCCTCACATCTTCACATTGTTTTTAATTGGAGCCTCCAACAAAAACAGCTATTCGGACCGCGAAAACGACAATTTCCCTTTTAATTTGAGCGAGGATGAAAGATTCGTGTTTGAGGATATTGATAGCGACGGACTAGAAAAAACAAAAAGTAAAAAAAAGTATAAATAGAACAAAACGCGATTGCATTGTGACGGATTCAGATGTTTTTAGACACATTTACTAGGATAATTCCGGGTAATCCCTTATCTTTTTATTGTGTTGCTAGTGTTTTAGTGAGTTTAATAGTACCTAATAGTCGGAGGTGTTTGTCCACGGGTGTCTTGACGCGCTGTGTCTCAGGGAAGTCGACGGCAGCTTTATGGGCAGCACAAGCTCAGCTGATCTCCGGTAAGAAGCAACTTTTTACCACAATTTTCTCACCGAAACCTGCTGGTTGACATTCAGTTGGGATCCATGTTCGCTGTGATCCATAGTAAAGTTTCACCTCCGTGAATTTTAAACAAGGAATCACTGTGTGTTTGTGTGGCTAAAGGCAAAAGCTTCCCAACTCCATCTTTCTACTTTGACTTCTCCAATATTAATTGAACAAATTGCAAAAGATTCAGCAACACTGATCTCCAAAATACTGTGTAATTATGCCGTTAAAGCAGACGACTTGTAGCTGTGTGTGTGTGTGCGTGCAGCGCTCATATTTCCTAACAGCCCGTGACGTCAAGCGTACACGTCATTATTACGCAACGTTTTCAAGAAAAAACTCCTGGGAAATTTAAAATTGCAATTTAGTAAACTAAAAAGGCCGTATTAGCATGTATTGCAATGTTTATATTTCATCATTGATATATAAACTATCAGACTGTGTGGTGGGTAGTAGTGGGTTTCAGTAGGCCTTTAAAGTCACGTTACAAACTCGAAAGACATTCAGCTGTCAGCATGCCGTCGTAAGACCATGTGTTGCTGCTACGCTACAAAAATAGTTCCTCAGTGTTATTCTTGCAATAACAATGTCACTACAGCTTGGTTACGGATTACGGAACGTAAATGAAGTATTGTTGGCGGAATTTGGATGAATTTTTAAAGTGACTTAGAAGCAGAACAGATTGATCCCATTGGCTGCATTGCTAGCCACCTACAACAAGCCGATTATTACGAGTTGCAATGCAAAAAACAACAACTATTTGTCTTATCTCTCATAAGGATTGTAAGTGATAGGCACAACCCCCCCAAAAAAGTGCAGTTACCTTTTGAAGTGGTCATATTAGGATTTTTTTCCTAAATTTAAATTTGTTTGTCTACATAACATGTAATGGTGGTTATTTGGTCAACATTTATGGAGATTAATTTGTGTCTTTATCATGAAAGGTTTTTTTGACACTGAATTTATGTACCTGAATTTTTTGTGTTAGAATTTTGTGAACTGAATTTATTTTACATCAAATTATGCTGACAATTTTATTGAAAAAAAAATGTGTCAGCAAAATGCGTTTGTTTTCACATTTAGTGTATAAAAATTAAGTGCTTTGGAACTTCAGTGTCAAAATTTGCTACTTCAAAAAGCAAGACTCGTTTACGGTAAATTATGACGGAAGTAATCGATCGTGCCTCAGAACCAGTCAATGGGGTGTCAAGTTGGAAGTCACGTGACAGAGGTCCTGCAAAACAGCATAATAAAAGCAATTAACTGGGCTACCTTGGCATAATACAACATACGTAACATTCCAAAGCTGGATTTTTTCAAAATGGTTAAAATCTGCACTTTTTGAGTGACAAACATATGTTATTTATGTTGTATTATACCTCGGTGGACCAGTTCACTGCCTTTTTATGCTGTTTTGCAAAACCCCTGTCACGTGACTTTACACTTGACACCCCTCATTGGCTGGTTCTGAGACAGGATCGATTGCTTCTGTCTTAAGTGAGTCTTGCTTTTTGAAGCAGCACATTTTTCAACACTGAATTTTTAAACACATGCTATGTCCTGTCAATTTTTTTCAATGAAACTGTCAGCATAATGTGATGTAAAAAAAAAAAAATCAGTTTACAATATTCAAACACAAAAAAATCAGTTACATAAATTCAGTGTCAAAAAAAAAGCTTTTGTAATAAAAACAAATTGTTGTCTGTATATACCAGGGGTCACCAACCTTTTTGAAACCAAGAGCTACTTCTTGGGTACTGATTAATGCAAAGGGCTACCAGTTTGATACACACTTAAATAAATTGCCATAAATAACCGATTTGCTCAATTTATCTTTAATAAATAAATCTATATAGATTAAAAAAATGGGTATTTCTGTCTGTCATTCCGCCGTACATTTTTTTTCTTTTTACGGAAGGTTTTTTGTAGAGAATAAATGATGAAAAAAAACACTTAATTGAACGGTTTAAAAGAGGAGAAAACGGGAAAAAAAATGAAAATAAAATTTTGGAACATAGTTTATCTTCAATTTCGACTCTTTGAAATTCAAAATTCAACCGAAAAAAAGAGAAGAAAAACTAGCTAATTTGAATCTTTTTGAAAAAAAGGAAAAAAGAATTTATGGAACATCATTAGTAATTTTTCCTGATTAAGATCAATTTTAGAATTTTGATGACATATTTTAAATGGGTTAAAATCCAATTTGCACTTTGTTAGAATATATAACAAATTGGACCAAGCTATATTTCTAACAAGATAAATCATTATTTCCTCTAGATTTTCCAAAACGAAATCTTTAAAAGAAAATCAAAAGACTTCGAAATAAGATTTAAATTTGATTCTACAGTTTTTCTAGATCTGCCAGAATATTTTTTTTGAATTTTAATCACAATAAGTTTGAAGAAATATTTCACAACTTTTTTTCGTCGAAAAAACAGAAGCTAAAATGAAGAATTAAATTAAAATGTATTTATTATTCTTTACAATAAAAAAATAAATTTACTTGAACATTGATTTAAATTGGCAGGAAAGAAGAGGAAGGAATTTAAAAAGGTAAAAAGGTATATGTGTTTAAAAATCCTAAAATAATTTTTAAGGTTGTATTTTTTCGCTAAAATTGTCTTTCTGAAAGTTATAAGAAGCAAAGTAAAAAAAAAAAAAAGAATTTATATAAACAAGTGAAGACCAAGTCTTTAAAATATTTCCTTGGATTTTCTAATTATATTTGAGTTTTGTCTCTCTTAGAATTAAAAATGTCAGGCAAAGCGAGACCAGCTTGCTAGTAAATAAATAAAATTTAAAAAGCTCACTGGTAAGTGCTGCTGTTTGAACTATTTTTAGAACAGGCCAGCGGGCTACTTATATGGTCCTTACCGTTGGTGACCCCTGGTATATACAGTCAAGAAAATAAGTATTTGAACATCCTGCTATTTTGCAAGTTGTCCCACTTAGTCTGATATTTTCACGGTAGGTGCATGTCCACTGTATGAGAGATAACCTAAAAATAATTTTTTTTAACAAGTTATTTGTGTGACAAAGCTAAAAAATAAGTATTTGAACACCAACATTAATATTTGGTAGAGTAGCCTTTGTTTGCAATTACAGAGGTCAAAGGTTTCCTGTAGTTCTTCCCCAGGTTTGCACAGACTGCAGGAGGGATTTTGGCCCACTCCTCCACACAGATCTTCTCTAGATCAGTCAGGTTTCTGGACTGTCGCTGAGTAACACCGACTTTCAGCTCCATCCAAAGATTTTCAATTGGATTTAGGTCTGGAGACTGGCTTACGAAGCCACTCCTTGGTTTTCCTGGCTGTGTGCTTTGGGTCATTGTCATGCTGGAAGATCCAGCCACGACTCATCTTCAATGATCTAACTGAGGGAAGGAGGTTTTTGGCCAAAATCTCACAATACATGGCTGCAGTCATCCTCTCCTTAATACAGTGCAGTCGTCCTGTCCCATGAGCAGAAAAACACCCCCAAAGCATGATGCTACCACCCCCCTGCTTCACAGTTGGGATGGTGTTCTTGGGATGGTACGCAGCATTCTTCTTCCTCCAAACACGCATAGTGGAATTATGACCAAAAATGTCAATTTGGTCTCATCTGTCCACAAATTTTTTTTCCCATGCCTTTTTTTTTTTCCAGACAATCCCAATGCTAAAAAAAACATGCTAATGAACATTGATTCTAACTTATATGTTTTATGGTTATTTAATTGAACTGGACAATGGAACTTAAAAAGTTGAAAAATATATTTTCTGGGATGCAAATTTAAATTTTGTTTTATTATGGGAATAAATGTATATATAAAAAGAAGCTTTAGTCTCACCTTTATTTAACTGACCAGGCAATTATCTCATGGACATTTCAACATTCAGCCATACGAGTGTAACAAATAAGTTTCCATTGTTGCTTTAATTGCCTCAAAATGTAATATTTCGTTTTTTGCCAAGTATGCAAAGCAGGCAAATGACCATTATGATTATGCGTCATTAAAATTCCGATGAAAAAGATGAGGCTACTAACATCCATCAATATGGTAATTTTAACATTTAATACTCACTTCTTCTTGCCTCGGCTCACCGGGAGACGGGAAAGTAGAAGCAGCAGCAACCTATGAAAGGACACGCTGGTCACCCATTGTACAAATTAAGATAAACGTACGTATTCTAACAAAAATATTTTAAAAATATTGATATGATACTTATGTGGCTTTGATGTGACGTTTTATTTGCTCTTTGGTTAACCTATGCATGACACAGTTTGCAAATCTATCCATCCATCTGTTGTTCCTCTCGGGGTCGTGGTGGGCCGGAGCCTATCTCAGCTCCATTCGGGCTGAAGGCAGCGTACACCCTGGACAAGTCACCATCTCATCACTGGGCCAACACAGATATACAACATTCACACTCACATTTACACTATATTGTATGATATTATTTAAACTAATATTATTTAATAATAGGATAAGATACTTTATACACAATTTTGAATCAAAGACAACTAAAAAGATTTAATAAACACATTAAAGTGACTGTTTTAACAAGTGTACATTTGTTTATACATCAATACTATAACACAGCTCTCCATTTTGCTACTGTTGGATAAGTAAAAAATTTAAATAAAAACATGCTAACGTTAGACTTGTCCTTGACTGTACTCAAAAGTTTTCAAGTCGCTGCAATGCTCTGTTTTTTACTGCCCTTTGTCTCTTCTTGGATAACGAATATGTTAATGTTAGATCACCCAGTTGCATTAGCGCTGGACACTATTGCAAGATACTCCCCAGTCAACACCTTGTTGTGGTGCTCTGTTTTTTCTTGCTGCCCTCAGTCTTCTTTTGGATGAATAACAAATGAACACAAATAGTTAAATGAGCTGAAAGTGTTGATCATTAAACTTCACAGTCTCCCATTTACTGTAATGCTGTGTCTTTTCACAGCCCTTAATCTACATTGGATAACCAAGATGCTAAAGTTAGCTATCCAGTTGCCGTGTTTTAGCGCTGTACATACTAGTGCACATGCATCGATCTAGACGGCCGCTGCTGCAGATCGCTCCGTCCTTGTCTCTTGTCTTTATTTTTTGTTCATTTTGTACTTTTATATAAAAGCTTTTTACAATAATCTACTACTCTGCTAGCAGACAGGGGTAGATCCTGCGGAAATCCTATGTATTGAATGAATAGAGAATCCTTTTAAATTGGGGAAAAAATCGTTTTAGAATCAAGAATCGTGTTGAATTGAAAAAAAAATTTGATTTTGATTGAAATTGTGACTCCAAGAATCGATATTGAATCGAATCATGGTACACCCAAAGATTCGCAGCCCTACTGATTATACTCCTCATGCTCCAATTTGCTGTAGAGCTTTCTTTTTTCACGGGCCTTAATCAATTTTGGATAACCAACATGCTAATGTTTGCTACCCAGTTGCCATGTTTTAGCGATGGTCTATGGCAAGGTACCCGACAGTCTCCACTTTGGTGTGACCTTCTCTTTATTCTTACTCCCCTCAGTTTCTTCTTTGAGGAATAACATATAGACACACATTCTACCCTCAGCAGAACATGTTATTGATAACATTCCATAGTCTGCGATTTTCCCTGCCCTTAGTATCAGTCAGCAAAACATCCACATGCTAATGTTAGTGCAACCCAGTGTTACAATGTGAATTTAATGTGAATATTGATACCACTATGATTAATAACCCTAATATCCCGATGACAATAAATATTGGTAGAAAGTCTATAAATAAAAGTTGATTAATATACTTTTGAATGTCGTTAAGAGTTTTGCAAAAATGTGTAAAATCATCCAAGAAGTATTTTTCTTGTTGAAAGATGGATCACCTATGTGTGTCATTTTGTGGGATCAGTGTAAGCCAATAAGATCGGGTGTCTCCTTCCGGTCTTGGTGTAGCTTATGCCTACTGTTCAGAGAAGCAGACTGAGCGAATCCACGTGTCTGTGGTACAGGAAGCTAGCATGGCAGTGGCTGCCTGTATGGTGAAGATACACAGAGATTGGTGAGCTAAAACCAAGTCTAATTAAGCACAGAACTTTAATATACATATTAATGACCACTCTATTATTAATTATAAGATACTGTAAGACCAAAGGCTGTAACCTCGCTCCAACTGAATGACTCCTGTGCTGCATTATGTGGCCTAAATTGTCAGGTATTTTAGATTGAATCATTCTTACCTACTGTATCTCCAGGCCAGTTTTTTTCCAATTTGTTTCAAGAACAACAAGGATTTCCAGATCTGGATGGCAAGCCAAGCCTGAATCGACCAAACTGGTATTTGTGACGCAACAAATTACAAACACGCACACACACCAAAGACTGAGACGAACATACAGAGACTAAAAAAACACATTCAGAGACTACTTTTAGGGTTTGTTTTTTTACAGTGCTCTAAATGATGTCATATTTTGTGTACAGTTTCAATTCAAATGTTGCAAGTACATACAAATTGTTTTGCAAATTTTGTGTACATGTCCTACGTTGTTGCACACCCTAGGCCAGGGGTCGGGAACCTTTTTGGCTGACAGAGCCATACAAACCAAATATTTTAAAAAGTATTTCCATGAGAGCCATATAATATTTTTTTTTAGACTAAATACAACTAAATGCGTGCATTTTTAAGTAAGACCAACATTTTTAGAGTATAATAAGTCTCTTATTCTTTTTACTAACATTGTTATTCTGAAGCTAACCAACAATAAATAAAATACTTCTTACCATTATTGCGACTTCTTCAACAGGTGCGGTAGAAACCGGATGGATGGATTAAAATGCATGAGAATGATTTAGATTTTTAACGTCATTTTTGACACTGTGATTACCAGCGGAATTATTCATTACTTACCGTGTTAAGCAATGTCAGCTAAGATTTATCTGAGAGCCAGGTGCAGTCATCAAAAGAGCCATAGGTTCCCTCCCTACCTCTGACCTATGCCTACGAATCTTGAATCTGTCTGATCTGGTCCATCGTCCCTACTGTCCAAGTATTGAAGTTGAAGGTAACTACACTGCTTTACTTAAATACTAAAGGGGTATAAGACAGTACTGTAAGTGTTACATTAAGTTAATTCCGCCTCTGATATTCAATCCGAAGCCAGAAAAGGGTCAGCGTTTACAGGCAGTGTGGAAGTTGCTAACGACAAGTTGATATTTTCTGTGTTCTCCCAGAAGATACATTTACAATATCCAAACGCAATTGATTCTTTTTGCCCTTTTCTACCAGGAAAATTTACATGTAGGCCTGGGCTAATCTCGGCTAAACTGTTTTGCTCCCAAGTCATAAAGGTCACGGTTGGCTGTACGTTGTTCCGAGTCATCTTCAGCGCCTGGCACACAGGGGACGTGAGAGACAGCAGGGGGAGGTGGGTTGGGTGGATCAATGCGTAGACGGTTATTAGGTAAGTGCAGCTGAAAGGGCAAATGTATTTAAGTGAGTCGCTGTTTCCATTACTTAAATGGAACATCAGCATCAGCAGGCCGGGATTGGCGGGCAGTGTTTCCAAGCGTCAACACCTACGACTTGACCCGGAAATATCATCAAGGTTGTTTGTTTTTTTCCCCTTATCTTAGAGTGCTGTGTAATCTCTTTTCTCAGCATGACAAGCCTCAGAGCCCAACCTCCAAATTTGACAAAGGTCACAAAAATATATGGGCAGTCGGGACTACCTGCCATCACCCTGGATGGTGAGGGCCTGTGAGACAACGCGCGTCATGTAATTAAAACGACAAATACAAAGATGAACAGCAAATTCGTGGAAAACAGTGCTGCTGAAGCAAAGTGAAGACCGGATTAGCGTTAGAGCTAACGCTTTCCATTTATACTGCATACCCAGTTCTGTGATTTTCTATCCCAAAAAAAAAATCCCAATCAGGATTATTGACATATGTAAACAGTCCGATCACAGTCCTTTCTAGGAAGTCAAGAATTTAATGCGATGTTAACAATATAAAGTTAGCATTGTTTGAAAAGTAATTTTGAGTCAATTGTTCTGCTGTAATGATTGACATGTAATCTCCCAACAACTGCAAAGTTGGCGAATTACAATCCTAGAAGTCTAGACCTAAAGCAACAGAAGACTTTTCAAGCAATCAATTAAGTTGTGTTAGTGATGGACCCCTCCATGACTGCTTGACTTTTTAGGAAGGCAAAACTTAAAAAGTGGTATGACTGTCTGAACTGAAGCCTTCCTTTGCCACTAAGTGACCGTGGCGGCCAGCCGTCTGAAGGCAGAGTGGTCCTGGGCGAAGGCACTGAGGACCGACGGGCCTGGTTGATCATGGTCTTCTGGGATGTCCACATCAATCCGGGGCGGCCACATAGACTTCGTCAGCTTGTGGGCGGCAAACGTACACATGCGATGAGAAACTGTTTGGCAAGGACTGTGTCATACATTCTGGCAACATGGCCAAGGAATTGCAGCCTTCCCCTCTCGGCAGTCGCGGTCCTAACCTGCATTTTCATAAACTAAATCATTGGTGAGATGGTGTAACCACCAGATATGAAAGATGTTCCAGAGCCAGCCCCTATCGAATGCATCAACGTGGTGAGTAGTTGTTGTGGAAATTATCTTTTTGTTTTTTTTATAGCAGAGCTTTGTGTTGGTAGTATTGGCTGTTGTCAACATTAGTTTTTTTTTTAATCTCACTTTTTGCCGTTTTTGCTGGTGTTTTTTTTTTTTTTTGTAATGTGCCAGGGCCAATAACAAACAAGTCACGTGCCACAGATGGTCCCTGTGGTGCACTTTGTGCACTCCTACTGTAAAAGCTAACTGTTTATGGCCACTATAATCTTCGTACTGTAGTATATTTGTTCCTCTTATGGTCACATATTGGACGCGAGTCACATGGTTGTCTTACGTCAGCACCGGAAGTAGTAAAATCCGCTGTTCACTTGGCAGTTTTTTCCTTTGTGATAAAAAAGAGTTAAACGGGGAAATCCTTCTTTAGCTGCAACCTTGTTTTATCATACATTACTGCCTTTGCACATGTCAATGTTTATCAATCAATCTATCAAAGTTTACTTACAAACCCCGTTTCCATTAGAGTTGTGAAATTGTGTTAGATGTAAATATAAACGGATTACAATGATTTGCAAATCCTTTTCAACCCTTATTCAATTGAATGCACTACAAAAACAAGATATTTGATGTTCAAACACATAAACTTTATTTTTTTTTGCAAATAATAATTAACTTAGAATTTCATGGCTGCAACACGTGCCAAAGTAGTTGGGAAAGGGCAGGGTCACCACTGTGTTACATCACCTTTTCTTTTAACAACACTCAAACGTTTTGGAACTGAGGAAATTAAATGTTGAAGCTTTGAAAGTGGAATTCTTTCCCATTCTTGTTTTATGTAGAGCTTCAGTTGTTCAACAGTCGGGGGTCTCCGCTGTTGTATTTTACGCTTCATAATGCGCCACACATTTTCGATGAGAGACAGGTCTGGACTACAGGCGGGCCAGGAAAGTACCCGCACTCTTTTTTCACGAAGCCACGCTGTTGTAACATGTGCTGAATGTGGCTTGGCATTGTCTTGCTGAAATAAGCAGGGGCGTCCATGAAAAAGGCGGCGCTTAGATGGCAGCATATGTTGTTCCAAAACATGTATGTACTGTACCTTTCAGCATTAATGGTGCCTTCACAGATGTGTAAGTTACCCATGCCTTGGGCATTAATGCACCCCCGTACCATCACAGATGCTGGCTTTTCAACTTTGGGTCGATAACAGTCTGGATGGTTCGCTTCCCCTTTGGTCCGGATGACACGATGTCGAATATTTCCAAAAATAATTTGAAATGTGGACTCGTCAGACCACAGAACACTTTTCCCCTTTGCATCAGTCCATCTTAGATGATCTCAGGCCCAGAGAAGCCGGCGGCATTTCTGGATGTTTGTGATAAATGGCTTTGGCTTTGCATAGTAGAGCTTTCCAATCCAATCCAATCCACTTTATTTATATAGCACTTTTAAACAACAATAATGTTTCCAAAGTGCTGAACAGCCGTGTTAAAAACAATTGTAAAAATAAATAAATAAATAAATAAATAAAATTAAATTAAAAAAAAAGTATATATATATATATATATATATATATATATATATATATATATATATATATTGACTTGAACTTACAGATGTAGCGACGAACTGTATTTAGTGACAGTGGTTTTCTGAAGTGGGCAGCACGGTGGAAAAGTGGTTAGTGCGTCTGCCTCACAATACGGCGGTCCTGAGTAGTCCTGGGTTCAATCCTGGGCTCGGGATCTTTCTGTGTGGAGTTTGCATGTCCTCTCTGTGACTGCGTGGGTTCCTTTCGGGTACTCCGGCTTCCACCCACTTCCAAAGACATGCACCTGGGGATAGGTTGATTGGCAACACTAAATTGGCACTAGTGTGTGAATGTGAGTGTGAATGTTGTCTGTCTATCTGTGTTGGCCCTGCGATGAGGTGGCGACTTGTCCGGGGTGTACCCTGCCTTTCGCCCGATTGTAGCTGAGATAGGCACCAGCGCCCCCCGCGACCCCAAAGGGAATAAGCGGTAGAACATTGATGGATGGATGGGGTTTTCTGTAGTGTTAATGAGCCCATGTGGTGATATTCTTTAGAGATTGATGTCGGTTTTTGATACAGTGCCGTCTGAGGGATCAAAGGTCATGGTCATTCAATGTTGGTTTCCGGCCATGCCGCTTACATGGAGTGATTTCTCCAGATTCTCTGAACATTTTGATGATAATATGGACCGTAGATGTTGAAATCCCTAAACTTCTTGCAATTGCACTTTGACTATTTGCTCACTTAGTTGTGGACAAAGCGGTGTACCTCGCCCCATCCTTTCTTGTGAAAGACTGATCATTTTTCGGGAAGCTGTTTTTATACCCAATCATGGCACCCACCTGTTCCCAATTAGCCTGCACACCTGTGGGATGTTCCAAATAAGTGTTTGATGAGCATTCCTAAACTTTATCAGTATGTATTGCCACCTTTCCCAACTTCTTTGTCACATGTTACTGGCATCAAATTCTAAAGTTAATGATTATTTGCAAAAAATATGTTGTCTTTGTAGCATATTCAACTGAATACGGGTTGAAAAGGATTTGCAAATCATTGCATTCCGTTCATATTTACATCTAACACAATTTCCCAACTCATATGGAAACGGGGTTTGTATATAGTCCTTAATCACAATTGTCTCAAAGGGCTGTTTACTTTTGTATGTACAATAAATCAACACAAAATCCGCTTTGGAACAATGTTCAAGGACTTTAGTATTTGCCTTGTTAGTTCCTGTCAAAGGCGAGTGATGATGGTCGTGGTTCAAGTAAGAGTTGTTTGATGTTGGTTGCTAGTAAATGTCCGATGTGGTGCAAAAGTTAGCCTTACTGAATTGTTGCAGCACGATGACCGTGCAACTCGCGTTTGCGAGACGAGCTGGATTAGTGTGCGGCCGGGCTCGGGGTGTGTGGCCGTGGTGTCAAGAGCAGTGGAATGTGATCTTAAAAAGGTACAGGGAGAGTCGGAGGCAAGCCAGCGTGATCAGGGGTGAAATGTGTGTCTGTTGGTGTGTCTGTTGCTCATATTAATACATTTAAAAAATATACATTTTCACGATTGACCAGTAGGCTTCTAAAGATCGACTGGTCGATTGCGATCAACGGGTTGGCGACCCCTGATGTGAAGTATATAATTTCAATTGTTTATCAGTGATGACACATCCCTTGTGCTGCTATATTGATTGAAATGTAGACCACCGAATGACTACAAAGGTGGGCATTCACAGTCAGGAAGATCAAGACTTAAAAACAGTCACTGTACTCAGATTGTCATTGTGTTCTGTTACAAATATTTTTAACAAATTTTAACAAATGACCTATCAGTTGTGATTGACATGTTCAATGATCAATTACTGATCGATTGTAACGGTACAAAAAAAGAAAAATCAAGTCATGTTGCTTTTACTGACTGCAGTCACTAAAAAACTGGACAATAATTATTATCCAGGAAGTGGAGACTTATGGCTTAAATAGGGATGTCCGAAAATGTCAGTGTCCTTACGTTCCTGTCAAAACAAATTAAAACATATTTTTGAAAGTGGTGAGTCAATATCAATTGAAAAAAAGAAAGGCAGGGAGAGCTGCTGGAAGCGTGGGCGCGTGCAGCCTCTTGTTTCTGTTTTTTTTTTTTCTACCACGTCTTTGCCGGTCAGTCTGTTTCATCAGTGTGAACACTCTGCTCTGGAAGAAGACACCTGCTGTTTTCATCTTGTGATCAATCACTGGCTGTCGAGAAGGAGAATAACTATTGATCCACACTCCTAGGGATTTGCTGCTCTGTTCTACATTATTGTTAGGAGTGCCTCCTAATGAAAATTCTAATTGGGATTTGTGCGATTCAAATCCAACATGTTTGATTTCTACTAACAGTGAGCTCTGACAAGAAGACAGAAAGTATAGGCAGCCCTTAATGTTGGTGTCTTCGCCCTGGTATAATCGTAGCTGTCAACGGCTAATCATAATGTCAGCTACCATTACCTCAGCAAACTTAGAGTAGGCACTTAGCCGCACAGCCGATACATTTTTGGTGGCAATCAGTCTTAACAATTAGGTCTGTCCAACGTCGAAGGTCACATGTGAAAAGATAAGAGTGATTAGAACAAAGCATGTTGCGCCATATGTCAAAAGTCTTAATGCAGGCTTTCCACATCCATAACTATATTGGCAATTTCTCCTTGTGTCCATCCATCCATTTTCTACCGCTTGTCCCTTTTTGGGCTCGCAGGGGAGCCTATATCAGCTCCATTAGGGCGGGGTACACCCTGGACAAGTCGCCACCTCATCACAGGGCCAACACAGATGGACAGACAACATTCACACTCACATTCACACACTAGGGCCAATTTAATGTTGCCAATCAACCTATCCCCAGGTGCATGTTTTTGGCGGTGGGAGAAAGCCGGAGTACCCGGAGGGAACCCACGCAGTCACGTATTATGACATAAAATACATTCACTTACATTCTTTCACACCAAATTACAAAATACTTAATGTTTACTGTACATTATTTGGTCATTATGTATCGACAGTTCAAAGCGGACAGGTCGAGGTCAAAGGTCTGGGTTACAGCGATCCCCAACATGTCGAACAAAAACAGTAAAATATTTCTGAAATTTTAATCTAATCGTCGGATTGTGACTTCGTATTTTAATAGCTACGGCCGTGTGAGCTAGCTTGTATGACAAACGATTTCAAAACTAGAAAGCCCTCTGCCAGGACCAATGTCCCAGTAGTAAAAAAATCCTTAAACCTTTATTAAATCCAGACAGTGATCAGGTTTTACTTCAAAAATGTATTCACTTATAAAATAAAAACACTTTATTCCATTAGAAATTTCCTAAATGTTGTATCAAAATCCACCCATAATGTTTTGAGTAATGTTGCTAAGTAATGAACAGACTTACAAACCCCAGTAACTGCATGGAATCGGCATATCTGTCCGTGGGGGTTTGTTTTGTCCGTCTGTTGCTTCCACACAGGTTGCAAGAGGGTTCACTCTCTGCATCAATGTCAGCAGCTAGACACTTTTGTTCTATAGCAAAATGAGATCAAAGGAGTGAACCCTCTTGTCAGTTATCTGGTATTTTTGTTGTGTGGCTGGGGACGGGGCTGCAAGACTAAACACACACAAGTCCAGCATTACACCAAAATTGTAACCTACTCAGTGGCCTAGTGGTTAGAGTGTCCGCCCTGTGATCGGTAGGTTGTGTGTCATACCAAAGACTTTAAAAATGGGACCCATTACCTCCGTGCTTGGCACTCAGCATCAAGGGTTGGAATTGGGGGGTTGAATCACCAAAAATTCTTCCTGGGCATGGCCACAGCTGCTGCTCACTGCTCCCCTCACCTCCCAGGGGATAGAACAAGGGGATGGGTCAAATGCAGAGGACAAATTTCACCACACCTAGTGTGTGTGACAATCATTGGTTCTTCAACTTTAATGTAAGGTCACATAGTAGAAATGATCAGAAGCCTCCCCAAAATGTAATGACTTGTTCCATATTCAATTTCTGACATTGCATGAAAGTTTCATGAAAATCCGCCTATAACCTTTTATGTAGTTATGTTGCTGACCAAACCCTCCCATGGCGTCATAGGTAACACTAGTTTAAAATTGAATCCGGGGTAACTAACAACTAACGCATTGTTATGACAGCTGCTTGGAAGGCCAGCCTACTTGTTTAAAGTTTGGTTGTACTTATTTTGTACACATAGTGTAACCTCTTATCTCCTTGATGTTCTTCTCTGTTGTGTCGCAAAAATCGATAAAGAATAAGTCAAATGCAGACAATGAGTTATCATGAAACGTTTAAAAAATGTTAACTTAACAATGAATATGTCGTAACAATATCATTCTTCTATTTCAACACTTAAATGGTAAATGGGTTATACTTGTATAGCGCTTTTCTACCTTCAAGGTACTCAAAGCGCTTTGACAATATTTCCACAGTCACCCGTTCACACACACACTGATGGCGGGAGCTGCCATGTAAGGAAGGCCCTCCTAGCCCATCAGGAGCAAAGTTGAAGTGTCTCCCTTAAGGACCGCACGGATGTGTCTAGGATGGCGTAAGCTGGGGATTGAACCAGGGACCCTTAAGTTGCTGGCATGGCCGCTCGATTAACCGAGCCATTTTCTGTGTGGTGTCACCAAAAAAAAAAATCGAAGAAAAGCCAAAAACGCTCTTATGAGGCTTTGCAGGCATGCTTCCCTAAACATTTTGTCATGCGTACAATATCCGGGGTAGAAACATGCGTAACAATGCTTTTTTTGTGCATAACAGCTAAAAGCTAACAGCGCTAGAGCCTGTGATTGATGCTTTCACGACTGCAGCTCCATTAAACAAGCATTGATTGTCTCCAACGCCTGCCCTCTAATCCTAATGTGTAAAATAAATACAGCACCGATATTCCTTTTGCTTCTTTTTCCTCCCCAGGGCATAATCAATCCTTACTTTTGGCTCTAAAATAACCCTTTTCTGACCACTCAGCCATTTCTCACATCTCCTATTGATTCCCCTGATCTTTATTCTGCCGTTCACTGGTAATCTTCCACATTTACAGCGCATTCAGAGCTCAAAAAGTAGCAGAGTCCACCTTCCTCGTCAGCTCAATGCATTTTTACGGTTCAGCTGAGTTATTTTCCACCTGCTGCGTCCCTAACGTCCTGTTATGTGTTAGTCAGTCACATTGTCATTTTCTGTATCCAATTTATCAGAAATATATGAAACCGTTGCTTCTCGTCATGCTCAAGATGCAGCATTTTCTATAACAGACACGATGATGTATTTTGGTGGCGGAGCAAGTTAAGAGCCGGGCGTCCTAAACCAAAATAATAAAGCTCATAACATAATTTTACAAAATACATATGTCATTCTGAAGTCCATCAAATGGCCATGATGTCGCAGCTCTAACAAACCAAGAAAACTGTCACACCTATGGATCATGTTTTGTTTTGGTCATGTTCGGTTTTGTTTTTTGGACACTCAGTTCCTGTTTTGCATTTCCTGGTTTGTTTTTGTTACCATGACTACTTATTAGTTTTCACCTGTCACGCACCTATCTCACATTTTGGCACTCGCTTACCTGTTTTCAATGATCATGTCACTGCTATTTAAGCCATTCTGTTTCTGTTCTTCGTCCTGGCAACATCCCCTCCTTCACGCCCTCGATCACCTGCTATGCACCTTCTATGCCTTCCATGCCATTGATCCATGCCCCTTGTTTCGTTCACAATAAGTAGTTGTGTTATTTATGCCACAGTGCAAGTTTTTGTTTCATGTTTATAGTTCATTGCCTTTGTGCTAGTCTTTTGTTTTATAGCCCAGTTTTTGTACCGCCATTGTGCGCACTTTTTGTTGGTTCCTGTTTTTAGTTTTAGTGTGAAAATAAAGATGTCTTTACCTTCACGCCATCGCCGTTTCCACTCCATTCGCTTCGCACCTCGGGAAAACAACCCACGCCATAGTCACAGTCTTGACAAAAACAACAAAAATATAAGGCTTTGTGGCTCCTCACAATAAAGCAACACAGATTCAAAGCCGTTCAGCACCACGGATAGCGACCAGATTGTCTTGTGATGTATGCAGCTAGTATAGGCTCCAGCCACTCCCGCGGCCCCTGAAGGGACAAGCAGTAGAAAATTCTACTGCTTGTCTTGTCCTGCTGGCTCTACTTTGGACGGGACTCTCGCTACTATATTGGATCCACATTGGACTGGACTCTCACGGTTATGTTAGATCCACTATGGATTGGACTTTCAAAATATCATGTTAGACCCGCTCGACATCCATTGATTTCGGCCCCCTGGGGGGGGTTGCCTACATATGCGCTCCTCTCCAAGGTTTCTCATAGTCATCATTGTCAATGTCACCGAGGTCCCACTGGGGTGAGTTTCTCCTTGCCCTTATGTGGGCTCTACCGAGGATGTCGTTGTGGTTTGTGCAGCCCTTTGAGACACTTGTGATTTAGGGCTATATAAATAAACATTGATTGATTGATTGATTGAAAATTGGATGGATGGATAGTTCAACTAATGAGAGCACAGTTTGGCCGGTACCTTGGAGTTGAGTAAAACTGGCCCACTTGCTTACGTATACAAAACACAATTTCAATGTGAAGTACGATAGTAAATTGTATTATTCTCATTTTAGGAAACTTATAATTCTTATTTACGGCTGCTCTTAATTTCTATTTCAGCCAACTCCTTATTTTTACTCCTAAAAAGTTATTATTGTCAGTTGTACAAATTTAAAGTTTGTAGTTAGTTAAACTTACTAATAAAAGTAGACATAACAAACATCCATTAGTTTAATCAACTTTCATTTACGACTTGCGCAACATAAACCATAAAAGCAAATAAGAAAATGATACTCAACGGGAAAAAGTCGGTAGAACTCCGAATATGTTTTACCAGAAATCCACCACAACCTCCTGCACTGATGTTGGGGGGACAGGTGGTCCCTGTCGTGGAAACAACAAAGTACCTGGGTTACCACCTCGACCAAAACCTGACTGGAGATGTGCACATCGAGAAGGCAATAAAAAACGCCTCCAAGCGGCTGCACTACCTCACAGTCATGGCGAGACATGGACTACTTGCAGACGACCTTGTTACCATCTACACCACTCTCATCAGGCCGTGTCTGGAATATAGCTCAGTGCTCTTAGTGGGCTGCTCCGAAAAACAACAGGCAGAGCTAGAGCGAGTGCAGAAACGTGCCTGTAAAATCATTAAGAGGGGAGCTGGAAGCATCTCACAACCCCTACCATCACTACAGACTAGGAGAGAGGAGGCTGCAGTGAAGCTGGTCAGGGATATGCATGATGAGCAACACCCTCCGCATCACCTGCTACCTCCAACAGGAGGCAGCCGCACTGCCAGGACAACATAAGCTGGCTGAACCCGAGCCCAAAGCCAAGACAGAGACTTAAAACTCTACCCTGCATACTGCAATTAAGCTGTATAATGACACAGTCTAATTAAATAAGTAATATAGTCATATACCAGAATGCTAATAGTTTCCATGCTGCTGCTCCCCTGAAAATGTGTTTTTTTTTTATATAAATACTGTCTGATCTTTTATTTTTTTTAATTTTGGTTTGTTTGATTTTCATTGTAAAGTTCAACTGTTTTTTTCAGTGGGGCCCTGGCTCCATTGCAAGCATGAATTAATAAAGTCAGGTCAAGTTCAAAAGTTGAATAAACTAGAAAATGCTTTGCAACCGGTTACTTAACTTTTTTAAAGGCCTACTGAAACCCACTACTACCGACCACGCAGTCTGATAGTTTATATATCAATGATGAAATATTAACATTGCAACACATGCCAATACGGCCGGTTTAGTTTACTAAATTGCAATTTTTAAACTTCGCGCGGAAGTAACATGCTAAAACGTCGCGGCATGATGACGCGTGCGCGTGACGTCACACATTGTAGAGGACATTTTGGTCCAGCACCGTTCAAGACGTCTCTTTTCATCGCATAATTCCACAGTATTATGGACTCTGTGTTGCTGAATCTTTTGCAGTTTGTTCAATTAATAAAGGGGACGTCGAAGAAGAAAACTGTAGGTGGGAAAATAAATGACTAGCCAAAATTGCACACATCTGCTGCTATATCATGAGTATTTGCACTACTGATGAAACACTCATTGTTTACAGCCATATCCTATTTAAAAACAACAGGAACTATATATATTGTCATTTTAGTAGGTAGACATATTTACGTTGCACTTTACTGTTGTGTTTTCTTTTCTTTTTGTCCACGCATGGGAGAGTGCGAAACAACATTTCGATTCCTTTGTACGTCTTTACATGTAAAGAAATTGACAAATAAAGCTGACTTGACTTGAGTTGACTTGAAAGCGGTGTATTGCGGCTGCCTTTAGCAAAACAAACACAGCCGGTGTTTCCTTGTTTACATTCCCGAAAGATGACAGTGAAGCTTTACTATGGATTAGAGCGGTCAAGCGAACATGGTTCCCTACCACATGTCAACCGGCAGGTTTCGGTGAGAAAATGGTGGTAATAAGTCGGCTCTTACCGTAGACATGAGCGGAGAGCTTGCGTCATTCCTCCTGCACCTGTCAAAGAGGCAGCTGCGGACTCTCCTGCCTCCTCCTACTGGCCGCCCCCCTACCGTCGGATGCTTCCACCGTGGAGGAGGGGAAAAAAAAAAATCTCAGCCCGGCCCCACTGGCTGCCTTTGCCTGCCTTTTTTTTTAGCGACCAAAAGTTGCAAACTTTATCATGGATGTTCTCTACTAAATCCTTTCAGCAAAAATATCGCAATATCGTGAAATGATCAAGTATGACACATAGAATGGACCTGCTATCCCCGTTTGAATAAGAAAATCTCATTTCAGTAGGCCTTTAAGTTTATCCAAATAATTAGGAGTCGGGCTACTCATTACTTGAAGGGCATACGACAAGCCTTGTGTGGTGCAAACTCGTCAACAATGCTTTGTCTCTCCATTTTCTTTGCTCCCTCTCATTGTCAATGGTAAACATGTCAGTCTCTCCTGTCCCTTTGTGCTCCTCAAATGGGTTTTAATTGGTTTTGGGGAACTCAGAGGTTGCAACTGTGACGGGAAGAGTCAAAAATACAATGAGGGTGGTGCAAACCTCACTGAATGTTGAAGTTGACAAGGAGCATTTTAGCCAGACCCATCAGATTTTTTCCTTTGGTATCAGCTCCCTGAAAGAGGTTTTGAAACAAAGCAGCTGGCCAGGGAAGCTTGTGTCGATGTCCCGGCTGCAGTGCTCACTAAGCCACTGTGCAGCTTGGTGGGTAACTCTTGCTTGCATCAGGGTGAATTGCCTCGAACATATTCACAGTTCCATATAAGCTGGTGAATCTTCGAGACAAGTGCTGAATGATAATACCAAGACAAGCAATGGAAAGGTTCATCCAAAAGTGCTCTTTAAAGGCCTACTGAAACCCACTACTACCGACCACGCAGTCTGATAGTTTATACATCAATGATGAAATATTAAAATTGCAACACATGCCAATACGGCCTTTTTAGTTTACTAAATTGCAATTTTAAATGTCCCGTGAGTTTCTTGTTGAAAATGTCGCGGAATGATGACACGTGCGCGTGACGTCACGGACTGTCAGGAAATATTAGCTCAGCACCAGTTACGGCTAGAAGTCGTCTCTTTTCATCGCATAATTATATAGTAATTTGGACATCTGTGTTGCTGAATCTTTTGCAATTTGTTCAATTAATAATGGAGACTATAAAGAACAATGCTGTTGGTGGAAAGCAGTGTATTGCAGCCGTCTTTAGCAGCGAGACACAGCCGGCGTTTCATTGTTTTTAAAGCAGAGCGGTCAAGCGAACATGTTTCTCTACGTCAACCAGAATGTTTTTGGATGGGAAAATTGTGATATATATTTTACCGGAGACATCATTGGATTATTCGTCCTCCTGCAGTAGCTGTTTGAAAGGCAGCTGTGAGCTTAGCTCCTCGGCTTCTCTCTGAGACACTGCGTGTTCACCGCAGCCATCCGACCTCGAGGTATGTCTTTACAATCTCACTAAAACACTATTAAAACAATAAGCAGATAAGGGATCTTTCAGAATTATCCTAGTAAATGTGTCTAATTACTTCTGAAACGCTCACACTGCCGCTGCCCGGAGTCGTCGCTTTTTATTTTATTTTATTTTTTTCTAGTCCTTCGCTATCAATATCATCACCCACAAATCTTTTATCCTTGCCAAATTAATGGGGATTTTTTTGTTTTCTCTGTCCAAATAGCTCTTGCCGCTGGAGGCTCCCATTAAAAACAATGTGAGGACGTGAGGAGCCCTCACTCTTGTGACGTCATCGTCTGCTACTTCCGGCAAAGGCGAGGCTTTTTTATCAGCACCAAAAGTTGCGAACTTTATCGTGGATGTTCTCTTCTAAATCCTTTCAGCAAAAATATGGCAATATCGCGAAATGATCAAGTATGACACATAGAATGGACCTGCTATCCCCGTTTAAATAAGAAAATCTCATTTCAGTAGGCCTTTAAGTCAGTGAGGCAGCTGTCTTCAGAAACTTCCTTAAAGTAACACTTAACTTTTCTGGCCCTGCTTGTTTTAGACTGCGTTTGACTTCCCCATTTTGTAGAGAGTGGCACACCAAGACTTGCTCCCTGAACTCCATCAAAACATTTATAGGGTTTTGCAGCAGAGAAAATGACTCTGAAGTAGTGTATAATTTTGGTCGCATGACCAAAATTATGCGACTAATGGGAATCCCGCAGCCATGAGGGGTGTGTTAAATATCGTAAACATAACATAGCAATACATTTTGCTTAAAAACGCTTTTTAAAAATGTTGAAAGAATATGATTCTTTTACAAAGCTGTCAATCTCATTCCAGATCATCTGGCCTCTACAGGCTATACTGAAGCTTGTACACTTTAGATAACGATTTTCCCACCTTTAATAAAGGTTTACTTTTAGTGTTATGACTATAGGAAATAGTGATCTCTGGAATGAGCTGGCAGAGTCTATAATTTAATCTGTATACCATGCTATATACATATGATACAAGCACTGTGGAATTCTTATTTGCCAATGTTTTCAAAGACTAACCTTAGCCTCTGCTTCGCCCTACTTTTCCGATCTTCTTTCATCGATAGTAGGAAAACACATTTTAGTTGACAATTGGTCATTTCTAATGACTGATTTCTTAAGAGGAAATGTTAGAAAGAAATGTAACGCATACTTTCTAACTTTACACACACATATTTTTTGTTTATTTTTTTAGACGCATCCAGAACCCATCCATCATCTTACGCTTATCCGAGGTCGGGTCGCGGGGGCAGCAGCCTAAGCAAGGAAGCCCAGACTTCCCTCTCCCCGGCCACTTCGTCTAGCTCTTCCCGGGGGATCCCGAGGCGTTCCCAGGCCAGCCGGGAGACATAGTCTTCCCAACGTGTCCTGGGTCTTCCCCGTGGCCTCCTACCGGTTGGACGTACCCTAAACACCTCCCTAAGGAGGCGTTCGGGTGGCATCCTGACCAGATGCCCGAGCCACCTCTTCTGGGTCCTCTCGATGTGGAGGAGCAGCGGCTTTACTTTGAGTTCCTCCCGGATGGCAGAGCTTCTCACCCTATCTCTAAGGGAGAGCCCCGCCACCCGGCGGAAGAGACTCATTTCGGCCGCTTGTACCCGTGATCGTATCCTTTCGGTCATGACCCAAAGCTCATGACCATAGGTGAGGATGGGAACGTAGATCGACCGGTAAATTGAGAGCTTTGCCTTCCAGCTTAGCTCCTTCTTCACCACAACGGATCGATACAACGCCCGCATTACTGAAGACGCTGCACCGATCCGCCTGTCGATCTCACGATCCACTCTTCCCCCACTCGTGAACAAGACTCCTAGGTACTTGAACTCCTCCACTAGAATCAGGGTCTCCTCCCCAACCCGGAGATGGCACTCCACCCTTTTCCTTAACCTGACCTAAGTTTCAAAAAAGCGCTGCTGCTTCATATACCAGTGAGGATAATAATGGAGCTGGAAAATATTGAAATTTTGGATATTGTTTTTTTTCAATTTGGACAATTTTTGACTCCACGAACAATTTTTGGGACATTTTTTTGTAACTTTGCCCTTTAAAAACGTTCGTCGTAAAGTGCATTTGCAGTCAATGTTTATGAACGTCCATTAAAGGTGGACTTATAGTAACGATAAAAGTTAACGTCTAGGAAGCGAAGGGAGGACAAAGCAATCATTAAAGTGCAAATGAGGAGCAACGTTGTAGGTCAGAGAAGAGTGTTGTTAATTTATCGAGGTTACATATTGTTGATGTTTTTAATAACGCCTGGCGGCATCGGAAACTTCTCCATGCCAGACATTTTGAAGCACTATCAGGAGAAAACAGACACGTGAGAAAAAAAAAAAAAAAAAATCAATGGCCTGTATTCTCCTGCATCTTCAAAAAAAAACCAACAGTTATACAAGGATCCTCTAAAGGTTAACGTTTGTTCCTTAGAGCCTGCGGGACGAAAGAATTGCAAAGATCTCTGGCATTTCATCCTTTATCGGAATGTGATGCAACGTGCCCTGACATTCCGGAGCATTTTCTGAAAAGCTAAACCAGGTTTTTTTTTTTCTTTTTGGGTTATTGTCGCAGGATAACATAAACATGACTATATAGTATAGGATTGTTTCTTATACTGCAACAAAATGAAAGTTTTGACATTTTACTGCCTCTTTCGTATCAGAGCACACGCTGCCTATTTGTGGAAAATTGCACAGTGTAATCAGAACATAAAAACGACAACATTACTGCTATTGTAATGTTTTTGAACCTTCTTTTTTATTTATTCTAATATGTTTTACATTTTACTTACAAACTCCGTTTCCATATGAGTTGGGGGATTGTGGTAGATATAGATAGAAACGGAATACACAATGATTGCAAATCATTTTTAACCCATATTCAGTTAAAATATGCTACAAAGACAACATATTGGATGTTCAAACTGATAAACATTTTTTTTTTTGCAAATCATTAACTTTACAATTTGATGGCAGCAACACGTGACAAAGAAGTTGGGAAAGGTGGCATTAAATACTGATAAAGTTGAGGAATGCTCATTATACACTTATTTGGAACATCCCACAGGTGTGCAGGCTAATTGGGAACAGGTGGGTGCCATGATTGGGTATAAAAACAGCTTCCCAAAAAATGCTCAGTCTTTCCCAAGAAAGGATGGGGTGAGGTACACCCCTTTGTCCACAACTGCGTGAGCAAATAGTCAAACAGTTCAAGGACAACGTTTCTCAAAGTGCAATTGCAAGAAATTTAGGGATTTCAATATCTACGGTCCATAATATCATCAAAAGGTTCAGAGAATTTGGAAAAAACACTCCGAATAAGCGGCATGGCCAGAAACCAACATTGAATGACCGTGACCTTCGATCCCTCAGACGGCACTGTATCAAAAACCGACATCAATCTCTCAAGGATATCACCACATTGGCTCAGGAACACTTCAGAAAACCACTGTCACTAAATATAGTTCGTTGCTACATCTTTAAGTGCAAGTTAAAGCTCTACTTTGCAAAGTGAAAGCCAATTATCAACAACATCCAGAAACGCCGCCGGCTTTTCTGGGCCCAAGACCATCTAAGATGGACTGATGTAAAGTGGTAAAGTGTTCTGTGGTCTGACGAGTCCACATTTCGAATTGTTTTTGGAAATATTCTGCATCGTGTCATCCGGACCAAAGGGGAAGCGGACCATCCATACTGTTATCGACGCAAAGTTCAAATGCCAGCATCTGTGATGGTCCGGGGGTGCATTAGTGCCCAAGGCATGGGTAACTTACACATCTGTGAAGGCACCATTAATGCTGAAAGGTCCATACAGGTTTTGGAGCAACATATGTTGTCATCAAAGGAACGTTATCATGGACGCCCCTGCTTATTTTAGCAAGACAAGTGTTACAACAGCGTGGCTTCGTAAAAAAAGAGTGTGGGTACTTTCCTGGCCTGCCTGCAGTCCAGACCTGTCTCCCATTGAAAATATGTGGCGCATTATGAAGTGTAAAATACGACAGAGGAGACCCCGGACTGTTGAACGACTGAAGCTCTACATAAAACAAGAATGGGAAAGAATTCCACTTTCAAAGCTTCAACAATTAGTTTCCTCAGTTCCCAAACATTTATTGAGTGTTTTTAAAAGAAAAGGTGATGTAACACAGTGGTGAACATTCCCGTTCCCAACTACTTTGGCACGTGTTGCAGCCATGAAATTCTAAGTTAATTATTGTTTGCAAAAAAAAAATTAAGTTTATGAGTTTGAGCATCAAATATCTTGTGTTTGTAGTGCATTCAATTGAATATGGGTTGAAAATGATTTGCAAATCATTGTATTTTGTTTTTATTTACCTCAAACACAATTTCCCAACTCTAATGGAAACGGGTTTTGTACTAAATATTAAGGAATATTTTTACATTTTTACAGCCTCTTTTTGTACTAACCCGTATGCTGCTGATTGTGGAGAAATGGCATTATGTAGTCACATTGCACAGAAATATCACAAAATTGTGTTATTATAACTTAGAAGCTTATTTGTATGTCTGTTTTAGTAGGATTACACAAATACAACATATAGGACTAATATTAGGAAATTTTCTTGACACGGCATTTGCTGTCAATTTTGGAAAATGGCACAATATGTTCAAACAAAACAAAAATTGTAAAAGTATTGCTATCATAATATTATCTGTAGCCTTTTTGTTCGTCAGCCAGGTAGAGCAATAACGATACAACGTATAGGATGTTTATGTAATATTGTTTATGCTGCACATAAGGGAAAATTCCAACATTTTTACAGCATATCTCTTACAAAAAGCGCACGCTGTTGATTTGGAAAATGGCAAAATGTAGTCACATTAACGCAAAAACATCAACATTTCTACCATTGTAATGTTTTTAGTAGCCCACATTGTATTTATTTGTCAGCAGGATTACACAACAGACTTAAAACTAGAAATGTTCCGGTCAGGGATTTATGGTGCTGATTCTGATACCGATCACCCATGCGTGAGATCGATAAACCTGTATTACATATACCAATTTATATGTATATATATATATATATATGAACTGTAAATGCTTTTTTATGATGAGTATAGACAGCGTACCAATATCAACACAATATTTAAACTAGTTAATTATCCTCTTTTCTTACATACTCTTATTTTGGGGAAAAAAAACGTCAATAGTCAGTAACTACCATCTAAAAAAATACCCTTTCGTAAAAAGTAAAGGACCAACATCAGCATCATGAATTAGGCAATCTTGTGAACTATTACAAATGTTTTGCAAATAATACGTGACTAGTAATTGTAAACCAGTGCCACAGTTGGCCATATTTTAAGGGCAAAAACAAAAAAAACAGCAGCAATCGATATGATATTAACCCCCCACCTCATGTTTTGTGCATTTAACCACAAATAAAATGCACCACCATGGCTTTTTGTGCTCTGTCGAGAGTTGTTGTTGACAGAGCTATTAGTCTTTGAGATAGCACTAAATTCATCATAGTCACTGCTACTGGTTGACAAATTCATCATTTCATTACGTCGCCACAGGGGTTGTTGGGTTGTGAGGTCTGCAATACAAAGGGAAACAAAAGATCGTCTCCAACTTAACAACCTGAAAGCTTTTTCAATAGAACCGCCATCATTTCAGTATTCTTTATCTAATAAGTCAGGCAGGTGATTTGTATCTGTTCAACAGCTAATGAAAGTCATTGTGTTGATTTCCATCACGTAATTCATCTACTGTGTCTGTGATTCACATGCAGTGTACAAGGATTATTGTAATAATAAAGGCCACAACATTAATACAACCATTGATGTTTAGGCCTATTTAAAAATATAAGTAATTGTTTTATCTATCTCCTCTCTGAGCTGCAACCTTATCGTGGTAGAGGAGTTTGCGTGTCCCAATGATCCTAGGAGCTATGTTGTCCGGGGGCATAACGCCCCCTGGTAGGGTCTCCCAAGGCAAACAGGTTCTAGGTGAGGGATCAGACAAAGAGCAGCTCGAAGACCTTTATGAAGAAGAAAAAGCATGGACCCAGATTTCCCTCGCCCGGACGCGGGTCACCGGGGCCCCCCTCTGGAGCCAGGCCCGGAGGTGGGGCACGATGGCGAGCGCCCGAAGAGGCAACGTGGGTCACCCCTCCAATGGGCTCACCACCCATAGCAGGGGCCATAGAGGTCGGGTGCAATGTGAGCTGGGCGGCAGCCGGAGGCAGGGCACTTGGCGGTCCGATCCTCGGCTACAGAAGCTAGCTCTTGGGACGTGGAACGTCACTACACTGGGGGGAAAAGAGCCTGAGCCAGTGCGCGAAGTCGAGAAATTCCGGCTGGATATAGTCGGACTCACTTCGACGCACAGCAAGGGCTCTGGAACCACTTCTCTCGAGAGGGATTGGACGCTCTTCCACTCTGGCGTTGCCGGCAGTGAGAGGCCACGGGCTGGGGTGGCAATTCTTGTTTCTCCCCGGCTCAAAGCCTGTACGTTGGAGTTCAACCCGGTGGACGAAAGGGTAGCATCCCTCCGCCTTCGGGTGGGGGGACGGGTCCTGACTGTTGTTTGTGCTTACGCACCAAACAGCAGTTCAGAGTACCCACCCTTTTTGGGAGCACTCGAGGGAGTACTGGAAAGTGCTCCCCCGGGCGATTGCCTTGTCCTACTGGGAGACTTCAACGCTCACGTTGGCAATGACAGTGAAACCTGGAGAGGCGTGATTGGGAAGAATGGCCGCCCGGATCTGAACCCGAGTGGTGTTTTGTTATTGGACTTTTGTGCTCGTCACAGTTTGTCCATAACAGACACCATGTTCAAACATAAGGGTGTCCATATGTGCACTTGGCACCAGGACACCCTAGGCCGCAGTTCCATGATCGACTTTGTAGTTGTGTCATCGCATTTGCGGCCTTATGTTTTGGACACTCGGGTGAAGAGAGGGGCGGAGCTTTCTACCGATCACCACCTGGTGGGGAGTTGGCTGCGATGGTGGGGGAGGATGCCGGACAGACCTGGCAGGCCCAAACGCATTGTGACAGTCTGCTGGGAACGTCTGGCAGAGTCTCCTGTCAGACAAAGTTTCAATTCCCACCTCCGGAAGAACTTTGAACATGTCACGATGGATGTGCTGGACATTGAGTCCGAGTGGACCATGTTCCGCACCTCTATTGTCGAGGCGGAAGATCGGAGCTGTGGCCGCAAGGTAGTTGGTGCCTGTCGGGGCGGCAATCTTAGAACCCCTTGGTGGACACCAGCGGTGAGGGATACCGTCAAGCTGAAAAAGGAGTCCTATCGGGTCCTTTTGGCTCATAGGACTCCGGAGGCAGTGGATAGGTACCGACAGGCCAAGCGGTGTGCAGCTTCACCGGTCGCGGAGGCAAAAACTCGGACATGGGAGGAGTTCGGGGAAGCCATGGAAAACGACTTCCGGACGGCTTCGAAGCGATTCTAGACCACCGTCCGCCGCCTCAGGAAGGGGAAGCAGTGCACTACCGTGTATGGTGCGGATGGTGTTCTGCTGACCTCAACTGCGGATGTTGTGGATAGGTGGAAGGAATACTTCGAAGACCTCCTCAATCCCACCAACACGTCTTCCTATGAGGAAGCAGTGCCTGGGGAATCTGTGGTGGACTCTCCTATTTCTGGGGCTGAGGTCGCTGAGGTAGATAAAAAGCTCCTCGGTGGCAAGGCCCCAGGGGTGGACGAGACCCGCCCGGAGTTCCTTAAGGTTCTGGATGCTGTGGGGCTGTCTTGGTTGACAAGACTTTGCAGCATCGCGTGGACATCGGGGGCGGCACCTCTGGATTGGCAGACCGGGGTGGTGGTTCCTCTCTTCAAGAAGGGGGACCGGAGGGTGTGTTCCAACTATCGTGGGATCACACTCCTCAGCCTTCCCGGTAAGGTTTATTCAGGTGTACTGGAGAGGAGGCTATGCCGGATAGTCGAACCTCTGATTCAGGAGGAACAGTGTGGTTTTCGTCCTGGTTCTGGAACTGTGGACCAGCTCTATACTCTCGGCAGGGTTCTTGAGGGTGCATGGGAGTTTGCCCAACCAGCCTACATGTGCTTTGTGGACTTGGAGAAGGCATTCGACCGTGTCCCTCGGGAAGTCCTGTGGGGAGTGCTCAGAGAGTATGGGGTATCGGACTGTCTTATTGTGGCGGCCCGCTCCCTGTACGATCAGTGCCAGAGCTTGGTCCGCATTGCCGGCAGTAAGTCGAACACATTTCCAGTGAGGGTTGGACTCCGCCAAGGCTGTCCTTTGTCACCGATTCTGTTCATAACTTTTATGGACAGAATTTCTAGGCGCAGTCAAGGCATTGAGGGGTTCCGGTTAGGTAACCGCAGGATTAGGTCTCTGCTTTTTGCAGATGATGTGGTCCTGATGGCTTCATCTGACCGGGATCTTCAGCTCTCACTGGATCGGTTCGCAGCTGAGTGTGAAGCGACCGGAATGAGAATCAGCACCTCCTAGTCCGAGTCCATGGTTCTCGCCCGGAAAAGGGTGGAATGCCATCTCCGGGTTGGGGAGGAGACCCTGCCCCAAGTGGAGGAGTTCAAGTACCTAGGAGTCTTGTTCACGAGTGGGGGAAGAGTGGATTGTGAGCTCGACAGGCGGATCGGTGCGGCGTCTTCAGTAATGCGGACGTTGTACCGATCCGTTGTGGTGAAGAAGGAGCTGAGCCGGAAGGCAAAGCTCTCAATTTACCGGTCGATCTACGTTCCCATCCTCACCTATGGTCATGAGCTTTGGGTCATGACCGAAAGGATAAGATCACGGGTACAAGCGGCCGAAATGAGTTTCCTCCGCCGTGTGGCGGGGCTCTCCCTTAGAGATAGGGTGAGAAGCTATGCCATCCGGGAGGGACTCAAAGTAAAGTCGCTATTCCTGCACATCGAGAGGAGCCAGATGAGGTGGTTTGGGCATCTGGTCAGGATGCCACCCGAACGCCTCCCTAGGGAGATGTTTAGGGCACGTCCAATCGGTAGGAGGCCACGGGGAAGACCCAGGACACGTTGGGAAGACTATGTCTCCCGGCTGGCCTTGGAACGCCTCGGGATCCCCCGGGAAGAGCTAGGCGAAGTGGCTGGGGAGAGGGAAGTCTGGGTTTCCCTGCTTAGGCTGTTGCCCCCGCGACCCGACCTCGGATAAGCGGAAGATGATGGATGGATGGATGGATGTTTTATCTATTATTTCATATTAGTATTTTCCAAAAACAGATCTTGACACAAATAGGGTTGGGTTTTTGTTTTAATGTGTTCTGTCAACCATTTAGTAAGTAATAGTGAAGTGAATTATATTTATATAGCGCTTTTCTCTAGTGACTCAAAGCGCTTTACATAATGAAACCCAATATCTAAGTTACATTTTTAAACCAGTGTGGGTGGCACTGGGACCAGGTGGGTAAAGTGTCTTGCCCAAGGAAACAACAGCAGTGACTAAGATGGCAGAAGCGAGGATTGAACCTGCAACCCTCAAGTTGCTGGCACGGCCGCTCTACCAACCGAGCTATACTGCCCTTACGTATTAAACAGATTTGCTATGCAAAGGTTCAATCTGAGATACTTTCCCTTTTGCATAATTTTGTTTTTAACATTACTTGGCATTTAATTCAGCTTTATTGTACAAGACATACAGTGACAAAAACGAAAAAAATTGTCTTCACTAAATTGTCAATCAGATTAATGTGCAAATGAAAACACAGCTTCACCCTTTTGGTCATAATGTTTGCGCTTAACAAACTTTTAAATGGCTTTACTGCCACAAGTGGTGGAAAAGTGTGCTAGTCCCATATGGACCGCCGCTGAGAAACTGATCATTTCTTGGTCGCTCGTGGCACTAACATTGGGCCACGGCCCTATGATTAAGAGACACTTGTCTAGATATTGTGTATTGGTCTTGCTTTGGTGTAAATATGCGTGAATATTGCTACACTAATATTTTTATCTGTTTTTTTTTTAGAAGCAAATGATCTCTTTAGCGGCGCTCCACTGTACATTGTTGAAATATATATCTTGAAGACCAACATCATCGGATGTTGGATGGATATTTTACCCACGTCTTTATTTATAAGGTAAGCATATCCCAACGATATGTACACTATTTTCACAGAGACAACCTCCTTCAAACAAAATATAACCTACTCAGTGGCCTAGTGGTTACAGTGTCCGCCCTGAGATCGGTAGGTTGTGAGTTCAAACCCCGGCCGATTCATACCAAAGATTATACAAAAATGGGACCCATTGCCTCCCTGCTTGGAATTGGGGGTTAAATCCCCATAAATGATTCCCGGGCACGGCACTGCTGCTGCCCATTGCTCCCTTCACCTCCCAGGGGGTGACCAAGGGGATGGGTCAAATGCAGAGGACAAACTTCATCACACCTAGTGTGTGTGTGTGACAATCATTGGTACTTTAACTTTACAGGACTCTGATACTATAAATTGTGACTTACATCTTTCTCTTGTGATTCTTCAAATATGACCATAGCAACATCGCAGTCTTCCAGTAACAGTTTAGAGACTAATCCAAATTTCGTACTGGTCCATGTTGACAAAAATGTTTAGGACAAATAAACACGCACATATTTTTCTTCTGTAGACATCAGATCAGGCGGGAAGGCATGAGACGGGAGGCTCCAGGCTGCAACCATTGATTGATTGATTGATTGATTGATACTTTTATTAGTAGATTGCACAGTTCAGTACATATTCCGTACGATTGACCACTAAATGGTAACACCCGAATAAGTTTTTCAACTTGTTTAAGTCGGGGTCCACGTTAATCAATTCATGGTAATACCATACAGTCTAAGCTCAGCTTTAAGCAGGTGAGGAGGCCCCTGGTTGAGAGCATATACAAGAATGCCCATAGAGATACCCTAGCACACTGTGAAGTTAAAAATAAATAAATAAAAAAACGCCAAGGCTGTCCTTTGTCACCGATTCTGTTCATAACTTTTATGGACAGAATTTCTAGGCACAGTCAAGGCGTTGAGGGGTTCCGGTTTGCTGGCCGCGGGATTAGGTCTCTGCTTTTTGCAGATGATGTGGTCCTGATGACTTCATCTGACCGGGATCTTCAGTTCTCACTGGATCGGTTTGCACCCGAGTGTGAAGCGACCGGAATGAGAATCACAACTGCAAGTCCGAGTCCATGGTTCTCGCCTGAAGAAAAGGGTGGAATGCCATCTCCGGGTTGGGGAGGAGACCCTGCCCCAAGTGGAGGTTTTCAACTACCTAGGAGTCTTTGTTCGCGAGTGAGGGAAGAGTGGATCGTGAGATCTACAGGCGGATCGGTGCGGCGTCTTCAGTAATGCGGACGTTGTACCGATCCGTTGTGGTGAAGAAGGAACTGAGCCGGAAGGCAAAGCTCTCAATTTACCGGTCGATCTACGTTCCCATCCTCACCTATGGTCATGAGCTTTGGGTCATGACCGAAAGGATAAGATCACAGGTACAAGCGGCCGAAATGAGTTTCCTCCGCCGTGTGGCGGGGCTCTCCCTTAGAGATAGGCTGAGAAGCTCTGTCATCCGGGAGGAACTCAAAGTAAAGCCGCTGCTCCTCCACATCGAGAGGAGCCAGACGAGTTGGTTCGGGCATCTGGTCAGGATGCCACCCGAACGCCTCCATAGGGAGGTGTTTAGGGCACGTCCAACCGGTAGGAGGCCACGGGGAAGACTCAGGACACGTTGGGAAGACTACGTCTCCCGGCTGGCCTGGGAACGCCTCTAGATCCCCCGGGAAGAGCTAGACGAAGTGGCTGGGGAGAGGGAAGTCTCGGCTTCCCTGCTTAGGCTGCTGCCCCCGCGACCCGACCTCTGATAAGCGGAAGAAGATGGATGGATAAATAAAAAAACTGCTTTTAGAGCCATCCAAAACTGTGATGAACCTTATCATTTTACACTTTGCCATTGTTTTAACATGAGTATACAACATTGTAAAAACATTTGTAAGTCGAAGGAAAGTCATCAATAATTAAAGTCCCCTTTAATAGTAATAATATGACAGCAACATTAATACCACCGTACCGACACAGTAATACATATTTATTATCCTATCCAATCCACTTCATTTATACAGCACATTAAAAAAAAAAAACTACAGAAGTTTCACAAAGTGCTGCACAGAAGTTGAGACCTACATACTAGGAAAGGCAATAATATAAAACATTTAAGTATAAAAGACTAAATACATAAAATACATCAAAGAAAATAGAATAGACTAAAAGAAGACAACTCTCATGCTGGTTTATGAGCCAAAGAGTAAAAATATGTTTTCCAAATGTGATTTAAAACTCATTAAAGAGGGAGCCATCCGAATAATATTATAAGAACAATGATTATCATTATTCCTATAACCACCATCATCGCTTCCATTAGTAATTACAACAACGACAACACGATAGACAAATAAAATATGGAGGGAAACTGTATTCAAACTGAACTGTCCAGTCCGAATTGATTCTGCACCCTGAGAATACAATGACCTGGAAGTTACAAAGGTAAAGAATGAACCATATTTTCCAAAAGATAGAGCATAATGGTTGGTAAGCAGCACCCACTAAAGTTAAGGGAAACAATATTTTCTAAGTATTAGCTGCACTGCACCATAAGCCTCAGATATATACTTTGCTAAATGAATATTTACAGAGAAAGATTCTGTAAATGTTTTTTACATACCCTAATTGTTTCCAAACGGTGCCTGTAACACGGCAGCAAAACGTCTGATCAAACAAAACAGAAGTCATCATCATGGACCCACTAGCTGCGGATACTCTCTCTCCAAGCAGATAAACAGACTCAATAACTCCACGTCTAGGTGCATTTACTAACAAATGTATGAAACTGAAACAATACAGAAATAATGCTGTTGTAGGTTAGTATTAACACAGACACTCAAACGTGTTAGTATATTAGCTAATGCTAATGACACTAGCATCATCACATTATGATAGCACATACGAATAGCCATGAAAAGACTCCTACGGACATCACACTTACAAACGTAGCTTGGAGTTCTGAATGAAAATTCCGTACAAGTAGAACACTATAGAAAGATACAAGACTGAACAGCACTCTGCCTCCAGTTGAAAGCATTGCATTGAAGGACACTGCAGCACTTGCAGTGAGAAAACTCGTCCAAAAGATTGCGCTGCAGCACAGACTATAAAATACATTATAAGTGTATTTTCTGGAGTTTTGATGGCTGTCAGTGAAGAAAAATATGTGAATTATTTGCAGCGTTCTATAAGCCGCAGGCTTAAGAGCGTTGGAAAAAAGTAGCGGCTTATATTTTGGTATTTACAGTAGTATAAAGACAGTGCTAACACTGATTGTCACCATACTAATAAGACTGCCAATAATGCTACACTACCGATTATAATATACTGATAGATGATAATATTAATAATGCTAAATTGACAATAGGTAGTATGCATGTTTGCATCTATGTACGCATGTAAAACAAACCCCGTTTCCATATGAGTTGGGAAATTAAGTTAGATCTAAATATAAACGGAATACAATGATTTGCAAATCATTTTTAACCCATATTCAGTTGAATATGCTACAAAGACAACATATTTGATGTTCAAACTGATTTGATGCCAGCAACACGTGACAAAGAAGTTGGGAAAGGTGGCAATAAATACTGATAAAGTTGAGGAATGCTCATCAAACACTTATATGGAACATCCCACAGGTGTGCAGGCTAATTGGGAACAGTTGGGTGCCGTGATTGGGTATAAAAGCAGCTTCCATGAAATGCTATGTATTTCACAAACAAGGATGGGGCGAGGGTCACCACTTTGTGAGCAAATTGTCAAACAGTTTTAAAACAACATTTCTCAACGAGTTATTCCAAGGAATTTAGGGATTTTACCATCTACGGTCCGTAAAATCCTCAAAATGTTCAGAGAATCTGGAGAAATCACTACACGTAAGCGATGATATTACTGACCTTTGATCTACCAGGCGGTACTGCATCAAAAACCGACGTCAGTATGTAAAGGATATCACCACATGGGCTCAGGAACATTTCATAAAACCACTGTCATTAACTACAGTTGGTCACTACATCTGTAAGTGCAAGTGAAAACTCTACTATGCAAAGCCAAACCCATTTATCAACAACACGCTGAAACGGCGCCGGCTTGGCAGGGCCCGAGCTCACCTAAGATGGACTGATGCAAAGTGGAAAGGTGTTCTGTGGTCTGACGAGTCCACATTTCAAACTATATTTGGAAACAGAGGATGTGGTGTCCTCCAGAACAAAGAGGAAAATAACCATTCGGATTGTTATAGGCGCAAAGTTCAAAAGCCAGCATCTGTGAAGGTATGGGGGTGTATTAGTGCCCAAGGTTTGGGTAACTTACACATCTGTGAAGGCACCATTAATGCTGAAAGGTCCATACAGGTTTTGGAACAACACATGTTGTCATCCAAGCAACGTTATCATAGGCGCCCCTGCTTATTTCAGCAAGACAATGCCAAGACACGTGTTACAACAAGGTGGCTTCGTAGTAAATGAGTGCGGGTACTTTCCTGGCCTGCCTGCAGTCCAGACCGGTCTCCCATCGAAAGTGTGTGGCGCAATATTAAGCGTAAAATACGACAGCGGAGACCCCGGACTGTTGAATGACTGAAGCTCTACATAAAATAAGAATGGTAAAGAATTCCACTTTCAAAGCTTCAACAATTAGTTTCCTCAGTTCCCAAACATTTATTAAGTCTTGTTAAAAGAAAAGGTGATGTAACACAGTGGTGAACATGCCCTTTCCCAACTTCTTTGGCACGTGTTGCAGCCATGAAATTCTAAGTTAATTATTATTTGCAAAAAAAATAAAGTTTATGAGTTTGAACATCAAATATGTTGTCTTTGTAGTGCATTCAACTGAATATGGGTTGAAAAGGATTTGCAAATCATTGTATTCTGATGTATATTTACATCCAAAACAATTTCCCAACTCATATGGAAACAGGGTTTGTACCTTGTTTTGTCTCTGACTATGTTTAGACTGCAGGCCAAAGTGGCCCAAATCGGGATTTTTCAAAATCTGATTTTTTTCCAGCTGAGTTTTTACACTACAACAAAATTTGATCTTTATCAGATTCCAGTGTAAACGTGCAAAGGTCCCAATGTGGCCTTGACGTCACTTGCAGTATAATAAAGTGAAAACAAAGGAAGTTAACTGGATTCCATAAATGAACAAGGAAGTCGCTACGGCAACTACAAAATAAAGTAAAAGTTGCCACACCTTAAATATCCGTGTTTTTTATGTGGAAATAAATTAAAGTAATATAATGTATGAATACGTATATATATTTATTGAATTATATTTTGGGAGGGTTCTAATCCTTTTATGGCTGTTAAGAGAGACAACACGATTGTGGTTCTATGCTAGCTTTATTTTTCAACTCACTTACGTAGACAACTTACACAATCTACGTAACATGTTAGTGTCAATTCTGGTCGTTCAACAATCCTTATTTTTTCGGGATCAAAATATATATATTCATGTCTTATTTATTGCTTATTTTTTGCCGATTATTGACGAGAAATTAATTGAAAATTCTGCCGCCCAAAAAATACTTTGCTCTCTGGAACCGGATGTTGTGATGACGGATCCACTTCCGCTGGCTAGCTGCATTTTCCCCGCCCACCCGAATGACGTAAAACGTGCAATGTGGTCGCATTTCCATTAGTACTCAAGTCACATTGGAAAAGATCAGATTCCAATCGGATTCGTACTACCTCCTGATGTGGCCTGTATCTGATATGTAAATATCAGTTTTGAAACACTTCGGAGCAATTAGACTTGCAAGAGTAGCCTATCTATGTTACTTGAATCTGATTTGGTGTGAGGTGCGAAAAGGGCCTCTGATTTTTTTTTTTAAATTAATTTTCAAAAGTCCTTCTACTAAAAGAGGGGTCCTTTCATGGTCGATTTTTTTTTTTTCATCTAGTCAATGTTGAAAAACAGAAAGTTGTCTTATTTTCTCATCAATACTTTTATTTGTTTATTTTTGTCTTCAATTTTGTTTTTAGAACTAATAGAATAATTAATAGGATATTGAATAAAATTAGTCCTTTGAGACATTTGGGATTTAGGGCTATATAAATAAACATTGATTGATTGATTGAGGGCTTCACGGTGGAAGAGGGGTTAGTGCATCTGCCTCACAATACGAAGTTCCTGCAGTCCTAGGTTGAAATCCAGGCTCGGGATCTTTCTGTGTGGAGTTTGCATGTTCTCCCCGTGAATGCGTGGGTTCCCTCCGGGTACTCCGGCTTCCTCCCACTTCCAAAGACATGCACCTGGTTATAGATTGATTGGCAACACTAAATTGGCCCTAGTGAGTGAATGTGTGTGTGAATGTTGTCTGTCTATCTGTGTTGGCCCTGCGATGAGGTGGCGACTTGTCCAGGGTGTGCCCCGTTTTCTGCCCGATTGTATCTGGGATGGGCGCCAGCGCCCCCCGCAACCCCAAAAAGGGAATAAGCGGTAGAGAATGGATGCACGGATGGATGATTGATTGATAGTCTTATGTTTACGGTCACCTTATATTCTAGTCAGTCCGGTTATTTTGTCTTTGATTTTGTAGTTTCTAGAAAAACATCTTGATAACAAATATTGTCGGTGAAGTACAATTAAACGCGAAGCTAACAAAAAAGGCCAAATGGTGAGAGACTGTTTAAGACAATATTTAGCTAAGTTTTTTTCTGAGTCACTGCTTTGTTTTTTCGATAAGAGATCGTAGCGTTACGTGGCATAATTGCATTTTTAGCAGTGCTGAAAGGATTTTCTACTAATGGACATATTAAGACTAAGCCCAAGCTTGAGAGAGAGGTTAACTCCCGTACATCAATGACCTAGAACTGCAGGATTTTTATTTGACCTTTTGGCCTGGACATAATCCTACTGGCTCCCACGCTTCATGTTTGAAGATGCATTCACTGCCATTCAGATAAATAAACTATTAGCTAAAGAAGTCAGGCTTACTTTTTGATTTGCATTAATTGCAAGCTCCTGTGGATATTGTTGTCACTTTGTCAGAAAATTAAAGACGTAATTATTTGGGTTTTTGTATGTTGTGGTCATGTTAGACTAATAAGTGGTACTAAATAAAGAATACATTCTAATGCTAACGCTCCGATGTTGTATTCGGTAGCAACAGCGTATATATTGACTGATGATAATCGCTAACGTGTCAGCAAAGGCTTTTAGAAGCCTAATGGCCTCATCAATCAATAGGGAAGACTTCGTAAAGTGCCTTACATTGGCGTTAGGAGCTTAAATGCTCAGTAAAGGATGCATGAAAAAATATTTATAAAAAATGTTTTTGTGTGGACAGCTGTCCTTTAGTGAACTACTATACAATAGCAAAGAAGCGTATTTATTTCATCTTTTAGGTCAACCTTCAGTCATTTCCCCCCTGCTGACATTTTCCAACTTGACATTCAATGACATTTGCGCTTAAATATTGCTGATACTCCAGCAGTGGAATAAAAAAAAAAAAAAATAGATCGGAAGCTTTAAAGCGACTTATCATCCCGAGTTTTACGATGCAGAAGTGTCAAATAGGAAAGTGTGCTTCAAAGTCAGAAATATTGCTCAGGGTTGTACGCTTAGCTTTTTCACTAGCACAGAATTTTTTTGTTGCCCCCAAAATTTTTTGAAGCATTATGATTTGTCTTAAATATCACAATTGCATTATTAACATTCCAACAATGTAAACATGTTCACTGATACATATCAACACATTGTCATTTTAAGGCCTACTGCAACACTCTGTTAACACGGAGAAAATCCCTTAACTGTTAGTAACACAAGTGTAGGGTGAGGCGATATGAATCCAAACTCTATCCCGATATACAGCAGTTTGGCCCATAAACTAACCTAGTGGTTCTCAACCTTTTTTAGTGATGTACCCCCTGTGAACTTTTTTTTAATTCAAGTACCCCCTAATCAGAGAAAAGCATTTTTGGTTGAAAAAAAAGAGATGACGTAAAATACAGCAGTATGTCATCAGTTTCTGATTTATTAAATTGTATAACAGTGCAAAATATTGCTCATTTTTAGTGGTCTTTCTTGAACTATTTGGAAAAAAATATATAAAAATAACTAAAAACTTGTTGAAAAATAAACAAGTGATTCAATTATAAATAAAGATTTTTACACATAGAAGTAATCATCAACTTAAAGTGCCCTCTTTGGGGATTGTAACAGAGATCCATCTGGATTCATGAACATAATTTTAAACATTTCTTCCCAAAAAAAGAAATCTTTAACATCAATATTTATGGAACATGTCCACAAAAAATCTATCCGTTAACACTGAGTATTGCATTTTTTTTTTTTTTTTTTTTTTTTTTTTACAGTTTATGAACTTAAATTCATATTTTGTTGAAGTATTATTCAATAATAAAATTTATAAAAAATTTTACAATTGTTATTTCTAGAATATTTAAAAAAAATCTCACGTACCACTTGGCATACCTTCAAGTACCCCCAGGGGTACGCGTAACCCCATTTGAGAACCACTGAACTAACCTATGAATTGAAATACCCGTTGATGTACCTAAATATATCCACCATGCCTTGATTTGAAATTTTCGGGACTGATGAGGATCCCAAATACACAAAAACAGGTACCAACATGTAAGAAAAGTATGTTTTGCATGATAGGATCCCAATTTAAGATGTGTTTTGAGATAAGAAAAAAGAAAAAGCCTTTGAAATAATATAAGAAAAGTCAAATATAATCTCCAATCTTCTTTATAAAAAACATTTAGCTATGCTCGGTTCTTCAGATAAAAAAACACAAAAGAACTAAATGTGAAATAAAGTGCCCTGGTTTAAGAGGACATGTTTGGACGTCAGCAGCAACGTGAGAATAATTGATCTTTAACAATGTTGTTTTCATATGTAAACATTATTATAGTACATACACACAAAGATTTTAGCCAAGAACACCAACCTGCCAACTGCTTCATGATGCTGTGTTCTGAACATTTCTTTTAAAAAGTAGTTAATTATAGTTATTCGTTAGTTTACCAAAAAATTTTAGAATTATGATTGAAATTACTATTTAATAAATGTAATTAATTAATAGTGAAAGTAATTCATGCGTTACAGAAAAAAAAATCCCTATCTGGCTAAAAGCAGTTGAGATTAAAAATTATACATTATACATATAATTTATAATCTTAAATTTAGGATTTTGAGATTATAAATTATATATTATAAATTTCATATAAAGTATATATATGAGAGAAGTGTGTGTCTGTGTTTGTGCCTTCAAAAGGCGGTGCGTGTTGCCCAGTGATGTGAGATGTCAACAAGTCCACGTTAAATCTGAGTCTCACAGGCATTTTAGCTTGATTTGTTTTTGTTAGTTTAGCAGGCCAGTAGCAGCAGTTTGTCTGCTCTGACGGCAGCTCTTTTGAATCTTTTGCTGGTTTGTGTTACCTTTGCTTAATAAATAAATTGAATGTGCTTCCATGGCTGTATGTTCTTGTCAACAAACCGGGTAATGTTTGGATGGCAAGTTTGTCACTTCAATCATTGATTTGTTGTTCAATATTCCCTCCACCCCTTGTAATTACTAGCGTGCAGTGCAGTTTGTGTCAAGTTTTAAGTTGCTTAAAAAAACTATTTTACTGACCAGAGCTTGCTTATTCCGTGTTGGAAGACTGAATGTGGGAACTAAGGGTTATAGCCCCGCTCTTCTCTGTGCATGGTGCAGGAGGGAGGGACACACACGGCTTTCTGTGTGATCAGTGACATGTCCACGTCAATCTCTTGTCCATTTGGTTATGGTTCAAGTTTATTTCAAACATGCTATACAGATGAGCGAATATTTTACTCTAGTTTGATCAAATTTGAATTGATTTATTTTTAAAGCAAAATGCTTATTAAAGGGTTCAAATCTATACTCGCACGACCTATTTTGAGTTTAAAATGTGCCAAAAATGCTCACACTGTACAGTCCTGTAGCTAATGGTACTGTATCAATATGCCAATATCATATAGCGATTTTGTTTGTGTCTGATGTCAATTTTTGCTCACCAGTTTTTATATTAATCCTGGTACACTCAATGTATAGCAGATAGTTTTTGCAAATCTTTATACATATACAATATATATGTGTCTATATGTACTGAACAAAAATATAAACACAACACGTGTTTTTGCTCCCATTGTCCATTAGTTGAACTCAAAGATCTAAAACTTTTACTATATAAACAAAACACCTATTCATACTTGCCAACCTTGATACCTCCGATTTCGGGAGGTGGGGGGTGGGGGTGTGGTTAAGAGGGGAGGAGTATATTTACAGCTGGATTCACCAAGTCAAGTATTTCATATATATATATTTAAGAAATACTTGACTTTCAGTGAATTCTAGCTATATAGATGTATATATATATATATATAGATATGTCTTGATTGGATTATCCAGAGAATAGTGCTCGATACCGTGGTAGAGCGCAATATGTAGGTGTGGGAATAAAATCACAAGACTACTTCATCTCTACAGATCTGTTTCATGAGGGGTTCCCTCAATCATCAGGAGATTTCAGGGGTTCTCCTGATGATTGAGGGAACCCCTCATGAAACAGATCTGTAGAGATGAAGTAGTCTTGTGATTTTTTTCCCACACCTACATATATATATAGATATGTATATATACAATTAATATATATATATATATATATATATATATATATATATATATACATTTTATTGTATATATATATATATATACATTTTATTGTATATATATATATATATATATATATATATATATATATATATATATATATATATATATATATATAAGAAATACTTGAATTTCAGTGTTAATTTATTTACACACACAACAGTCATCTACTCATTGTTGAGTTAAGGGTTGAATTGTCCATCCTTGTTTTTGTAACCATATGCATGTACAGTTGATGGCAGTATTGTCCTGTTTAAGAGTGTCACAACATTGCTGTGTTTACGGTAGACGTACTGCTTTACGGTAGACGAAAACGGACTGCTGTTGTTGTGTGTTGTTTTACCATGCTGGGAGGACGTTAAAAAAACTGCCTAACAATAAACCCACATAAGAAACCAAGAACTCTCCCTCGATCACAGTTATAACATCATTGGGCAGACACAGTCTTTATATGGTGGGAAAGCGGACGTGAAAACAGGCTGTCGACACGTCACTCAGGTCCGCATGGAGGTGGAGGGGGCATCATCATAAAGTTCAGAGAATCTGGAGAAATCACTGCACTTAAGCGATGATATTTTGGACTTTTGATCCCTCTGGCGGGACTCCATCAAAAACAGACATCAGTGTGTAAAGGATATCACCACATGGGCTCAGGAACACTTCATAAAACCACTGTCAGTAACTACAGTTGGTCGCTAGGATATCAACAATATCTTGAAACGCCCGAGCTCATCTAAGATGGACTGATGCAAAGTGGAAAGGTGTTCTGTGGTCTGACGAGTCCACATTTCAAATTATATTTGGAAACAGAGGACGTGGTGTGCTCCAGAAGAAAGAGGAAAAAAACATTCGGATTGTTATAGGCGCAAAGTTCAAAAGCCAGCATCTGTGATGGTATGGGGGTGTATTAGTGCCCAAGGCTTGGGTAACTTACACATCTGTGAAGGCACCATTAATGCTGAAAGGTCCATACAGGTTTTGGAGCAACATATGTTGCCATCCAAGCAACGTTATCATGGACGACCCTGCTTATTTCAGATAGACAAGTGTTACAACAGCGTGGCTTCATAAAAAAAGAGTGCGGGTACTTTCCTGGCCTGCCTGCAGTCCAGACCTGTCTCCCATTGAAAATGTGTGGCGCATTTTGAAGCGTAAAATACGACAGAGGAGACCCCGGACTGTTGAACGGCTGAAGCTCTACATAAAACAAGAATGGGGAATAATTCCACTTTCAAAGCTTCAACAATTATTTTCTTCAGTTCCCAAACATGTATTGAGTGTTGTTAAAAGAAAAGGTGATGTAACACAGAGGTGAACATGTCTTTTCCCAACTACTTTGGCACGTGTTGCAGCCATGAAATTCTAAGTTAATGAATTTTTTCCAAAAAAAAGAAAGTTTATGAGTTTGAACATCAAATTTCTTGTCTTTGTAGTGCATTCAATTGAATATGGGTTGAAAAGGATTTGCAAACCATTGTATTCTGTTTATAATTACATCCAACACAATTTCCCAACTCATATGGAAACGGGGTTTGTATGTACCTGTATATGTGTGTGTATGTATATGTATGTATATGTCTGTGTGTTTGTGTGAATGTGTATATACGTATGTATATGTGTATATGTATGTGTATATATGTATGTATATGTATATATGTATGTAAATGTTTATATGTATATATTTTTGTATATGTGTACATATGTATGTATGCGGGCAGCACAGTGCTGGAGGGGTTAGTGCTTCTGCCTCACAACACAAAGGTCCTGAGTAGTCCAGGGTTTAATCTTGGGCTCGGGATCTTTCTGTGTGGAGTTTGCATGTTCTCCCCGTAATTGTGTGGGTTCCCTCCAGGTACTCCGGCTTCCTCCCACTTCCAAAGACATGCACCTGGGGATAGGTTGATTGGCAACACTAAATTGGCCTTAGTTCTTGAATGTGAGTGTGAACGTTGGCTGTCTATCTGTGTTGGTCCTGCGATGAGGTGCCGACTTGTCCAGGGTGTACGCCGCCTTCTGCCCGATTGTAGCTGATGTAGGCACCAGTGCCCCCCGTGACCCCAAAAGGGGACAAGCGGTAGAAAATGGATGTATGTATGTATGCATGTATGTAATGTATATAAGTATACATTAGTATGGATGTATATACTTTGTGTATGCATGTATATATGTATACGGTATGTATGTATGTATGCATGTATGCATGTAAATAGTTGTATTTATGTGTGTATATATGTATATGTTTAATATACATACATGTATATGTAAATATTTGTATATGTGTATATTTGTATGTATCATTTAAAATGTTTGTGCTGGACCTCAAATACCTCATTTTGTATTATCTAATACTGTATGATTATGATATTTATCATTTCAATATGTTAGTTAAAATTAAATGAAATTTTACTGTTAAAAATATTTATACAGATACTCAAAGGTATACTGTGTCTAATTTAATTGTCAAACGTGTGGGACGGCGTGGCGCAGTGGAAGAGAGGCTGTGCGCAACCCGAGGGTCCCTGGTTCAAATCCCACCTAGTACCAACTTCGTCACGTCCGTTGTGTCCTGAGCAAGACACTTCACCCTTGCTCCTGATGGGTGCTGGTTGGCGCCTTGCATGGCAGCTCCCTCCATCGGTGTGTGAATGTGTGTGTGAATGGGTAAATGTGGAAGTAGTGTCAAAGCGCTTTGAGTACCTTGAAGGTAGAAAAGCGCTATACAAGTACAACCCATTTATCATTTATCATTTATATAATAACTGATAATTTTAATAACTATAATTAAACATTATAATACCAATAATTAAAAGAAGAAATTAAAAAAACATAACCGCAATTCATAATAAATGTGTTGTTTATAAGAAATGATTTAGAACACTTGTATTATCTATATAAGTGGACATATGATTTGGAGTTTAACTTATTGGCCCATTGTTGTGTTATAGTTGTTAAATGTATGTCACCATTCTGTCTTATCTAGTTTGCCAAGTTAGGTAATGTGGCAGATATGAACTTTATGGACATTTGATAGTTAACCTCTTGTTTATCGTGTCAATACTGTTACTGAGAGGACACATCCCATCACTATTAGACATCAGGTCTGTGTCATTGTTTGCATGTTACATTACAAAAAGCAAATTATAACCAGATTGTTAGGATTTGAAAAGACGATAATTGACCGAAAGTCGCCAAAAAAAAAATTACAACATAATTTGCTTTCTCACTTCCCAGCACTCCAATATTGGACTCAATGTCCCTGAGAGGAAGAAGGGGATCGGTTGGTCCAGGCTGCTGAATTTTTCATGAGACGCTGAAAAGGTTAGATAAGATCCAAACACACGCACACACTTACTCACACAAAGAAGTAAAAAATAAATGTGAAACGACCACTGCAGATGAAAGATTAGTGCCAAGATTGATGTTTTCGAAAAAAAAAAAAAAATGAACAGGAACAATTCGACAACCATGTTGTGAACCAACTGCATGTTTTAATATAACATTTTTTTCTTTTTTTTTTGCATCAGTTGTACAAACTCTATTTTTAAAAAGTCCATTAGCAAGGAGATACTGCAGGATTGATTTGTCTAATAAAAGTGCTTAGCTAAGCAGCCATCACTGGGAATTGTAAACCAGACCCCCATGCAGGAAGAGAACCATAAATGGTCATTGTCGTCAGGCCGCCTTAAGCCACACCCCCTAAATAGGCAGCCCGTGAACCACACCTGCCTACCAAACAAAACATTACGAGCAACACTAAACAGTGATGCCCTTAAAGGATAACTGCACTCTTTTGGAATGTTGCCTATGATCCACAGCCCTGTCAGAAATATATTAAGCCAAAATTGAGCCCCACTGCATCCCACCATTTAGGGCCCTATTATGCAAAACCAACTGTTTTTATCTATTTTACCTGCTGTTCTGTATTTGGGATCTGCATAAGTCTCAAAACATTTGAATTCCAATCGTGGAGGCATTGCAGGGATATTTAGAAAACTATCATGCTTTCTTTCATATTTATTCCAAAGGAGCCCTTTAGAATTTGCCACATTTGTGACGCACCACCGTTGACGTCAGCAGGTTATCCATAGATGGTAAAAATGGAAGAAATAAGATTGTCCACAAAACGGGACTGCTTCGTGCCAGCCAATCGCCTCTGCGAGTTCATCTTCGCTGAGCTTAACACCGAGTCCATCTTTCTGTGGTTAATCATCCAACCGGGTGCATCTTTCCAAACGGCTATCAAAAGCACATCTCCATCTTTTGGCCGCCCAATCACAACGCGAATATGAACTTGTTAGTCCTATCTTTCCAAAACCTGGCCAATTACGTAGTAGGGTTCATCTTTCCAATTGTCCAGCTTCATCTTTTGGCGGCCCAGTGTAACATTTTTTGACCCGCCCTCCAAAGCGATCACTTGTATTTGGACGCAATTTCTTACCCGTCTTATACGGACAATTGTTCCCCAGCTTTGGTCTAGTAATCCCAATCATGTGTACACTACAGGCTGGGTTGTTAATGTAATTATTAATTTCATTTCTGAAGTTGTGATGTTGTGAGCCGAATCCGTATACACAAGCTGTTTGCTTACGGCTGCACTTTGTAGCCTATAGGCTTAATATTAATTTCACTATTGATCATTTTTTAAGGTAGTAAGTTGTGATCCGAAACAATATTGCCAATGCATAGTTGTGTGTTTTCATGAATTATGCATACGGATAAAGACGTTTGTTGTCGCATTTTGGATGTATTGTCTGGTCATTAGCAGGCGCATGAGCGCTGTCTGTTGCTGTATCTGTCACTTTTGCACGTGAAACATTGCATAACGTGTTATGCTTAGCTATTTTGTTGACTATTATTTGGTCATATTCAGTTAAAACTACATTTATATAGAACATGCTTGGGCTGTGTATTATATCTGTTTTTATTGAACAAATTAGAACTTAAGTCAATTGGGCCATCCCTGGCTAAGAAGTTGGTCAACTTTGAAATTCCATACACTACCAAATCAGTGGATTCTGGCTCTCAAGTTAGACATTACGAGGAAGATTCCAGTTTGTTTGCTGCCAGTATTTTTCACCTTAGGATGATTCAGAATTTACCTCCTTAACAGGGAGAACGATTCTGTTCTGAAAGATACAACCATCCGATCAGTTCACATTTCAGTGAGAGCAGACATTCTGAGTGACTGTTTTCTTATGTTCCTGTTTGGACGATGAATAAACGCTAAGTGAACGGATTTATGTTTCACATTGACGTAACCAAGTCATTCCATGCCGGTCCTGACTCTCTCAGCCCTCTCTTCCTTCACGCTCAGCTTCTAAAACCTGGAGTTCATACTCTGTATATTCAGGCTCAAAAAGTCCGATCCTGTATCATCATTTGTCCCCGAGTAGTCCTCGTTGGCTTTGCGGGCAGCACGGTGGGTGAGGCGTTAGTGCAGCTGCCTCACAATACGAGGGTCCTGAGTAGTCCTGAGTTCAATCCCAGGCTCGGGATCTTTCTGTGTGGAGTTTGCATGTCCTCCCTGTGAATGCGTGGGTTCCCTCCGAGTACTCCGGCTTCCTCCCACCTCCAAAGACATGCACCTGGAGATAGGTTGATTGGCAACACTAAATTGGCCCTAGTGTGTGAATGTGAGTGTGAATGTTGTCTGTCTATCTGTGTTGGCCCGGCGATGAGTTGGCGACTTGTCCAGGGTGTACCCTGCCTTCCGTCCGAATGCAGCTGAGATAGGCTCCAGCGACCCCAGAAAAGGGACAAGCGGTAGGAAATGGATGGATGGATGTCGCTTTGCTTGGCTTTTTGATTTTGTCACATTTAACTTGCGTTATTTGTTTTGGTAGGTTAAGTTATGTTGCATCTTGTTTGGTCGCATTTTGGTACGCTATGGTTTTTTTTTTTGTCAGAATAAATGATGTTGCGTTTTGGTTTTATTATGTTATCTACCACTAAAATGATTTATTCCACTACATTTGGTTATGTTATGTTACATTACATTGGGTTTCCACACAGTTTTTTTTTTTTTTTTTTTACCATACATTGTGTTTGTTACATTGCGTTGTCTTGCCTTCCATTTCGTCACATTTAGTTGCGCCACGTTTTGTTTTTGTAAAATCCCTTTTTACATATATTATGTCACGGTTTGTTTACATTTCGTTAACTTTTTCTTACGTTGCAATGTCACCGTTTGTTTGGTCAAATTGCGTTAATGTTACCTTAGCATTATTGTTGCAAAAATATTTATTGTAGAGAGAGCCATCCATCCATTATTTTCATTTGGGTCGTGGGTTAGCTGGAGTTTGTCCCAGCTGACACCTTTGACTGGTCGCCACATATAGACAACCAACCATTCACACTCACAACTATTGCCATTAACCTAACATGCATATTTTTGGAATGTTAAGCCCAAGTACCCGTAGAAAACGGGGAGAAGACACATACTCCAGACTGAGATTTCCAAATGGAGATTTTGAACCCAAATCTCTCTTATCTTCTGACTGACGGACTCCTAACCACTCGGTCACCGTGCAGCTTGCAGAAATATATTTTTGATAATTTACTTTCTTCTTATTAACCGGTACATTTATATAGAACATGCTTGGGATGTGTATCATATCTGTTTTTATTGAACAAATTAGAACTTAAGTCATGAAAATAAAACATTTTCTTCAACAAATTCCATACACTACCAAATCAGTGGATTCTGGCTCTCAAGTTAGACATTACGAGGAAGATTCCAGTTTGTTTGCTGTCAGTATTTTTCACCTTAGGATGATGCAGAATTTACCTCCTTAACAGGGAGAACGATTCTGTTCTACAGTATAATGAAGGATAATGTCTATAAACTGTGTTGCGATGTAAATGGGTAAAAAGGACAAAATACGACAGTCTTCCTGTAGTAAGTCAAGTAGGTCATTCAGACAGGCTTGACTGATTTGTCCTCTCTACTCTTGTTTTTTTGTGTGCATTCACCTGTTTGACAATGCTGTGGTCCAGAAAATCATCTGCTTGCAATTGCATGTTAAAGTTGACGTAAAGTTCATAGAACGCCGCAGGACAATTCTGCACTGTTTGATCGTCAAAAAGCATGGAAGCTTTTTCTTATTGAAGCAAAAAAAAACACTAAACAGCCTGGCTGTTTAGTGGCTATTGAATAAGCTCGATGTTGGGAATCCATCGCTGAATATTTACTCTTTAGAGCCATTGATTGCTGACATTGCAAGATGAACATCTTTTAACAGATAATGATTTCAATCCAGAAAAGAGTTCAATAAAAATCCTAAAATGTTTATTGTTTTGGGTAAGTCTTCTGAGTTACACGCTTTTGAGACTTTGAGTAATTTATTTATTTTTATCAATATGACATTGTCAGTCCGAGCAAATGCTCTCACAAGTTGAACAGTAAAATCCATGAGCACCCATGTTGCCCATTTATTTTACTATACTTTAAGTGCTAGAGTGTTATTACCAAAACAAAAACAAAATAGTGCTATATTTACTATAATTGATTGGTTATTATAGTGACAGGATAGCAATATTGATATGGCTGTGGCTTTCAGTGTGATATATTTGTCAACTATTTTAATGCTCCCATTTAATTGGAAGCATCTAAATAACCCAAAAGCAGCGAAGTTGGCAAGATGTGTAAATCGTAAATAAAAACAGAATACAGTGACTTGCAAATCCTTGTCAACCTATATTCAATTGAATAGACTGCAAAGACAAGATATTAAACGTTCGAACATTTTTTTGGAAATATTAGCTCATTCTGAATTTCATGCCTGAAACATGTTTTTAAAAAAGCTGGCACAAGTGGCAAAAAAGACTGAGAAAGTTGAGGAATGCTCATCAAGCACTTATTTGGAACATCCCACAGGTGAGCAGGCTAATTGGGAACAGGTGGGTGCCGTGATTAGGGTATGAAAGCTGCTTCCATGAAATGCTTATTCGTTCACAAACAAGGATGGAGCGACGGTCACCACTTTGTGAACAAATGTCTGAGCAAATTGTCAAAGAGGTTAAGAACAACATTTTTCAATGAGGTAATGCAAGGAAATTAGGGATTTCACCATCAACAGTCTGTATTATCATCAAAAGGTTCAGAGAATATGGAGAAATTACTCCACATAAGCCATGATATTACGGACCTTGGATCCCTCAGGCGGTACTACGTCAATAAGCGACATCAGTGTGTAAAGGATATCACCACATGGGCTCAAGAAAACTTGAGAAAACCACTGTCGATAACTACAGTTGGTCGCTACATCTTTAAGTGCAAGTTAAAACTCTACTATGCAAAGCGAAAGCCATTTAGCAACAAAACCCAGAAACACCGCCAGCTTCGCTGGGCCCTAGCTCATCTAAGATGGACTGATGCAAAGTGCTCTGTGGTCTGACGAGTCCTCATTTCAAATTGTTTTTGGAAACAAAGAGGAGAAAAAAAACCTACCGGAATAACATTTTTTTGCCATCCAAGCAACATTATTAAGGACGCCCCTGCTTATTTCAGCAAAAAAATGCCAAGCTTCATAATAAAAGAGTGCGGGTACGAGAATGCTCTGCCTGTAGTCCAGACCTGTCTCCCATTGAAAATGTGTGGTGCAATATGAAGCCTAAAATACCACAAGTGACTGTTCAAAACGAACTGTTGAACAACTTAAACTGTACATCAAGCAAGAATGGGAAATAATCCCACCTGAAAAGGTTAAAAAATGGGTCTCCTCAGTTCCCAAACGTTTACTGAGTGTTGTTGAAAGGAAATGCCATGTAACACAGTGGTAAAAAAAATTCCCCCATGCCAACTTTTTTATAATGTGTTGCTGCCATTCTATTATTTGCAAGAAAATGCTTTCTCAGTTCCAAAATCAAGTATCTTGTCTTTGCAGTCTATTCAGTTGAATATAGGTTGAAAAAGAATTGCAAATCATTGTATTCTGTTTTTATTTACAAATTATACAAAGTGCCAACTTCACTGGTTTTGGGTTTTGTACTTTAATTCCTTTTTGCAAAATGGGCTCTTTGCTTTGCAGACACAGCATGTGTGAGTGTGTGCACGTGCGGGTTACCTCATCATATCATATCAGCGAGTAGTGAGCGGGTTTCTTTGGATCAATAAATGAATAGTTTGGGATTCATTATTGAAGTAGTGTGACCTAAATAAGCGGATGTTTCATGACTTTAGAGAACACACCTAAAGTGTTACATTATAAGGGGACTGGAGGAATTCAGTATTTTGGTACATTTCATAGAATTTGCCCCGTACTTTTCATGGAAGGTTTAGCTAATGTAAAAAAAAAACAACATTATTCTTTTTTTTCATTTTTGTCTCTAAACTGTACAAGGGGTAAGGCATTTTTATAACATCCATTTTTTTGCATATATCATAAACAAAATGTTAACCTTTACTCGTTCATTTTATTTTGTATTTATTTTAGTAGTCACATAGGTCGTAATGCTTAAGCGTTTGGTTCAGTCGTCAAACAAGGTGGTCTTACTAGAGACGTATCTCAAGGTGTTGCTAACCTTGTAGTTGTGATAATTTATGTATGAGAACAGTCGAGAGTCAGGCTCGAAGGTAATAACAGTAAAGCTAATATTTTTTACTCAAATTAGCGACTGCATTCACTTTAGAAAGTAAACAGGCAAACGGATAATGTGATGATTAATTATTCATTCTGGGCAGTTTGCTGAGATAATTGCAATACTGTCGTCGCTAATTTTTTTGTGTGCATGAAACAACGCTTGCATTTTTTATTTGGGTCTTTTGATTGATTGATTGATTGATACTTTTATTAGTAGATTGCACAGTTCAGTACATATTCTTTACAATTGACCACTAAATGGTAACACCCGAATAAGTTTTTCAACTTGTTTAAGTCGGGGTCCACGTTAATCAATTCATGGTCAAATTTAAATGTTGTGTGTGAGCAATAGTGCATGATATCTTAATTATGGTTATAGCATTTTTGGAGCGATAAAGTAAGATACATTATGGTTGCCTACAACCATGCCTTTCCATGCATAACCAAATATATACCTTTCCAGAATAGCTGACCTGTGTCCTCAAACTATTTAGCACATTTACATTGTTGGCTAAAGGCCTACTGAAATGAGATTTTCTTATTCAAACGGGGATAGCAGGTCCATTCTATGTGTCATACTTGATCATTTCGCGATATTGCCATATTTCTGCTGAAAGGATTTAGTAGAGAACATCCGCAATAAAGTTCGCAACTTTCGGTGCTAAGAGAAAAGCCCTGCCTCTACCGGAAGTCGCAGACGATGACGTCACATGTTGATGGCTCCTCACATATTCACATTGTTTTTAATGGGAGCCTCCAACAAAAAGTGCTATTCGGACCGAGAAAACGACAATTTCCCCATTAATTTGAGCGAGGATGAAAGATTCGTGTTTGAGGATATTGATAGCGACGGATTAGAAAAAAAAAAAAAACGCCATTGCATTGGGACTGATTCCGATGTTTTTAGACACATTTAATAGGATAATTCTGGGAAATCCCTTATCTTTCTATTGTGTTGCTAGTGTTTTAGTGAGTTTAACAGTACCTGATAGTCGGAGGGGTGTCTCCATGGGTGTCTTGACGCCAATGTCTCAGGGGAGTCGACGGCAGCTATGGACGGCACAAGCTCAGCTTTTCTCCGGTAAGAAGCGACTTTTCAACCACAATTTTCTCACCGAAACCTGCTGGTTGACTTTCCGTCGTGATTCGTGTTCGCTTGAACGCGCTCTGATCTATAGTAAAATTTCACCTCCAGGAATTTTAAACAAGGAATCGCCGTGTGTTTGTGTGGCTAAAGGCTAAAGCTACTTAACTCCATCTTTCTACTTTGACTTCTCCAATATTAATTGAACAAATTGCAAAAGATTCAGCAACACAGATGTCCAAAATACTGTGGAATTATGCCGTTAAAGCAGACTACTTTTAGCTGTGTGTGTGCGCAGCGCTCATACTTCCTAAAAACCCGTGACGTCTTGCGTACACGTCATCATTACACGAAATTTTCAAGACGAAACTCCCGGGAAATTTAAAATTGCAATTTAGTAAACTAAAAAGGCCGTATTGGCATGTGTTGCAATGGTAATATTTCATCATTGATATATAAACTATCAGACTACGTGGTGGGTAGTAGTGGGTTTCAGTAGGCCTTTAAAGTTAAATATTCCCAACATATTCAACACACACTTTTTTGCATTTTTCTCCTATGTTGTGAACTTTTAATTGCAGTATTATGATGTCTTTCATAATACAAAACCTTTTATTATTCAGTTTTTCATTTTCATCGTAAAGGATCCGACCGGTAGTCTATCGTCCCACATATTTTAGCATGTTTTTGCTGGTGGCCGAAGTGATAGGTGCAAGCAGCACTAACTATTTTGTGACTATTTACCATTTTATTACAAAAAGTATCAAACTATCTAAGACATAGCATGTCTTCTTTACCGGCCGTAGTCGTATGATGTGGGTAGCACAAAACATGCCGCGATGCATTTTCTTGCCTTTCCATCACTAAGGTTTGGAAGTATCCAAAAAAGCGGTCCCAAAATACTAAAATGTATTACTAAAAAGTAGGGGTGTCCCGATGTGATATCAATATCAGATATTTGTCCAATATCAGCGGAAAAACAGGCTTGTATCGGCCTGCATCTAGAAGATCAGATACAACAGCAGTGTATCCGGAAAATATGCACAGCGCTTCACTTTTTCCACATTTTGTTATGTTACAGCCTTTTTCCAAAATTGAGTGAATTCCTTTCTCTCCTCAAAATTCTACAGAAAATACCCCATCATGATAAAGTGAAAAGTTTTTTGTTTTTTTTAATTTAGCAAATTTATAAGTAAAAAACCCAAAAAATCACATGTAAATATGTATTCACAAATAAGTTTTGATTGATTGATTAATTGAAACGTGTATTAGTACATTGCGCAGTACAGAACATATTACGTACAATTGACCACACAATGGTAACACCAGAATAGGTTTTTCATCTTGTTTAGGTCGGGGTCCATGTACATTAATTCATGGTAAGTATTCACTGCCTTTTCTCATCATCTTGTTGATGCACAAATATTTTTGATTACGATGCCACAAGCTTGGCACACCTAACTTTGGACAGTTTTGGCCCTTTCTCTTTCCCCTTTCCTCTTCTGGGGCGGTATTGCTCGGTTGGTAGAGCGGCCGTGCGAGCAACTTGAGGGTTGCAGATTCGATCCCCGCTTCCGCCATCCTAGTCAATGCCGTTGTGTCCTTGGGCAAGACACTTTACCCATCGGCTCCCAGTGCCACCCACACTGGTTTAATTGTAACTTAGATATTGGGTTTAACTATGTAAAGCGCTTTGAGTCACTTGAGGAAAAAGCGCTATATAAATATAATTCACTTCACTTTACTCTTTGCAGCACCTCTCAAGCTTCATCAGGTCAAATGAGAAGTGTTGGTTTTAGTACAGAATGCTGCATTCATTTTTCCCCCTATCCTGACTAACCTCCCACTTCCTGCCACTGAAAACCATCCCCACAGCATGATGCTGCCACCACCGTACTTCGCTGTCGGTGGTGGCGGTGCCTGGTGTCATTCAAACATGACACCTGGCATTCACGCCAAAGAGTTCAATCTTTGTCTCATCAGACTACAGCATTTTGTTTCTCATAGTCTTTTTACAAGGACATTGCTTTTGTCTGGTCACTCTATCATACCGGCCTGATTGGTGAATTTGCTGCAGAGATAGTTGTCCTTCTGGAAGGTTCTCCTCTCTCCAGAGGAATGCTGTAGCTCTGACAGAGTGACCATCGGGTTGTTGGTCCCCTCCCTGACTAGACTAAGATGAATGCAGTAATGTAGAGAGACGTCCTGGATGAAAACCAACATTCCCCATCCAACCTGATGGAGATTGAGAGGTGCTCTGAAAAGGAATTGGTGAAACTGCCCAAAGATAGGTGTGCCAACTTGTGGCATCGTATTCAAAAAGACTTGAGGCTCTAATTGCTGTCAAAGGTCTATCAACAAAGTATTGAGCAAAGGAAAGACGATAACAGTTCAATATTTACACCTTTTAAAAAAAACAGGTACTGTGCAGTCGTTTCATGTTTTCTATTTCTCAGGATAGAATGGAAGACTCAGATTGAAGAAGTACAGAGAGATTCCGTTTGGTTATGCAGTTTTATATATATATATATATATATATATATATATCCATACATATATTTATATATATATATATATATATATATATATATATATATACACATATATATACATGTATATATATATATATATACATATACATACATATTTATATATATATATATATACACACACACATATATATATACCTAAGTGTTTTCCATGCGAGAGTGGCTGCAAAGCTGAAAGCTCTTTTCCCAAATTCAGTCTGTATATGAGGAACAGTTAATTTTCAAATACAGTTGACGTCTACATTCAGTAACAAATTCCAATGTTTAGGGAAAAACTGTGTTCAAAGACTGGTTGGATCTGGCTAAAAAAGTATGTATTCCTAATACTTATGTGCATTTTCATTTATGATACATTTGCAAACTTATAAAATTATTTTTTCACATTGCTACTATGGAGTATTAATAGTCTGTAGAAATTTGAGGACAAAAATGACTTCATTCATTTTTGGAATAAAGCTGTAACATAAAATGTGAAACAAGTGAAGCACTGTGATTACACTCTGGGTGCACTGTACATATGATACAAGCCGTCTGTTGTACTCCAGCTAACGTCTCTTCTTTGATTGATTGATTGATTGAAACTTTTATTAGTAGATTGCACAGTATAGTACATATTCCGTACAATTGACCACTAAATGGTAACACCCGAATATGTTGTTCAACTTGTTTAAGTCTGGGTCCACGTAAATCAATTCATGGAAAACATAAAAGGCTGGTCAGAGTCGGTAGTGAGAAGTATAGCATAGAAACTCAAGGTCTGTGATTCACTGTAGTAATTCAATGTTACTTCACTACCATCGGACCAACCAATATTGTCTTGCTAGCTTGGCAGACATATTACAGGTTTTCTCCATTAGAGAGCCTTAACTTTTTAAGATGATTTACTTCAAAACACTTTAAATCTTAATACACATAAAAGGTAACTTACATGAGATACAAAATAAATTATCTTACATTCCAACACAAGATAACGTGTTAGCTTGATTAATCAATAAATTAAAGTTTATTTATATAGCCCTAAGTCACGAGTGTCTCAAAGGGCTGCACAAGCCACAACAACATCCTCGGCTCAGATCCCACATCAGGGCAAGAAAAAACTCAACCCAGTGGGATACAATGAGAAACCTAGGAGGGGACCGCAGATGTAGATGACCCCCCTGGGCGACCGGTGCAATGGACGTCGAGTGGATCTAGTTTATAGTGTGAGAGTCCAGTCCATAGTGGATCTAACATAATACTGTGAGAGTCCAGTCCATAGTGGATCTAACATACCGGTAATAGTGTGAGAGTCCAGTCCATAGTGGATCTAACATACCGGTAATAGTGTGAGAGTCCAGTCCATAGTGGATCTAACATAATAGTGTGAGAGTCCAGTCCATAGTGGATCTAACATACCGGTATTAGTGTGAGAGTCCAGTCCATAGTGGATCTAACATAATAGTGTGAGAGTCCAGTCCATAGTGGATCTAACATACCGGTAATAGTGTGAGAGTCCAGTCCATAGTGGATCTAACATACCGGTAATAGTGTGAGAGTCCAGTCCATAGTGGATCTAACATAATAGTGTGAGAGTCCAGTCCATAGTGGATCTAACATACCGGTAATAGTGTGAGAGTCCAGTCCATAGTGGATCTAACATAGTAGTGTGAGAGTCCAGTCCATCGTGGATCTAACATAATAGTGTGAGAGTCCAGTCCATAGTGGAACCAGCAGGGGAAATTCTTGAGTGGAGACACGTCCCCAACTGATGCAAAAATGAGTGGTCCACCCTGGGCCCCGACTATGAACAGATGGCGTATCATCTGTGGTCACCTAATCTGTGGCCCCCTTCTCCTTCGTGGAGAGGGGGGGCAGAGCAGAAGAGAGACGGCAGATCAACTGGTCTAAAAGCAGGGTCTATTTAAAGGCTAGAGTATACAAATGAGTTTTAAGATATAACTTGCATGCTTCTACTGAGGTAGCATCTCTAACTGTTACCGGGAGGGCATTCCAGAATACAGGAGCCCGAATAGAAAACGCTCTATAGCCCACAGACTTTTTTTTTGGAATCTCTATTAAGCCGGAGTTCTTTGAACACAGATTTCTTGCAATACAATCAGCAAGATAGGAGGGAGGTAGACTGTTTAGTATTTTATACGTATGTAGTAAAACCTTAAAGTCGCATCTTAAGTGCACATGAAGCCAGTGCAGGTGAGCCAGGGTGGGCGTAATATGATCAAACTTTCTTCTTCTTGTCAAAAGTCTAGCAGCCGCATTTTGAACAAACTGTAATCTTTTAATGCTACACATAGGGAGACCCGAAAATAATACGTTACATTAATCAAGATGAGACGTAACAAACGCATGAATAATGATCTCAACGTCGCTGGTGGACAAAATGGAACAAAATTTTGCGATATTACAGAGATGAAAGAAGGCCGTTTTAGTAACACTCTTACTGTGTGACTCAAACGAGAGAGTTGGGTCGAAGATAAAACCCAGATTCTCGATGCTAATTCACATTGGATTCTGCATATACATTATCGATTTAACATGCCGATTTTAACACTTACAGATTTGGTAATGAAAACTACAACTAAGATGCACTTTACAATCAAACAGCTGATGTGTAATATGTCAAATACTTGGAGTATAAACACTTTGTAGGGCTCAATATAATACAAGACTGCACACTCAACTTAATGACAAAGACTGCTTCCTGACTATGGCAACGTGCTTAGGAAAACCTGAACTGAATACATACTTGCTAATGAGACAGAGAAGTGTAAGAAAAAACAAGATATAGCAAATAAATACCACAAACTCTATTCCAGATGCTCTTCAAGTACTTCTATCCACCAGCGATAGTACAGTGTGTGTGTAGCACTAAACAAACTTATTTGCTTTTAGGGACCTTCATTTCCAACATGTATAAACAATTGCAGTAGTACTAAAAGGTAGCTTGGCAAGTAGTCCTTAAAGGGAATGTTTTTATCACTGAGAATGTTTTGCATCTTTTTTTCCAGACCTGTGCCTTTAAGACCCCACCCTTCTGGCCCCACCAAACAGGTGAACACTGGCATGATGTTTCCTCTGCTGCTTTGCTTTGGACGCTTTTGAACACAAACTAACACTTTTTTAAGACCAACATTGTCGTCTTAAGTTCCCAATGACAGTATATTATACAAAATACACATTAGATAGTAATTCTAACAAGGCAATCCTAATCCAACAGTCCAGGAAAAGTAAGTTAGCACAGCAAAAACAACACTTTCCACACCTGTTTAAGTGTAATTTATGTTCACAATATATTTGTATTTTAAATATGAGTATACTGTTGCCTCGAGAGGTCATATATGTCCATTTTGACATGTACTTTGTTGTCTCTTTAGTGCACCTAAAATGGTGGTTTTGAGGAGTGTATTAAGAAGGTAAGCTGTTTATTGTCTATTTTCCAACAAAAGTTAGAAAGTCAAACATGATTAGTCTGCATCTCTCATTTTTATCCATCTGTCTTAAAAAAAAAATGAAAACAAAAACATTTTCTTTGCTATTTAAATTTTAATGACCATATTGATATTTGTGAGCTAGAATTACATATTTGCCTCCTAAAACCAGAAAAGCACAGCATTGGGACTTAAAAGGAGGGCTTTCCTTAAAAGGCAACCTCTCCTACATTTCCAATTTTTGAGACTTATGTATATGATATGGCAGTGCCCCTTCATCAGGTCACTTTTTTCTCATTTTTTTATATCACAGAAAGCCAAATTTAAGTGTTTTGTTTTAACTTCCATGTAATGTTTTTTTTTTTTTCATCCATCCATCCATCCATTTTCTACCGCTTATTCCCTTTCGGGGTTGCGGGGGGCGCTGGCGCCTATCTCAGCTACAATCGGGCGGAAGGCGGGGTACACCCTGGACAAGTCGCCACCTCATCGCAGGGCCTTTTTTCAATACTGCAAAAAAGCCTTTTTTGACACTATGAACTGAGGCCTTGCTCCATTTGCTGATGTCTCATCTGAGGTGATGCAAAGCGACAATCATTAAACTAATTAGAAAAAAAGCAATACATGCAGTTAATTTATGTTTATTGCCAAACTGACACATTGTAACTTCTTGACTGAGGTCAGTGGTTCTCAAACTTTTTCATCCAAGTACCACCTCAGAAAACCCGCAAGTCCCACCATAATGACCAAAATTAAAATACAGTAGCATAGTAGGCCTAAGTATTCTTTAAAAGAAGGCAAATGTTTTACTTAACAAGTATACATTTGGCCACACAGTTTGAACAGTAACATTGTGTTTAAAAATATAGGAAAAAAATACCCTGTACTTTAATCAAGTGATTCTTTGGCATCCCACTAGACCAGGGGTAGGGAACCTATGGCTCTCGAGCCAGATGTGGTTCTTTTGATGACTGCATCTGGCTCTCGGTTAAATCTTAGCTGACATTGCTTAACACCATAAGTAATGAATAATTCCGCTGGCAATCTATCCATCCATCCATTTCTTACCGCTTGTCCCGTTCGGGTCGCGGGGGGTGCTGGAGCCTATCTCAGCTGCATTCACAGAGTTAAAAATAACGTTCAAAATATAAAACATTCTCATGCATTTTAATCCATCCATCCGTTTTTTAGAAGTCGCATTCATGGTAAGAAGTATTTTATTTATTATCGGTTAACTTCAGAATAACAATGTTATCAAAAAGAACAAAATACTCTAAAAATGTTGGTTTTACTTAAAAATGCACCCATTTAGTTATATTCAGTGTTAAAAAATATTATATGGCTCTCACGAAAATACATTTTAAAATATTTGGCTTTTGTGGCTCTCTCAGCCAAAAAGGTTCCCGAACCCTGCACTAGAGGGAGCTGCATACCACTTGTGGTACATGTACCACCATTTAAAGGCCTACTGAAATTAGATTTTCTTATTCAAACGGGGATAGCAGGTCCATTCTATGTGTCATACTTGATCGTTTCGCGATATTGCCATATTATTGCTGAAAGGATTTAGTAGAGAACATCCACGATAAAGTTCGCAACGTTCGGTGGTAAGAGAAAAGCCCTGCCTCTACCGGAAGTCGCAGACGATGACGTCACATGTTTGATGGCTCCTCACATATTCACATTGTTTTTAATGGGAGCCTCTAACAAAAAGTGCGATTCAGACCGAGAAAACGACAATTTCCCTATTAATTTGAGCGAGGATGAAAGATTCGTGTTTGAGGATATTGATAGCGACGGACTATTAGAAAAAAAAAAGTAAAAAAAAAAAAACGTGATTGCATTGGGACGGATTCCGATGTTTTTAGACACATTTACTAAGAATAATTCTGGGAAATCCCTTATCTTTCTATTGTGTTGCTAGTGTTTTATTGAGTTTAATAGTACCTGATGGTCGGAAGGGTGTCTCCATAGGTGTCTTGACGCATAGTGTCTCAGGGGAGTCGATGGCAGCTATGGACGGCACAAGCTCAGGTTTTCTCCGGTAAGAACTGACTTTTCTAACCACAATTTTCTCACCGAAACCTGCTGGTTGACATGAGAACCAGCAGGTTCTCATGTCAACCAGCATGAGAACCTTTCCTATGGATCAGACCGCGCTCTGATCCATAGGAAAGTTTCACCTCCAGGAATTTTAAACAAGGAATCACCGTGTGTTTGTGTGGCTAAAGGCTAAAGCTTCCCAACTCCATCTTTATACTATGACTTCTCCAATATTAATTGAACAAATTGCAAAAGATTCAGCAATACAGATGTCCAAAAAACTGTAAAATGATGCCGCTAAAGCAGACGACATTTAGCTGTGTGTGTGCGCAGCGCTCATACTTCCTAAAAACCCGTGACGTCTTGCGTACACGTCATCATTACATGATGTTTCGAAGACGAAACTCCCGGGAAATTTAAAATTGTGATTTAGTAAACTAAAAAGGCCTTATTGGCATGTGTTGCAATGTTAATATTTCATCATTGATATATAAACTATCAGACTGCGTGGTGGGTAGTAGTGGGTTTCAGTAGGCCTTTAATAATATGATTTAGGTCAATCATAGTGTCAGTCAATCCAATAGGTATGTCTCAAATTGAAGAAAAAGGCATCGTTAAACGTATTAGGATTTTTTTTTTTAAATAGGTGCTGCAAGAACAAAAAACAAAAACAGAAAAAGGAGCACCTTTGCTGAAGTATCTGTCAGCATTACTGAAATCTTTTGTGGCAGCACTCCTTTTTATGACTGAATCCCCTCTCTTTTCATTTTTGTCACAACACACTGCTCTTCTGAAAAATGTTTTTAAAAAAATACTTACAAAAAAAATCCCCGGTTGTAAAAAAAAAAGAGGCGTTTCCAAACACATGGGCGGGACTTAATTCTTGCTTGAAGGACCGTGGCGTGAGGAGTCGTCTTCTGGAGCGCCTTTGTTGTATACATCCGCGTTATGGCTGGAAGGGGACTGAAAGAGGCTGTGATTCGGCTCCGTTTATATTCGCCGGCTGGAACTATATTCCTTTTTAAAAACCAAGGCTCCTTCAGTGCGTCGCTTTTCTTTTCCGCTTTGCACTCAGTGATGTCGCCTGTTTTTGTGGCCCGCCTGTAAAGCGCGAGACAGGCAACAACCGAGGGCGTCTTCCTTTTTTTTTTTTTAATTATACATTATTTGGTTCCTTTTTTTATTTTTTTTTTTAAATATATTTCTTCTGTTGTCCCCACCTTGTACCCTTATCTCCCCTTTACTCCTAGCCATTTCTCCTTCTTTTGTTCCATACTGAAAGGAAGTGTGTGTTGTTTGATTTAATAAATATTTCAGTTCCTTCTCATTTTCTATCGTTTTGCGTTTTATGTTGACCAAAAAAAAAAAAAAAAAGCAGATCTTTTGACTTATTTTCATTGCAAGATCTAAGGAGTTGAATTAAAAAGAACGGTAAGATGTTTTTTTGTTTTGTTCGTTTTTAAACATTTGTCACATTGTCGCTAGTGAAGTTGATGATGGTGCATGTAATGAGGCGTTCACGTTCCCTCCGACGTGATTGTTTTGCTGCAAGTTGAGTGGACCCTTTTCCAAATTATTTGCATGGTTTGTGTAGTTTGCAAGCGTTTTGAGTAATGCCACTAAATTTGAGAGAATATTATCAGGATATAATGCTTTGCTTTTAATATATTCCAGTGAAATGTTAGGTTTCGTATTATCTTCTAGTGTTGCGTTTTTTGTGTCTTCTTGTGATGCCCTCTGTCGCTTTTACCCAAGTGTATGATTTTGTACATTGCCCTGCCTGTTTAATTTCAATGACACATTCATATGCAGCAACTTGGCGCATTGCATTCTAGAAAAATAGTGTTGTATGGTGGCTTCATGTCGCCATGTTGAGCCCATTGCGTTCATGGACGACACCTGCAGCCAATCGGATAATTAATTCATTTCCTGGATTAGCCGCAGCGCGCTCTCTGATTGGCAGAGACCTCTGATTAGTTTACATGAGCTCGCCTGCGACCACGCCGACGCCCCCCTAAACCACCCCCTTTCATTTACGAAGAAGTTTGACGTGAGCAGACTCTAAACCACCTGCTTAAACACCTCAAAAGGTAAGACGCCATTAAGTGTAATGTCCAATTGTTTTTTTTTCAAAGGATAAAACACGGCGGAGTGAGGCTACACCCAAAAGTTCGCCTCACTTCCACATGCCGCTTGCTAGCTTGGAAATGTGCGCTGCAATTTCCGTAACCACTGTCTTAATTAATCCACTAAATATTTATTCCACCCAACATATGTTTGGCGTGCATGTAATACATGAGCCCGCCACGTCTTCGTGGAGGTTTGAAACACAACTCTGCTTACGATCATTTTGGCTAGTGTCCCCAACAGCGCATGCGCAAGGAGCACACACGAGGCTGTAAATGGTGGTAGTTTGCAAATACCGTATTTCCCTGAATTGCCGCCCGGGCGCTAATTAATTTAAAACCTCTTCTCACTCCTGCGCTTACCAAAGGCTTGCGGTAAAAGTAAGCATGTGCTAATTATTTTAAAACCTCTTCTCACTCCGGCACTTAACAAAGGTATGCAGTAAAAAATTGAGTTTAATGTAAGCTTGGACCTTAAATCCTACTGAATAGCTCTTAATCTTCTTCCCTTTGTGATTTCAAATTACCGGTATTGAAATCAGCCTCCTCCATTTTGAAAATGATTACAGGGGATTGATTGATTGATACTTGTATTAGTAGATTGCACAGTTCAGTACATATTCCGTACAGTTGACCACTAAATGGTAACACCAGAATAAGTTTTTGAACTTGTTTAAGTCCGGGTCCACGTTAATCAATTCATAAGTGTCACGAGTGACGTCACGAGTTTGACCAGGCGGGAATGCTAAGCATGCACTAATTATTTTGGGAAGCGAGTTTGACCCAGCAGTAATTCAAGGCAGGCACATACTATATGCCCTGCGGCAATTCAAAGAAACACGGTAAATGCTTTGATTTGTTTAAGTTACTGTGTTCATGCATACTTCTGTACGACACTGATGTTGCTCGTTGGTTAATTCACTGGAATCACCCTTTGAAGTTGTTTTCAAAGCATTACTCTTTTTAACAAACTGTGTTGAATGTGTATATCTGGTCTTAGTATTACCTTTATATATTACACCTGCTCAGTGGCCTTGTGGAGCGGTAGGTCGTGAGTTCAAACCCCGGCTGAGTCATACCAAAAACTATAAAAACGGGACCCATTACCTCCCTCGAGGGTTGGAATTTGGGGGGTTAAATCAGCAAAATGATTACTGGGCGCGGCCACCGCTGTTGCTCACTGCTCCCCTCACCTCCCTTGGGTTGGCCAAGGGGATGGGGCAAATGCAGGGGTTCATTTCACCGCACTTAGTGTGTGTGTGTGTGTGTGTGTGTGTGTGTGTGTGTGAGAGTCATTGGTACTCTAACTTTAAATTGTTGGCTAGCTTTTGTTAATGTTGTAAGCACAATACCAATGGCTCGCAAAATGCGCAACCGCATTTTGCAAATTTAATGTCAAATCAAATCAAATCAAATGTTTATTGGATTCATCACTATACAGTGTACATCCACGACTAAACTACTGACTAAACTACTACCAAGTGTGGTTTCAGGCCGGGTGGCCTATTTCAAGTTCCAGGTAACCTTACATTATTATATTTTATAAATACAGTAGTAAACCAAGTTGTGGTAGTATAGTCAGTAGTTCTGTCGTGGATGTACACTGTAGAGTGATGAATCCAATAAACATTTGATTTGCTTTGATTTGAAATTAAATTAGCAAAATGCGATTGCGCATTTTGCAAATTGCGCACCATTGGAATTGTGCTTACAACATTAATACACAATTGTAATGAAATATGTTGTGCACAACGTATTGGCATTTAGAAAGTGTGGGGCACTCTGTGGCTTGACAATTTAATATTTTAGTTTTTTTGCAGTATTATTTTAAATACCTTTTGGGTGAAAAATAAATCACTTGCAATGTGCCAGAATCATATTCAATTCCCCTAAACAACGCTTAGGTTTGCAAATAAAAGTTCTGCTGTGTATAAAGATGTTTGCTCTTTCAATGCATTTTTGTCACTGATTGCTTGTTTGGTGTGAAACAGATGTTGCTCATTAAGCTAACGACAGTCCCCACATTCGTTCTATTGATGTTCAGTATTGCTGTCTGTAAACACACCATAAATATTACGATCGAATGTTTGTTTGTTTTATGTAGACGTTTTTTGTGTGTGATTTTTTTCCTACATGGTTTTGCAAGTTGACCCACTAGGCATTTATGTATGTTAATATTCATATTTATGTGCGCAAGTTAGGTGTATTTAAAGAGTGGTGTGTACATTATGGCTTATTTGTAGAAATGTAATGTTCTCACTAATTTAGAATTGTTTTTATTTTGTTTAATATAATTAATTCACTTCAGATGCACAAGTGTTTTTAAACTAAATTAGTTTCACAAAATTGTCCTAGTGTTTTAAAATAAACATGGAGTTGATTGTGTTTTTGCTGTATTTTCTTGTCACAAATGCAGATGTTTCTGTTTAGTCAAGCGAACCGATTGATTTGGAATTTGAGTTTAAAGTGGATTATATTCATTACTGCCTATAAAGAAGGAATGGTTATTCTGTTTTGTTTTTTAATTTTAGCAGCCTTTTCCAGTATTGTAGTGTTGGGTAGAAATTTGAGTTGAATTGATGCAGAGTTGTACATACTCTCAAAGCTACCAATAGCACTACAGTTATCCCCCTTGGGTAAAAGTAGGGCTGTAAACCTTGTCTATTGGTTACCTGTTTAATGTGACCACTTACTTAACGTCCCAGAATTTGTTTTAATTTTTTTTTTTTTTTTTACTACGTAGTGTGGCCGCTTATCAAAATTTGCTGCAATGATGAGTTGGTAGATGTAGTCAAACTTGCCATTTGTTTACTCTTTTTAGGATAAACTTTCTATATGAAGTGTTATCTATTTATGAATTGCTTTCTTCCATAGTATTAAAGTTTAACCATTCTGAATACCAGCAATTATCGATTACACTCTTGAAGTCTATGTAAACTTATTACGGATGTTCACATATAGTGTGGGCATTGGCCAACATATTACACTTAGGTTGGCGTGTATATTTATATCGTACTGCACCAACGAGCACTCTCCCTTGCTGTCTCAACCACGCATCGCCATTAAGAACATCTCATCCCTTGTGCTTCCTGTTGGATTAAGTTGCTCCTATCCTTTATATAGTGGGCACTTTAGCAGTTTCCTTTGAGTGGTCACTATACAGGGTTTGGCTGTGCAGTAGTATATATTTCATTGATGGGGCGGCGATTATGGTAAATATCAAAATCATGATTAATTTAACCATCTACCTCGATTTCAGTTACTCCATCATAGGAATGTAACAATATAAAAATGTCATATCACAGTTATCGTGACCCTTATATTAATCTTCATTATAGCAGTGTTGTTGAATGTGCTAAAGTACTTATACACACAAATCTTTTGACAGTCTTTTTTTTTTTTTTTTTTAAACAATAACTAAAATAGACGCACTGTAGATAAACACACCATTTTCTGTTGTTTCTTATGCTTTACTTGATAATGTTTTAGGGTAAGTATTATCTTTTGTTATAACAAACTTTATTTTAAATATTGGTTAACATTTATTTAAATAAAAAGTGCGTAACAAATAAAATCTATCTGGCAGCTGTTGTGTCCTACTCGTTTCAGCGGTCCTTGAAAGCATCGTAAAAATACCTCCGTTGAAGACTCAAACACCGTTCGTAGGTTCAATTTGCACAATTGAATAACTTAGTTGTTCAGAAAGTACTGTATATTTTTTTTAATACAAGTTTGGATTGGGGAATGTTGTTTCTTAATGGATAATGATTTATTTTATTCTCGTGTTAGCAGTTATGTTAGCGAGTTGGTGCCTGTCAATCTGTTTGTTTTTCAAAGTTCAGTTTATCATCATGGTTTTACCATTATTTGCATTTAAAACAGTAATACTAATTGTCGCTATTTATACCGCATTTATTACCGTTTATCGTTACATTTCTATTCATTATTTTTTTTATTTTTATCATTAAAGCAAACAACAAAGTAAATCATGAATTGGAAAGGAGCAGCAAGTATAATTTTAACATCTGCCCCCTACTCACACGACTTAAGTTTTTTTTTCAATTTAAAAGGCTACACTTCACGATATGCAACAAAATAAAATTGTCCTCAAAATCATCTTTTCATCATGATTTTCACATTTATTTAAATACAGACTGTTTCACATTTTGTTTCCACAGTTAAGTTTGTTCCTTTTGAAATGCATAGTTTAGTTTAAAACTACATCTCAGTTTCTCTTAGACTATAATTACTTTATTTTTACAAATCATTTTTAAATGTTACGTAGAAATGTTCGACAGTATGTGCTTTATATGTGATTTTTAGGATATTGTACTCGACTATCTCTACTCCTAAATCCCTAATGCATGATTATCCCATTCTTTATTTTTCTGGCAGCAGTTACGTGATGCCACAACTCTCTTCCTGTCATGTACCTGTAACTATGTATTAGTCGAGAAATAACGGACACCGCATTGTCACGTCGGTTATACGCTCTAAATGTCGGGATTACATTTTTTTTCCCTAATTGATTTACCAGCCCTATCTATTAGTTGGGACGGTGTGGCTCGGTTGGTGAAGTGGCCATGCCAGCGACCTGAGGTTTCCTGGCTTGTTCCCTGGCTTTCACCATCCTAGTCATGTCTGTTGTGTCCTTGAGCAGGACACTTCTCCCTTGCTCCTGACAGGTCATGGTTAGGGCCTTGCATGGCAGCTCCCACCGTCAATGTGTGTGGGAATGGGGCCAAAGTGCTTTAAGTACCTTGAAGGTAGAAAAGCGCTACACAAGTATAACCTATATACCATTAGTGTTAAAGTTTGCTATTGTTTTTGTGCTTAATTTTGTGACAGTTAAGGTGAAGTTAGCATTTTGTGGCTTGGATATTTATTAAGCAGTTACTCTAGGTTAACAATACATGAATGTTAGCCTCGCCCAGGGCAGCTGTGGCTACACATTTAGCTTACCACCACCAAGTGTAAATGTGGACTGAATGAATTATAGGTTCTCAGTGTCACGTGCTATGAGTCACCGGAAATAACCCCATATACATTTAATCCATTATTATTTTTTTTAAAGGCCTACTGAAATGAGATTTTCTTATTTAAACGGGGGTAAGAAGGTCCATTCTATGTGTCATACTTGATCATTTCGCGATATTGCCATATTTTTGCTAAAAGGATTTAGTAGAGAACATCGACGATAACGTTTGCAACTTTTGGTCGCTAATAAAAAAGCCTAGCCTGTACCGGAAGTAGCAGACGATGTGCACGGGACGTCACGGGTTGTAGGGCTCCTCACATCCTCACATTGTTTATAATCATAGCCACCAGCAGCAAGAGCAATTCGGACCGAGAAAGCGACGATTTCCCCATTAATTTGAGCAAGGATGAAAGATTCGTGGATGAGGAAAGTTAGAGTGAAGCACAAAAAAAACCGGCGAATGCTCCAGGCGGCGGCAGTCGGAGCGATTCAGATGTTGTTAGACACATTTACTAGGATAATTCTGGAAAATCCCTTATCTGCTTATTGTGTTAATAGTGTTTTAGTGAGATTACAAAGTCATACCTGAAAGTCGGAGGGCTGCAGTAAACGCCAGTGTCTCTGACAGAAGTCAATGGAGGAGCCAAGATCACAGCTGCCTTTTTGACAGCTGCAGGAGGAGGTCGCATAATCCACTCAAGTCTCCGGTAAGAGCCGACTTAATATCACAATTGGTTGACATGTGGTAGAGAAACCTGTTCGCTTGACCGCTCTCTGTTAAAGCTTCACAACAAACAAAGACACACCGGCTGTGTTTCGGTTGCTAAAGGCAGCTGCAATCCACCGCTTTCAACTAAGAGCATTTTTCTTTATAGTCTCCATTATTAATTGAACAAATTGCAAAACATTCAGCAACACAGATGTCTAAAATACTGTGTAATTATGCGATGAAAAGACGACTTTTAGCCGTGAGTGGTGCTGGGCTGAAATGTCCACTCCAACCAATAATGTCACAAGAACACGTCAACGTAAGCGTCAACATAAGCGTCATCATTCTGCGACGTTTTCAACAGGATACCTCGCGGGAAATTTAAAATTGCAATTTAGTAAACTAAAAAGGCCGTATTGGCATATGTTGCAATGTTAATATTTCATCATTGATAAATAAACTATCAGACTGCATGGTGGGTAGTAGTGGGTTTCAGTAGGCCTTTAATGGTAACAATTTTGTGAGTCAATTTATTCACATTCAATGTGCCAGTAGGAATGGGCAATATGTTCTCAAATCTATATCGCAATATACAGTATGTTGCAGCCTTCAGTGTACCACAGTAAATCACAATATCCATCCATCCAAATTTCTACCGCTTGTCCCTTTTGGGGTTGCAGGGGGTCGCTTGAGCCTATCTCAGCTGCATTCGGGCGGCCGGCGGGGTACACCCTGGCCAAGTCGCCACCTCATCGCAGATAATCACAATATATTATTTGTAAATAAATTGTGCCATTCCAAAACGGGTTTCATATATGATCACAATATAATGTTTGTATATAAATAGAACTATTTCAAAATGGGTTACAAAGGCAAAAATGTACTTCCGGGTAAATTTGTTATAAGCTCCACTCACAGGCGCCCGCCCCTCACGCTAAAACACTGCCATTATTTTCATACCGTAAAAAAAATAAACTGAATATACTGTCTAAAATACATTGGAAAGTTGGCGCCCTCTCGACATCTGTGGAAATGTAGCCCCTTTAATTTAAGTGAAGTGATTTATATTTATATAGCGCTTTTTCTCTAGTGACTCAAAGCGCTTTACATAGTGAAACCCAATATCTAAGTTACATTTAAGTTACTGGGAGCAGGTGGGTAAAGTGTCTTGCCCAAGGACACAACGGCAGTGACTAAGATGGCTGAAGCGGGGATCGAACCTGCAACCCTCACGTTGCTGGCACAGCCACTCAATCAACCGAGATATACCACCCCAATTTAAAGTCATTTTTATTTTTCAACATGTTAAACATTTTTACATTATTTGAATGTTTTCCATGGTTATTACCTGTTTGCTTTGATAGCAAAGGGCATTATAATCAGAAGGGTACATTTTAAATGTTTACATTGAGTATATTTTTCTCTTAGTCTTATTTGTGATACTTGTTTTGTTGGCCAATTTTGCTCTTCAAAGCTAAGAGTGTTTGTCTTTACAGTATATATTATTGAGCCCACACTCTTCTAAATAAAGCCTGCCGACAAATGCAGGACAGTGACTGAATGCACCAAGGCCACTTAGTGCGGCAAAGTGTGTCCCCGAGAGGCTTCTGATTTTTTTGTTGTTGTCCTCCTTGCCCTGATGCGGTCATTAGATCATTGCTGTCTTTCAATTATCTGTAGTGTACAGGAGGAGGTTGGTCATGTGTGAGTCATTACCAGAATGCGACAATGTAGCTTTCCTTGAACTCTCAGTATAGCTTCTCCTCTTCTCGTGTTATGTAGCATTAGCTCTTGTACACATGTCAATAGAGGAGTGTAGTATGCTTTATTGTATCTCAATATTATCTGTAGCTTTACAGTTGACTGACAAGTAAGGATGAGAATTGATCAGATTTTTCCGATTTTGTTTTATTTTGCTTAACGATTGATTTTTAAAAAAAACTATTTTCATTTGAAAAAAAGGTTAAGGGTCGATTATCATCAACTTTGTGTAGTTAAGCAGTGCAAACAGTACAAACCCAACTACGAGGGCACAGCCCATGGTTGCATGATCCTACATTAGTTGCAAGTGGGTTCCCAGAAAATAAAAAAATGTGTGCTAATAAAAAGTGTGTTGTCAAAATGAAGTAAAATGTATCCATTCATCCATCCATCATCTTCCGCTTATCCGAGGTCGGGTCGCGGGGGCAGCAGCCTAAGCAGGGAAGCCTATACTTCCCTCTCCTCAGCCACTTCGTCTAGCTTTTCCCGGGGAATCCCTAGGCGTTCCCAGGCCAGCCGGGAGACATAGTCTTCCCAACGTGTCCTGGGTCTTCCCCGTGGCCTCCTACCGGTTGGACGTGCCCTAAACACCTCCCTAAGGAGGCGTTCGGGTGGCATCCTGACCAGATGCCCGAGCAACCTCATCTGGCTCCTCTCAATGTGGAGGAGCAGGGGCTTTACTTTGAGTTCCTCCCGGATGGCAGAGCTTCTCACCCTATCTCTAAGGGAGAGCCCCGGCAGAGGAAACTCATTTCGGCCGCTTGTACCCGTGATCTTATCCTTTTGGTCATGACCCAAAGCTCATGACCATAGGTGAGGATGGGAACGTAGATCCACCAGTAAATTGAGAGCTTTGCCTTCCGGCTCAGCTCCTTCTTCCCCACAACGGATCGATACAACGTCCGCATTACTGAAGACGCCGCACCAATCCGCCTGTTGATCTCACGATCCACTCTTCCCCCACTTGTGAACAAGACTCCTAGGTACTTGAACTCCTCCACTTGAGGCAGGGTCTCCTCCTTAACCCGGAAATGGCACTCCTCCCTTTTCCGGGCGAGAACCATGGACTCGGACTTGGAGGTGCTGATTCTCATTCCGGTCGCTTCACACTCGGCTGCAAACCGATCCTGTGAGAGCCGAAGTTTCCGGCCAGATGAAGCCATCAGGACCACATCATCTGCAAAAGCAGAGACCTAATCCCGTGGCCACCAAACCGGAACCCCTCAACGCCTTGACTGCGCCTAGAAATTCTGTCCATAAAAGTTATGAACAGAATCGGTTACTAAGGACAGCCTTGGTAATCTAAAATGTATGTCACATTCAAATAGCTTGTGTGTAATAACTACAATACAAACACCTTGTAGGGCTCAACATATGACAAAACTGCCACATTCAACTTAATGCTAATGTACCGAGTCATACCAAAAAACTATAAATATGGGACTCATCACCTACCTGCTTGACACTCAGCATCAAGGGTCGGATTTGGGAGTTAAATCACCAAAAATGTTTCCCGGGGGTTGAACGAGGGAATGGGTCAAATGCAGAGGACACATTTCACAACACCTAGTGTGTGTGAGACAATCATCGGTACTTTAACTTAACACAATTATCAGCTCAGTGTTAAATGTTAAACTAAATAAATACATCTACATTTATTACCAGATGGGCGCACACAAAAGTACCGAAAACCTGTACCTTTTGAGTATCTGTATCGATTCCGAGGCATCTGGAAATGTTACTGTATCGGTTCAAATGTGAAAGTCACACATCCCTAGACACATTTGCTATGGCAAATAGCTGTCACCCTTGTGGGGTGGGTACTACACAGAACGATACCAGACAAAGAGCCACAAAGTGCACCCCAGTGTCCATTAGCGGGCTGTGGCTCAACTGTCACACTAAAGAAACAAAATTTAAACCAAAAAACAGAGCATCCATCCATCCATTTTCTACAACTTGTCCCTTTTGGGGTTGCGGGGGTTGCTGGAGCATATCTCAGCTGCATTTGGCCGGAAGGCGGGGTACACCCTGGGCAAGTCGACACCTCATCACAGGGCCAATACCCATTAATAACACAAAACTTTGTCGTGAATAGGTATCACCTTTTAAACCTATCTACAAAATTAAAGAAAATGTACAAGTATATAAAATCAGTAAGGGTGTAAAGATTAATTTTAACAATTTAATTGAAATCATAAGTTGTGGTTGCCGGTACGATTCAATTACTTTTTTAAGAACGACACACTCTGTAACAATTCTTTAAGTTGAAATCGATTCAGTAACCTTTTAGCAAAAAGATTCAACGACTGCGAATGTCAAAAATTACTACTGGATATTTGACACTGCAGGTGAAGTTTCCTATATTCCTTCTGTAAGGGATTTAGGTATAAATGAATGATTGATACAAACAAGTAAGAAAACAAAATTTAAAAGCCAATGCATTCACATCTTATTTTCACAAGAGGAAATGTTTTCTGCCCTCATTTCAAACATTCAAGAAATGTTCAATAAAAGTACAGTAACCAATATTTTAACAGATGTACCTGTGACCTTTTGCTGTTGCTTTTCAACATAAAAATAATTCAATAATTAAAAAAAAAGTGCAACAAACGTCTCTTTAGGTTGAATTAACAGTAGGTTTACCTGAGAAATTAAGTGAAACCAAATCTTTTCAGGCTAAATGAGCAGTGGTTTGATTTTCTACTACTTTTCTAATAAACAGCTGCGGAGGCCGATAAGTCACATCAAATGCAAACGCCACACCCACATAAAGTCGCAACACAGCTTTCAGCTATAGCATGATAGAAAAAGCCACAACAAATGCAAACATCTCAAATAGGGATGTCACGGTATGAACATTTCTTATCATGGTTATTGTGACCAAAATTATCGCCGTTATTATTGAGGTATTTTTAAATGTGCACACATTTCTTAGAAAGTACTTATTTGAATCTTTTAACAAAGTTGTGTTAAAAAAAACATGTTCAAAATTATTTGTTTTGTAGAAGAAACATTGTAAACAAGAACGCTGTGTTTCACTTACCTCCAAGAATAAATTGAATGTGCAAATGAAAACTACAAGCATAAACAAAGTAATATGGTAGACACAAAATAACAAATATAAACATTGTGCAATATGGAACCTTATGTACATAAGAAATTAGGGTTGTCTAGATACCAATATTTTGGTACCGGTAACAAAATGTACTTTGATACTTTTTGATACTTTTCTAAACAAATCTTAGAATACATTAAACATCCGTTTCTTATTGCAATCGAAAAACAATTGCCTCCTTATTTAAAATAGTGAACATACGAGACAACTTGTCTATTAGTAGTGAGTAAACAAACTAAGGCACCTAATTTGTTTGCTGATATGCAGTAACAGATTGTGTCATAACCCATTCTATTATTTTGTCAAAATTATGAGGGACAAGCTGTAAAAAAATATTATTAATCTACTTGTTCATTTACTGTTAATATCTGGTTATTTTCTGTTTAAATATGTTCTATCTACACTTCTATTAAAATGTAATAAACACTTTCTTCCGTTGTTTGGATACTTTACCTTCGTTTTAGATGATACCACAAATTTAGGTATCAATCTGATACCAAGTAGTTACAGGGTCATACATTGGTCATCATTTTAGTTCTCATGTCCCCAGGGACATATTTCCTGAGTTTGTGAATATAATATGAATTTAAAAACAAAATATTTTGTGACGATAAATATTGATGTAATCATAGTGGTATCAACTAGATACGCTCTTGTATTTGGTATGATTACAGTGGATTTCAGGTGTAGACCTCCCCTCCCCCCTACCATTTGTTTAGATTTAGGAGCACTATCTTTTGTTAGCGGTGACGCCTATGAGCTATCGTATCCTCCTACAGTGTGTAGTGAAGCATGTTTAGCTATTCCTCGTCCTGCAGGGATGATACTTGTAAGAAACTCACTCTATTCGTCACCATGAAGGCAAGGATTAGTGATTTAGAAGTAGCTAAAACACTGTCGATTGCGGATGGGCATTAGCCGCTATCTAGCTAGCCATGTTATAAAGCACCTCTTCCTGTGGGCGTTTCAGTGTTATAGCTTCACCTTTATTGTTACTTTTTAAGCCAAAATGTGTCCATTCTCCCCTTTCTGTCAACACACCGTCTGCTTGTTAGTACTCTGTGATTGTGTGCTGCTGAACATGCTCCTCTGCTTGTAAAACAGCAATGTCGTGACAACGCACCGTCGTGCCTGTAAAAAAAAAAAAAAAAGGGCAAACCATTTGTTTTCAGAGTATAGTACCTTAATTGATTCATTAGTACCGCGATACTATACTAGTACTGGTATACCATACAACCCTATGAGAATTAAATAAATAAAAAATGTAGGAATTTTGCAAGATGGCACCTGATGGCCATAAGACATAAAATGTTCATATATGAGACCTAGTTTTACACATATAAATGCACTATTATGGCCAAAATAATCACAATTAGGTATTATACACAATATTGAAAACACGGTTATTCATTATGTTGGGTCAAACAAGTCTTGGCGTAGGGTGTGAATGCGATGCTATCATGCAATTATCATGTCAAATAAAAAGGCTATAGTTAAACGTCATCCATATATTTAAAGACAAATATTTTTTGTTCATTAATAGTACCATCGTGTCAGCATTTTCTCATCACATGATGCATTTATCTCTATTTTTACATTTTTAATAGATAAGTCTTTTTTTAAGTTATGTATACTTTGTGTACAATGACATGTACTAAATATATGTACATTTACATGCTGCATCGGGACAGATCCAATAAGAGTTGGAGCAGAAAAATGTCTTATAGGATTTAACTATACACCATTAAACATTAACAAAATGCTATCTCACATGAATGGTTTTTAAAGTTTTAACTTTGTGAAATGAAAACAAAATCCATAAGTAATATAAAAAACATGGATTTTACATTTTGATATCAATATAAAACACACAACTGTTTGGCAGACAAAGATAAAGTTCAATCATCAAGCTTTGTTTGTCTTCAACAACACCATGTGGTTTAGTACAACAGTTTGGCTACAAAAATGCACAGGAATGATACCTCTCACACCTAATACACAATCTTCACACCTCACCGACAACTTAGCATGTTGACACTTCACAACTTCTGTTCAATTATGACAATTATTGGAACACTGAAAAAGTTAGTAGTTAAATAAAGGACAAGTGGCCATCCCATTAAACAAACGGCAAGACTTTATAAGCAAATGTGCTGCATGTTAATTTTCAGTCACAGCAACTAAATGAAGGACCCTGTGAAACAGCAAAATAAAATGTTTTTCTCCTCAGCTGTATACTTTGTGTGTCGGACAAATGTGTTCGTCTCCAAAATTGTCCTCACCTGTCGTCATCTAATAACAGCATTGCACTCTTAAATGCATGCCAAGACTCCACGAAAGTGAAAGCGAGTGAAATTAAGTAAAACGAAGCGATTGGCTCTGTTTACTCAGAGGGAAAATCAATGGAGCAAGGTCGTATAGTTGCCGCCATGTTTTTCTAAAGCGCTAGTGCTGCTGCGAGTCAGTTTCCAGGAGGGGTGTTTCCTACAATCCATTAATAAATGACTTTTTTTTGGTAATTAAAAATTTAAAGGCCTGTCTGGTATTTTTCTGCCGTTTAGGATTTTATCATAAAAAGCCAAACACAACAAAACAAAACCAAAGGCGTAACGAAAATGACAGCGGACAAGTTGGTGAACGACCAAGTGGCTGAGGCGGGAGGTTGAAAACGGTGTAATGAACAAAGTGGCAAAAGTTAAGTGTGATGACTTTTTCAGTCATAAATGCTTATTTTTATTTTTTGTTTTACTTTTGTGTTCATGTTTCTTCAGTGTTTCCACTCTTTGGCCGTTGGCAAAATTTGGTTCGCTGTCAGTTTTGTTTCGTGTCTTTCACATTCTTTGTAGCTTCAAGTTGTGTTGTGGCCTTTTTATTCGCTGTGACTTTTGCAATCAGGCTTTAGCTAAAAGTTGTGTTGTGGTTTTCTTATTGTCTTGTGGCGTTGCATTTGTTTTGATCTTGTTGGACCACTGTAAGTATCCGCCATTTTATGTCTTAAAGGTGCGTGGCAAAGAGACGTTTAACTACAGCTGTACGCTTGGCTTTTTCACGAGGAGCACAGGTGCTATTATATGAAAAAATGTAGTAGCACAGAAAAATTTTAGGAACAAACAAAAAACATCAATAATTATGAGATGTTCTAAATAACAATATTTTTTTTTACCAAAACTCCAAAAATGTGCATAGTAACAAATGTGCACAGTAACACGCGCATTCAAACATAGTGTGTCAACACGGTGCTATCATAAGGCTTAATGCAACCCTCAAACGATGCATGGTCTATTTTTAGTTGCAATTGCGACTGAATTTGTCGCACCGTACATACAGCCCTGGTTTAACATTCTCATCATTGAAGGGGAACTCCACTTTTTTGGGAATTTTGCTTATCGTTCACAATCATTATTAACCGTAATGTGGTGTTGAGTTTTAAGTAATCACATTGCATGTTTAGTTTAAAATACGGTTTCATACCGTATATTGCCATTCGGCCTAAAAATACCAGAATATCAGTTTTGGTCTATATTGCCCAGCCCTAATGTGTGCGTCTGGTTGCGCGCGAATGATGATGTTTGACTATCGATTTTAAAGTACAGTCAAAACCTGTGATAACAGCGACCTGCTCATAGCAGCCACAAACATTTCCCCCTTAAAGAAAAGTAATGTGAAACTAAGGATGGGACGATTTATAAAAAAACAATATGAAATGTTGGGTTAACCTGATGATATATTTCTCAATATTTTGCATTAGCCTTGAATGAACACTTGATGCATATAATCACAGCAGTATAATGATTCTATGTAGCTACATTAAAACGTTCTTGTTCATTCTGCATTAATATATGCTCATTTGAAACTTTAATGCAGAGAAGGAAATCGCAACTAACTCAATTGACCAAAACTGTATTTATTAAACAGTTGTTAAGCAGCAGCACAAACATCGTGTCATTTCAAAACAGAAAATGCAAGATGGTCAGAAACATTTTAAAACTAGCTATGAGTGCACTTTTGTGCATTATGTCAGTAAGATGACATATCAAAACAACACTAAATTAAAGTGCACCTTTTGTACAGAACACCACTACAATAGTTTAAAACAAATAAAGTGCACTTTTGTGCATGATGTCACACAAGACATTTCAATAACTGTCAGATAAAAATTAGCTGCATAATAGGGATTAAAATAGTGTATGTCCTTCGCTATGTGTTAGGTTCCTGCGGATGTTATCTCCTTCTGTTATTTCTTTCATAAAGTGTTGATGTGGAAATGGTTGCCTCGGCATTTTGTTGGTGTGGCACCGAAAGGAGATGTTTACATGCGGAGTTTCAAGCACTCTTCATTCTCTAGCGGGTGACTTTTCAAATGATGCTACATATTAGTAGTCATGCTACTTTTTGTAGCAACGCTTTTGCCCCACACTTGACCAATTACGGTTGTCTGTTCGACATATTCCCACTTGAAGCCAAACCACCGCCAGACAATGGACCCCCTGCATTTTTTCTTGGGAATTAATTCTTCCTTCATTTGTTACCAAATTCGCACCTTCTTTCTCTCGTACTACCACTCGCACCACAGGTAACGTTACCATGCCGCTGCATTACATACGTATGTGATGTATGTAATAAGGTGCGCTTGTTTATGTCTCTGTGAGAAGGAGAGACGACAAAGAGTGAGAAGAGCCTGTAGCGTAATGCCCGCAGCTAAAAGCAACTGCGTGAGAACGAATACTCGAATATCACGACAGTCATTTTTTATATTACAGAGACAAACCCGCGATATATTGATGTATTGCCCAGCCCTACTGTGCAGGATCGCCATTAATGTCGCAATTTTTTTGTCAAACACTTTTTTCATACCATTCATATATTATCCATCTAGAGTTCTCACATCCATACTTTTTAACATATGACTCCATCTGCCGAGCCTGCCACTACGGCACCTTTTGTGTCTTCTTCTGAGACTTCCGCCCAATTTCCTGTCATATACTGTATCGGTGTCATTGATTTTGCTGCTGTTTTTGTTTTATGAGTGTGCGGCAGTGGTATGAGAGCATCTTTAGCTCTGCTAGCATGCTTTTGCATCTGACTTGGCTTTGGATGTCCCATCTGTCATCCACACTCTTTTTGTGGGTATTTTGAACTCGTGGGCTTTTATTTTTTCAAGGACACGTCACGGAGCTTCCTTCGCTCGACGGCTTGTCACGCACACCCGCGTGGCGGATTGAATCCTCGGAGGAGTCAGCATAGTAAGGATTCGTGCCTCCTCGCTTTAAAGGGCTCAGTCACATCAGTGCACGCTGATCTTGCCATTGCCTTGAGGTGCGGCTGTGCTAGTTAGTCACCAAACAGTTTCACGCTCCAGTGTAGTGTGATGCTCGTATGTTTTCAAACACTACATATAAAATTTAACCTACTTTAAAGGTATGACAGTCTTCTATTAAGATGTTTTTTCAATCCTTCCTGTTTGAAGAATTACATGCTGTAATTAATCCTCTGATGGGCCGAATATGACCCCTGGGCTGAAGCAGGGGTGTCCAAACTTTAACTCGGGGGGCCACATTGGCCTTAAAAAAATGTTTCCGAATGCCGACTGCATGTAAAGCCGCGATACATAGACATACACACACATATATAGCCTATACATATACTGTAAATGTGTACATGTGTCAATATATACATATGTGATATATTCATTTGTGTCCGCGTGTGTGCTTGCGCGTACTAGGGTTGTCTGTACCAAATACATTGTGATACTTTCCCATGATTTTTAAAATAAAGGGGACCACAAAAAATGTCAATTGTTGGCTTAATTTTACTAAAAAATCTCACAATACACTAAACTAATGGTTCTTATTGCACTCAAACAACCATTTTAGAAGACTAAAGTTAAAATTAAGACATAACACATTATGCTTTTCTTGTTGCACTCAAAGAACAATTTACAATTTTATATATTACACGTCGCCTACCATAATCTAGAATGGAAAGCTTTGTCATGTATTAAATGATTATTGTTGTCTAAGACAAATACAATTATTTGTAAATACAAAAATATATACTATAGCTAAAAGTACAGAGGACATGTAACATGTCAAACACACATTGTTAAAGAAAACCCAAATTATAGCAATGTTACAAAATTTCATAATTTCACTTGCATTAGTTTGCGCTACTTGGGCGATTTGGACGCCACTAATATTTGGCATCAAGCCAACCAGCTGATTGCGCGTCTACCTATCTATGTGCCCAGCAGGAGAGGGAGGTAACTACATGAGCTTTGTGCAGGGCCTGGGTTATTGTTATTTCAATGTTTACCTAAGTTTGAAGCGCAGGTGGTCTTGCCACCTTTTGTCGAGGCATGGTTTAAAGCACTGCTTGCAGCGTGGCGCTTCCGTGTTTAAGGCGTCAACTTGATTGATAGTTTTGTAGCCCAAATACCTCAATGTTGAACTTCAAGTACCCATTATACTAACCATCCATCCATTTCCTACCGCTTATTCCCTTTTGGGGTCGCGGGGGACGCTGGCGCCTATCTCAGCTACAATCGGGCGGAAGGGGGGGTACACCCTGGACAAGTCGCCACCTCATCGCAGGGCCAACACAGATAGACAGACAACATTCACATTCACACACTAGGGCTAATTTAGTGTGAATTCAAGATGTTCCTTGGCTTAGCTTAGTCATTGCAATGCGACATCAAGCATAATTTTAAAAAAGTACCTGTATTTTTCAAAGGCAGTACAGTACCATTTTCAATTAATTGGTACTGCGGTACTTTATTCGTACTGATATACCATACACCGCTAATATGTATTGTATATGTACTCTGTGTATGTGTATTAGAGCTGGACAATACAGCCTTTTATTAATATCTCGATATTTTTAGGCCATGTCACGATACACGGTATATCTATATTTTGCCTTAGCTTTGAATTAACACTTAATGTGTATAATCACACTAGTATGATGATTGTATGAGTCTACATTAAAACATTTGTGTTCATCCTGCATTATATGCTAATTTTTAACTTTCATGCTGAGAGGAAAATAAGTCAATTTACCAAAACTGTATTTATTAAACAGTTATTAAGCAGTGGCACTGATATTTCTAAAACAAAAAGTGCAAGATTGTCAGACATTTTTTAAAACAAGCTATTAGTGCACTTTTGTGAATGATGTCACCAGGATGACATATAAAAAACACTAAATTAAAGTGTATTTTTGTACAGAACGCCACTACAATAGTTAAAAACAAATAAAGTGCACTTTTGTGCATGATGTCACAAGATATTTCAATAACTGTCAAAGAAAAATGAGCTGCATTATAGCTTCTTGCGGACATTATCTCCTTCTGTTGTTGACTTTTGTTTCCATACAGTGTTGATCTGGAAATAGTTGCTTCGGCATTTTGTTGGTGTGGCACCGGCCGGAGGTGTTGACATGCAGAGTTTCAAGCACTCCTCATTCTCTAGCGGGTTACTATTCAAATGATGCTACATTAGCAGTGCTTGTAGCAACGCTATAGCCGCATAGATGTTGGAACATATTTCCGCTTGAAGCCAAACCACCCCCGGACAATAAATCCTGTGATGTTTTTCTTTGTAATAACTCTTCCTCCATTTTTTACCAGATTCGCACCTTCTCTCTCTCGTATTACCACTCTTACCTCACCGCTAGCATCACAGCTAACGTTACCATGTCACTACCTCTCTGCTCCGCGGGAGCGTGTGACATTTTCAAACAAGCTATGAGTGCACTTCTGTGCATGTCACTAAAATGACATATCAAAACAACACTAGATAAAGTGCACTTTTTTTTACAGAATCCACTACAATATTTTAAAACCAATAGTGCACTTTTGTGCATGATGTCACACAAGATATTTCAAAAACTGAAGAAAAAAATGAGCTGCATAATAATAGGAAATCAAATTGTGTATGTCCTTCGCTATGTGGTAGGTTTTAGGGCTGCAAATAACGATTAATTTGATAATCGATTAATCTGTCGATTACTTCGATGAATCGATTCATAATCGGATACAAAAGACGAACTACATTTGTATCGTTTCCAATACTTTATTTTAAAAAACCGCATACTGGCACCATGTCCTTTCGACTTGCCAAACATAACAATAACAAGGCAAGTGTTAGAAAAATGTTGTTTTTTATAAAGTGCACCATTGTCATGCACATAAGCAATAATTTTGCTTAGGGGAATTTCAAACTTGCCTTCTACCTATTCTAACCATTCTGCAGTGTTGGATGCTGAAATATCTTTTCGCTAGTAGTATGGTCGTAAGGCAGATTGACTTCATGTTTCATTCGTCTCCAATGTAGTGGCATGTATTGCCAAGCTGGCTACACTTGTCCACACATCAGTGGTCAGAACATTTTTGCTCTGGGTGGCTTTAGTGTTGCTTGAAATGTCTGCTCATACTTCTTCTCCATCAGTTTGGTAAAATGGGTCCTCGAGGGAAGAGTGTAACCAGGACATAAATCATTTTTCTGAAACCGTCATCCTCCACCATTGGTAGTGGCCTCATGTCAGTTACCAACATATTTAGGACACTATCACCTTCCTTTGTACCAAGTCTCTAATGCTGGCTTGTTTCTTTCTAAAATGAGAGAAACCATATCATGAACGTACATAGTAGCAACACTTACATGTAACTCAATACATACTTAGTTGATTTATTTAATAAATTCTGATGTAAAAGGCACATTTTTTTCAAATCATGGTCACTGCTGCCTGGTTTTTCTTGTTATATTGTTATTTTTACTGTTATTTTTATTCTTATGTTGCTTTTTTATTTTTATTCTTACTGTAATATTTAATATTTTCTTCTTTTTTTTTTTTCCGTTCAAACCCCCGTTATTTACTTTTTAAATTTGATCTCAATTCTGTACACTGCTGCTGGAATTTAAATGTTCCTCAGGAAACTCCCTAAAGGAATCAATAAAAGTTTATCTATCTATCTATCTATCTATCTATCTATCCATCCATCCATCCATCTATATATCTATCTATCTATCTATCTATCTATCTATCTATCTATCTATCTATCTATCTATCTATCTATCTATCTATCTATCTATCTATCTATCTATCTATCTATCTATCTATCTATCTATCTATCTATCTATCTATCTATCTACACCACCACATTAAAAAAAAGCTAAATGAAATAAATGGACATTGGGGATGCAGCATGCAACAATAATAACACAGACGTAACTCATCAGATCAGAACTGAATCAGATATTGTACACGTTTCTGTTGTGAATAATAAAGGATTCATTTTAGGCTGCCTGTGAATAATAGCATGAAATATTCCAGCACCTTCATAACGTTTAGTTATACTAAAGCGTCACTCAAATATTATATAGCTTAATTGTGTCCGGCTACATTGATCCATTATGAAACCAACCTGAGATATTTCTGTCCGTTTATTGCCTTAAAAAAAATCGCCTCGTTAACAACATATTAAAAACACACAAAGACGGACAACGGCTCAATGTACTCGGACTATGGACTTAAAAAGTTACGTACCGAGAGTTTTTTTTCTTCATCCATGGATCCAACATGCTTCCACTTAAGGTGCTCCCGAAGCGATATGTGCCACGCAAGGTCGATGCTGCACGTTTTGGAGGAAACGGTCTTCTTTGCAGTGTTAAGGGTGAAGAATTCCCACACTTTTGATGACTTAGGTCTTAGACTTTTCTCCATTGCACTTACACTATCGCTCCTGCTTTCCTCCGCCATTTTTCAAATGTTTCCAGACAAAGAATACAGCTTGGTCACGTGAGCTGCACATGACACATCATTGGCTGGCTTACTGCCACCGCCCTGGCGCTGTTTTGTACTTATTTGCACTTATTTGCACTGATTATTGTTTCTCAGCTTTTTGTAAATGTTGCAGTTCCTAAATAAAGGTTTAGGAAAGAACGAAAGGAAAAAAAAAAAGAGCCTCAGCGCATGTGCACTGCATACATCCAACAAATCGATGACTAAATTAATCGCCAACTATTTTTATAATTGATTTTAATTTATTTAATCTATTAGTTGTTGCAGCCCTAGTAAGTTTCATACAGTGTTCATCTGGAAATGGAAGACGCCAGCCTCAATTGGGTCATTGCTGCTTGCTTCGGAGATGTTGACATGCGTAGTTTTAAACACTCCTTATTCTCTAGCGGGTGACTTTTCAAATGATGCTACAAGTTAGTAGTGCTGCTACTTTTTGTAGCAACGCTTTTCCCCGCATACTTAACATATTACGGTTGTCTGTTCGACATCTTCCCGCTTGAAGCCAATCCTCCGCCAGACGATGGACCCCCTGCTGTTTTTCTTGGGAATGAATTATTCCTCCATTTGTTACAAGATTGGCATCTTCTCTCTCTCTCTCTCTCTCTCTCTCTCTCTCTCTCTCTCTCTCTCTCTCTGTCTGTCTGTCTGTCCCTCTTGTATTACCACTCCACAAGCATCACAGCTACGTTACCATTCCGCTACTTCTCTGCTCCGCGAGGGCGTATGACGTATGTTAGAAGGTGCGCTTGTTTTAACTCTGTGAGAAGGAGAGACAAGAAAGAGTGATAAAAGCCTGTAGTGTAATGCCCGCAGCTAAAATCAACTGCGTGTCAACGTATACTCGAATATCACGATATAGTCATTTTCTATATCGCACAGAGACAAACCCGCGATATATCAAGTATATTTGATATATTGCCCAGCCCTAGTGTGTATGTGTGTGTGTGTGTGTGTGTGTGTGTGTGTGTGTATATGTATATAATTAGGGGCGCAACAATACACATATTCGTCTTGAACCGTTCGATACAATGGTCTTGGTTCGGTTTATCAACTTCTGACTGTGCAGTCCGCGCTGAAACATCAGTGGATCTGCAGCGGCGGCGATGACCAAGAAGAACGCGGAGTTGGAATATAATTACAACTCTTTATGTACATATTTATTTACAGATTATAACAATTAGTTATTCACTGAAATGTTATTAATTGCTACTGATCACAGTTGAAATCTTGAAATGAAGGGCTTTTAATGACTAAAACATTAACCTGGACAACATTTTAACAGCTGGTTGGCTCAGATTTTATTATTTTCATTGCATTCACATGCTGCAGTGGACAGTGCACAATTTATCTTTCGGTATTAATGCAGTATCTGAAGCACCGTCTCTGGTCGATGTGCAAATATTGACATTAAATAAATGCTTAATCCAACAAAATGTGCAAAGTATTGTAATTAAGAAATTAGTAGTGTACAACTCAGGTTTTAAAGCCATATTAGTAACAATACATGCAAATAAATTACAGTCACATTAAGCAAGCAGAAACAAACATGTCTTACAGAATATTGTAAACATCGGAATAAACTTGCGTCTGGACATCTGTGACAAAACAAACCTGTTACCCTCTTCAGTCATTTATGGAAAAATCTAACCAACTTCAGCATATAAAAAAAAATAACTCAAGCAACTACTCAACCATTGCTTCACTGGCTGCAACAACTCAAACACTGCTTCACTGCAAGTTACTCAAAGTGCTTTCGGCCAGGTAGAACATAACGGGGGTCAAGCACGTGTATGAGATTCTTGTACCCAGATTTCTCAACTATGCTGAGCGGTAGCATGTCCTTCGCTAATTGATACACCACTGCATCCGTTATTTCTTTATAACGTTTTGAATTTTTGTCGTATGGCACTGCTGCCGAGTACCTCTCGATGGTGGTCTGTTGTTGCCGCTTCGTTGCTGTTCCACTTGCACCGGCTGATGTAGATGGTTGTGGCTGTTTGATACTGCTGTACTCCAGCGGGTGAGAGCGGCTCAGGTGGTAAAATAAGTTTGTCGTGTTCCCAGACTTGGTCGGGACGACGACCTTGCAAAGTTTGCAGACAGTATTACTCTGATTCGTATCGGACTTAAAAAATCCAAAATACTGCCAAACTAGTGACGTGACGTGTCCTTTTTTGTTTACAATTTCCTCCCGCGCTGCCGCACTCATATTCCCGTTTCGTTTCACTCCTCGTCGACAGCTAGCTGTTGTTGCTTTTTTTTTTCTTCCTCCTGTTAGCATTTTCCAGAATGCCTTGGGGTTCAGACTCAGCCATGATAGGTCGAGAAGCCAAAGCCCTTACTCTGCCTACACCCCCCAGAATGCCGTGCGGTTCCGCCTCGGCCTTAAGTGTAATTGGCGGAATTACAATGCATAGTAGGCTACCGCCACCTACTGCACCGGAGTTGTAACTACAAGCTCCATTCACAAACAGAGTCCCATTGCTTTTATGAGCGGTCGAGCGAGTCAAAAGCCGAAAAATCTATTTGTGGCTGCCGTAATTCTTTCGTGGCGTGCCGCCACAAATAAATTAATGTGTGGGAAACCCTGGAAGGTCACATTCATTCAATGTTGTTTTTCTCCAGATTCTCGGAACCTTGTGATGATATTACGGACCGCAGATAGAGAAAACCCAAATTTTTTTGCAATGGCTCGTTGAGAAATTTTTTTCTTAAACTATTGGACAATTTTCTCATGCATTTGTTCACAAAGTGGTGACACTCGCAATATCCTTGTTTGTGAATGACTGAGCATTTCATGGAAGCTGCTTTTATACCCAATCATGGCACCCACATGTTCCCAAATAACCTGTTTACCTGTGGGATGTTCCACATAAGTTTTGGATGAGCATTCCTCAACTTTCTCAGTCTTTTTTGCCACTTGCGCCAGCTTTTTTGAAACATGTTGCAGGCATCCAATTCCTTTTGAGCTAATATTTGCAAAAAATAACAGTTTACCAGTTCGAACGTTAAGTATCTTTTCTTTGCGGTCTATTCAATTGAACATATGTTGAAAAGGATGAGCCAATCATTGTAGTGGGTTTTTATTCATGATTTACACAATGTGCCAACTTTACTGGTTTTGTAATGTTTAACAAAAATGCTGTAAAACTATTTAGACGAAAATTTTAGTTTTTATTCGTTAATAGGATCAGTGTATCAGATTTTTATAATATGATGCCTTTATCCCTATTTGTACATGTTCATAGATGTATTAACTTATGTACACTTACATGTGCTAATTTGTGTACATGCTGTATCTGGACAGATCCATGGAGAGTTTGAGCTGCAATATGTCATGTAGGTTTAATTTGTACACCATAAAACATTAACAAAATGCTATGTCACCTGAATGGTTATTGAAGTAATTACTTTGGGAATGAAAAAAACACAAGTAGTGTAAAAAACATATTTTACACTACTTGGCGTAGTGGGTAAAGCGGCCGTGCCAGAAATCTGAGGGGTGCAGGTTCGCTTCCCACCTATTGACATCCAAATCGCTGCCGTTGTGTCCTTGGGCAGGACACTTTACGCTTGCCCCCGGTGCCGCTCACACTGGTGAATGAATGATGAATGAATGATAGGTGGTGGTCAGAGGGGCCGTAGGCGCAAACTGGCAGCCACGCTTCCGTCAGTGTACCCCAGGGCAGCTGTGGCTACTGATGTAGCTTACCACCACCAGGTGTGAATGAATGATGGGTTCCCACTTCACTGTGAGCGCTTTGAGTATCTAACAATAGAAAATCGCGATATAAATCTAATCCATTATTATTATTATTATTATTATTATTATTACTTGTAAAAAAATAGATATATAATCGAATCGTGACCTCAAGAATCGATATTGAATCGCAGCCCTAATACATACATACATATATACTAGGGGTGTAACAGTACACAAAAAATTCTGTTCGGTACATACCTCGGTTTGGAGGTCACGGTTCGGTTCTCTTTTGGTACAGTAAGAAAACAAAATATAAATTTTTTTGGTTATTTATTTACCAAATTTGTAAACAATGGCTTCATCCTTTTAACATTGGGAACACTAGAATAATTCTGCACACATTAATTAACATTAAACTGCGTCAACTTGTTGCTCAGATTAAATTAAATGACAAAACTTTTCTTCCACATATAAAAAGTGCAACATTAAACGGTTTTAAGTCAACTCATCATGCTTAATTTATTACAGCATTTGGGAAGCCTGTAGTTGATTTTTATTATGTAAATGCTATATTTTTATCAACATGTGATAGCAGGGACCCTGCCCTTCAAACTAGGCTGCTACATTACTAATGATTAATGTAACTATATCTGAAAAAAATAGTACAACAGCAATCTGAGAGACTATTCATCCCTGAACACCATGGAGTTCATGGAGGCTTTATGATGCACTTACAATATTATATCACTAGCATACGCACGCACGCATGCACACACACACCACACGATGAGCTTATATATATATATATATATATATATATATATATATATATATATATATATATATATATATGTGTATATATATATATATATATATGTGTATATGTATATGTACTGGGGCAAAAAAAGTATTTAGTCAGCTCACTACAACTATACTTGGTTTACTGCAGAATGTTTGTGAGAACAAAATAACTGAGGGAAAAAAAGTAGTTCTATTTACCCCCATAAATTTTATTGAAAAAGCAAAACCGTGGCCCTAAAAACAGGTACAGACCATAGCGTGGGTTACCTGTACTGTTGCACCTCGAGTAAGCACAATTATAAATATGGACAAAATGTTGCCATTCAAACTGTGTTCATTCATAGTTTTGATGCCTTCAGTGACAATCTATAATGTAAAAGTCATGAAAATATAAAGAAAACTCATTGAATGAGGTTTGTTATATATATATATATATATATATATATATATATATATATATATATATATATATATATACACAAACACACACACACACACAGTGGGGCAAAAAAGTATTCAGTCAGCCACCGATTGTGCAAGTTCTCCCACTTAAAATGATGACAGAGGTTATGGTGGAAAATAAGTATTTGGTCATTCAAACAAGGAAGATCTCTGGTTCTCACAGAGCTGTAACTTCTTCTTTAAGAAGCTCTTCTGTCCTTCACTTGTTACCTGTATTAATGGCACTTGTTTAAACTCGTTATCTGTATAAAAGACACCTGTTCTCAGCTTCAGTCAGACTCCAAACTCCACTATGGCCAAGACCAAAAAGCTGTCGAAGGACACCAGGAAAATAATTGTAGACCCGCACCAGACTGGGAAGAGTGAATCTACTATAGGCAAGCAGCTTGGTGTAAAAAAAATCAACTGTGGGAGCAATTATCAGAAAATGGAAGACATACAAGACCACTGATAATTTCCCTCGATCTGGGGCTTCACGAAAGATCCCATCCCGTGGGGTTAAAATGATCATGAGAACGGTGAGCAAAAATCCCAGAACCACACGGGAAGACCTGGTTAATGACCTGCAGAGAGCTGGGACCAAAGTAACAAAGGTTACCATCAGTAAAACACTACGCTGACAGGGAATCAAATCCTGCAGTGCCAGACGTGTCCTCCTGCTTAATTCAGTGCATGTCCAGGCCAGGCTGACGTTTGCCAGAGAGCACATGGATGATACAGGAGAGGATAGGGAGGAAAAAGAATACTGAGTTGCATCCCATTAACACCATACCTAGTGTGAAGCATGGGGGTGGAAACATCTATGCTTTGGGGTTGTTTTTCTGCTAAGGGGACAGGACGACTGATCCGTGTTAAGGAAAGAATGAATGGGGCCATGTATCGTGAGATTTTGAGCCAAAACCTCCTTCCATCAGTGAGAGCTTTGAAGATGAAACGTGGCTTGGTCTTCCAGCATGACAATGATCCCAAACACACCGCCCGGGCAACAAAGGAGTAGCTCCGTAAGAAGCATTTGAAAGTCCTGGAGTGGCCTAGCCAGTCTCCAGACCTTAACCTCATAGAAAATCTCTGGAGGGAGTTGAAAGTCTGTGTTGCTCGGTGACAGCCCCAAAACATCACTGCTCTCGAAAAGATCTGCATAGAGGAATGGGCCAAAATACCAGCTACTGTGTGTGCAAACCTGGTAAAGACTTATAGTACTATTTTGACCTCTGTTATTGGCAACAAAGGTTATAATACAAAGTATTGAGTTGAATTTTTGTTATTGACCAAATACTTCTTTTCCACCATAATTTACAAATAAATTATTTGAAATTTCTACAATGTGAATTCCTGGATTTTTTTTTTTTCACATTCTGTGTCTCACACTTGAAGTGTACCTATGATGAAAATTACAGACCTCTGTCATCATTTTAAGTGGGAGAACTTGCAGAATCGGTGGCTGACTAAATACTTTTTTTGCCCCACTGTGTGTGTGTGTGTGTGTGTGTGTGTGTGTATGTATATATATATATATATATATATATATATATATATATATATATATATATATATATATATATATATATATATATATATATATATAACACACCTTCTCATTCAATGTGTTTTCTTTATATTTTCATGACTTTTACTTTATAGATTGTCCCTGAAGGCATCAAAACTATGAATGAACACAGTTTGAATGGCAACATTTTGTCCATATTTATAATTGTGCTTACTCGAGGTGCAACAGTACAGGTAACCCACGCTATGGTCTGTACCTGTTTTTAGGGCCACGGTTTTGCTTTTTCAATAACATTTATGGGGGTAAATAGAACTACTTTTATTCCCTCAGTTATTTTGTTCTTTTGCTTATCATCACAAACATTCTGCAGTAAACCAAGTATAGTTGTAGTGAATACTACAAGACTTATTTCGTTAACATTTATTAAACAGCATTTTCAAATGGCAAATTATTTGTATTCTTTAGTTACTTGTATACATCAGTGCTTCTCACCAGGGATTTAGCGAACAACAAGCAGTGACCCACACTGGAGCAATTTCTATTAGGGCTGCAACTAACGATTAATTTGATAATCGATTAATCTGTCAATTATTTTTTTCCATAAATCGATTAATAATCGGATAAAAGAGAAAAACTACATTTCTATCCTTTCCAATACTTTATTTAAAAAAAAAAAAAAACGCACACAGGCACCATGTCCTTTCGACTTGCCAAATAAAACAAGGCAAGTGTTACAAAAATGTTTTTTTTTATAACGTGCACCATTGTCATGCACAATAGCAATAATTTTGCTTAGGCGAATTTCAAACCTGGCTACTTACCTATTCCAACCATTTTGCAATGTTTGATGCTGAATGTATATCCTCTAGCGGCGTGGTCGTAAGGCAGGTTAACTTCATGTTCCATTTGTCTCCAATGTAGTGGCATGTATTGCGAAGGTATGCTACACTAAATTGTCCACACATCAGTAGTGAGAGCAAGTTTGCTCTGGGTGGCTTTTATGTCATTTTTCACTGCTTGAAATGTCTGTTCGTACTTCCTCTCCATCAGTTTGGTAAAATGGTTCCTCGAGGAAAGAGTGTAACCAGGGTTGAGGACATAAATCATTTTTCTGAAACAGTCATCCTCCACCATTGATAGTAGCCTCATGTCAGATACCAACATATTCAGGATAGCATCAGTCAATGCAGCCGCTTGCTGTGGTATGCACACCTTCCTTTGTACCAAGTCGCTAATGCTGGCTTGTTTCTTTCTGAAATGAGAGAAACCATATTATGAACTTACATCGTAGCAACATTTTCATGTAACTTAATACACACCTAGTTGATTTATTTAATAATTTCTGATGTAAAAGGCACAATTTTTTATATCTTGGTCACTGCTGCCTAGTTTTTCTTGTTATATGATTTTTACTGTTATATTTTTATTCTTATGTTGCTTTTTTATTTTTATTCTTATTGTAATATTTTCTTTTTCCATTTAAACCCCCATTATTTACTTTTTAAATGCGATCTCAATTCTGTACACTGCTGCTAGAATTTAAATGTTCCTGAGGAAACTCCCTGAGGGAATCAATAAAAGTTCAATCTATCCATGCCACCACATTAAAAAAAAAGCTAAATGAAATAAATGGACATAGGGGATGCAACATACACCAATAATAACAGACATGTAACTCCTCAGATCAGAACTGAATCAGATATTGTACACGTTTCTGTTGTGAATAATAAAGGATTCATTTTAGGCTGCCTCTGAATAATTGCACGAAATATTCCAGCACTTTCATACCGTTTAGTTATACTAAAGCGTCACTCAGATCTAAATATATTTATATAGCTTTATGGGGCCTGGCTACATTGATCCATATGAAACCAACCTGAGATATTTCTGTCCATTACGTTTATTTCCAAATTGGTTAAGCTGCGTTTTCTTTCTCAAAACGGAGTCAAATGTGCCGGAGAAACCTCATCAGCCCCGCATTGCAACAAAGGGATAATGTTAACGTTACTCACAAAAAAGCTGAACCTATGAATGCCTGTTGCCACTCATAACAACACAGAAAATGAAGACGTTGCATTCTCCAAAAAGTTCCTAACACTCTGAAAGTTAATACACAACAGTTGCTGCTGCGCTTCCTGAAAAAAATCTCCTCGTTAACAAAATATTAAAATGACACTGACGGACACAACAGATTAATGTACTCTGACTATGGACTGAAAAAGTTACGTACCGTGAGTTCTTCCCTTCATCCATGGCTCCCACGTGCTTCCTGTTCAGGTGCTCCCGAAGCGATGTAGTACTTCCGTGGCACGCAGGAAACAGTCTTCTTTGCAGTGTTTAAAGTGAAGTATTCCCACACTTTTGACGACTGACGTCGTACACTTTTCTCCATTGCAACATTAACCTCTGGATGTTTCTGCGCCGAACTATCGGTACTGTTAACCGCCATTTTCCCAATGTTTCCAAACAAACGAGACTACGTGGTCATGTGAGCTGCACATGACACATCATTGGCTGGCTTACTTCCACCTCATGAGGCATAGCCTCAGCGCCGCCCTGGCGCTGTTTTGTGCTGTATTTGTACCTTTTTTGATTATTGTTTCTCAGCTGTTTGTAAATGTTGCAGTTTATAAATAAAGGTTTAGGAAAGAAAGGGAAAAAAAAAAAAACCTCAGCGCATGCGCATTGCATACATCCAACGAATCCATGACTAAAATAATCGCCAACTATTTTGATAATCGATTTTAATCGATTAGTTGATGCAGCCCTAATTTCTATATCTTATTTTGAATGCAAATACATTAAAGTACAGTGAGTTTGAGGTGCTGTAAAATAATGTGTACCAACACATAAACCAAGTTTAAAGGCCTACTGAAACCCACTACTATCCACCATGCAGTCTGATAGTTTATATATCAACGATGAAATATTAACATTGCAACACATGCCAATACGGGCTTTTTAGTTTACTAAATTACAATTTTAAATTTCCCGGGAGTTTCATCTTCAAAACGTCGTGTAATGATGACGTGTACCCAAGACGTCACAGGTTTTTAGAAAGTATGAGCGCTACACACACACACAGCTAAATGTTGTGTGCTTTAACGGCATAATTACACAGTATTTTGGACATCTGTGTAGCTGAATCTTTGGCAATTTGTTCAATTAATATTCGAGAAGTCAAAGTAGCATGATTGAGTTGGGAAGCTTTAGCCTTTAGCCACACAAACACACGGTGATTCCTTGTTTAAAATTCCCGGAGGTGAAAATTTACTATGGATCAGAGCGCGGTCAAGAGAACATGAAACACGACGGAATGTCAACCAGCAGGTTTCGGTGAGAAAATTGTGGTTAAAAAGTCAGTTCTTACCGGAGAAAAGCTGAGCTTGTGCCGTCCATAGCTGCCTTCGACTCCCCTGAGACAAAGCGCGTCAAGACACCCGTGGAGACACACTTCCGACTATCAGGTACTATTTAACTCACTAAAACACTAGCAACACAATAGAAAGATAAGGGATTTCCCAGAATTATCCTACTAAGTATGTCTAAAAACATCCCAATGCAATCGCGTGTTTTTTTTTTTTTTATTTATTTTTTTTTTTTTTTTAAGTCCGTTGCTATCAATATCCTCAAACACGAATCTTTCATCCTCGCTCAAATTAATGGGGAAATTGTCGTTTTCTCGGTCCGAATAGCACTTTTTGTGGGAGGCTCCCATTAAAAACAATGTGAATATGTGAGGAGCCCCCACACTTGCGACGTCATCGTCTGCGACTTCCGGTTGAGGCAGGGCTTTTGTCTTACCACCGAAAGTTGCGAACTTTATCGTGGATGTTCTCTACTAAATCCTTTCAGCAAAAATATGGCAATATTGCGAAATGATCAAGTATGACACATAGAATGGACCTGCTATCCCCGTTTAAATAAGAAAATCTCATTTCAGTAGGCCTTTAATGATTGTCAGGAACCAAAATGTTTTATCCACTAAAAAAGAACACAGCGTCTGCAGAGTTTTTTAGAAGAGCAATCTTGCAGACACAAACAGTCTGAATGAATAAATATTCATACATAAAAAGGCTTTTTATGATTGAATTAGTGGGTGTGTTGATTATCCCATTTGGGACCAATACAAATGTTCTCTGAGTGCCTGCAAGTCCGCATTCAGGGCAGGATTACTGGTGAGCTGCAGCAGATAGTAAAACTAAAGTTGCTGTTCCTTTCAAATGTTTTAACTTTTATGCTAGTGTTAGTCACATTTATTTATTTTGCTTTTTTTGGTTGCACTTCCAGCTGTGTAAGGGGAAGAGTCGCAACGCAATTGAACATTGATTACGTCGTGAGGAGACTGACTTTCGCGACAGTGGAACGAGATGGTCGTGCACATGGACACACTTTCACACAAACCCACGCAAATGTACACAAACGGTGTACGTTTGCAGGTGAGAGGCATGATTTATGATCTACAGTGAACTTGCAGGGAGCAAGGAAGCAGCAAACCACTCCATGATGTAAACATAGGCACACAAGCTTAGTTTATTGAATATTTAGAATGCATAAAAAAAAAAAAAATCCAGCCGTCATCTTTGTGAATGATAGGGAAAATTCCAAAAAAGTGCAGTTCCCCTTATTATAGTATATACACACAAAGACTTTAGCCAGAGGCACCAACCTGCCAACTGCTGCATGATGCTGTGTTCTGAAAATTACTTTTAAAAAGTATTTTATTGTAGTTACTCGTTACTTTACCAAAAAAGTTTAGAAATTACTGACTGACTGACTTACTCTTTAGTACATGTAATTAATTACTAGAGAAATTAATTACTTTGTTACTTAAAAAAATACACCTCAAATATCTGGCATAATGCAGTTACGTAGGTTTCAGTGTGTGCATGATCCTTTTAAAAGGGGGTGCCTGTTGTTTAGTGATGTGACGTCTGCTAGTCCACTCTGTAGTCTTGAGACGAGACAAGAACAAACCTGTATTTTTCTTTTGAGGATTTTAAAGATGATAAACGCTCGGAAGATGCAGCTAATGGGAGTTGTTGTAGCCGAAAACAACTTTTTAACCCTCCAATGTTTTAAATAAACGCTGCAAGTTTATATATAAAAAGGCAATAGACATTCATAACAATATGCAGGCAGTTTTAACTTTTTAAGGTCAAGGCAAGTGCTGCCTTTAAAGGAGGGCTCATATTTTAGGGCACCAGGGCAAGTTGGAAGGTCACCAAGGCAAACATTATTTTCTTTCGAGGCAGAGGCTCTAAAGCGTGTGCGTGCGTGCGTGCGTGCGTGCGTGCGTGCGTGCGTGCGTGTGTGTGTGTGTTTTTGTGTATATTAGGGCTGCGAATCTTTGGGTGTCCCACGATTCGATTCAATATCGATTCTTGGGGTCGCGATTCGATTATAAATCGATTTTTTTTTTCGATTCAACCAGATTCTCGATTCAAAAACGATATTTTCCCGATCCAAAACGATTCTGTATTCATTCAGTACATAGGATTTCAGCAGGATCTACCCCAGTCTGGTGACATGCTAGCAATGTAGTAGATTTTTTTTTAAAAGCTTTTATAATTGTAAAGAACAATGTTTTATCAACTGATTGCAATAATGTAAACTTGTTTTAACTATTAAACTAACCAAAAATATGACTTATTTTATCTTTGTAAAAACATTGGACACAGTGTGTTGTCAAGCTTATGAGATGCGATGCAAGTGTAAGCCACTGTGACACTATTGTTGTTTTTTTTTTATTTTTATAAATGTCTAATGATAATGTCAATGGGGGATTTTTAATCACTGCTATGCTGAAATTATAACTAATATTGATACTGTTTTGAATAATAATTTTTGTTTCACTACTTTTGGTTTGTTTTGTGTCGTGTTTGTGTCTCCTCAATTGCTCTGATTATTGCAGTTTTGAGTGTTGCTGGGTCAGGTTTGGTTTTGGAATTGGATTGCATTGTTATGGTATTGCTGTGTATTGTTGGATTGATTAAAAAAAAGAAAGCGATTTAAAAAAAAAAAAAAAAGAGAGAATCTATTCTGAATCGCACAACGTGAGAATCGCGATTCAAATTCGAATCAATTTTTCCCCACACCCCTAATATAGATATCACACACACACACACACACACACACACACACACACACACACACACACACACACACACACACACACGATATACAAATAATCAAATGTCAATCAATTTAAATAGGTCATACACGATATGATACAGTCGAACTTGTTATAAACTAAGTTGTGTATAAACGACTATATAAAATGCCATGTAACTTTCGTTCCATTGTTTAAATCAGCGACTTATGTTCAAAGTTTACAAAAAGTTCTTATACTAAAATCTTTTAACTAAGTTTTATTTTTTTAAAAATTCAAAATGGTATACTTTGTAAAAGAAACATTATTGTAGATAACTGTTACATGTGCCTCAAGTAGAAATTAAATGTGCATATGAAAGTAACTAAAGCATTAATAACAATGTAATATGGCAGAAACTAAATAGCATAAATAAAAAAAATACAGGTAAAAGATGTGAATGATGGCCATAACATTTAACTGCACTTTTTGTATTAGTATATACAACAATACTGTTGATATGAGAGGTCTAGTCTTACACATATCAGAGAACACCTCAACTACAGTACGTACTATATACTGTAACTGTGGCATCCAACTTTCCCACTGCACGCCCACTCTGTATATAAAACAAATGTATTATTTTTATTAGAAGCTGATTATTATAATCCTCTGACAGAAATAGTGACACACACTCTAATGTTACAGTTATAAAAACAAAACACGTTGAAGTGTTTTTGCTAGGATTTGTTTTTAACACTAAGTTTTAAAAGTAAGGTAAAGTAGCAGCGCAAAACACAAACAGAAGTACATTTCGCGTTTGTGCACACACTCCTCGCGCTCACCGATAATGCCCAATAACAAGTAACACTTTATATTATGCATTCAGCTACAAGTTGACGTACCTTTCACTTAACGTGGAATTGTGACTGCTGGTTACAGAGTTGGCTCAACATGTTGAAGTGTTGCCTCCCTTCGCGGGGACTTTCATACCAAAGACTATAAAAATGGGACCCATTACCTCCCTGCTTGGAACTCAGCATTAAGGGTTGGAATTGGGGGTTCAATCACCAAAAATAATTCCCGGGCGCGGCACCGCTGCTTCCCACTGCTCCCCTTACCTCCCAGGGCGTGATCAAGGGTGATGGGTCAAATGCAGAGAGTAATTTCACCACATCTAGTGTGTGTGAGACAATCATTGATACTTTAACTTTAACTTTCCTGCATTTTCTGGTGATGGGCTAACTGTCCTCAATTATTTTACCTACAGCATCCTTTACCAATCCAAAATATGTCCAGACTTCACACGTTGTCCATTTAGTTGGAGGGCACGAGCAAAGTCTGTGTGTTTTCCGCCATTAAAAACAGTGCTGGTGCACGTGCGCTATCATCAGAGGCTTCGGCTGCTGGTGCGTGTCCGGGAAGTCGCTTAGAATGCATTAATAAATTATGTTTTTTCGATAATCAAAGTATTAAACTGTATTACTAACCGTTAGGAATTTTACTGCCCTTTATCATTATATTGTTTACAGTTACATTCTAAGTAACTGTAATTACTTAGGATGTACTTTTTGTCTTGTTTTTTACATTGCCTCTTAGAGTGGTCTTAGGCCATACTGTATATTGCATATTGTGTATATTGTGTTGTCTCTGTATATTGTGTGGTTTCTTTTCTTTTTTTTTTTTTTTTTAATGCAAAGCACCTCAGGGAAGCTATCTAAATTTTGTTGGACCTGTACCTGTACGTGCACAATGACAGTAAAGATCATTCATTCATTCATTGAAGTTCATTAACAAGTAAAAAGTCAAGGGCTGTCACGGCATGTTCTTGCCGTAAATGCTGGTCATTTTTTAGGGCATTACGGCAAATGACAGTGCCGGTCGCGGTAGTTGCTGCGGTTGCCGTGGTTAAATTTGGGCCCTGCAATATGAACTAAATATGTATTTGGTCATTTTAATAATTTACTGGACTAAGTTCTTTCACGCATTGATTTTTTTTTTCCTTAGCGGCACACTTCCGACTTTTGGCAACAACTGTGTGTTCATACTTCCGGAAACAAACGCGAGTGTGTTTCGTAGGGGTGTAACGGTACACAAAACTTTCGGTTCGGTACGTACTTCGGTTCAGAGGTCACGGTTCGGTTAATTTTCGGTACAGTAAGAAAATAACAAAATATAAATGTTTTGTTTATTTAACAAATTTGCTAAATCTTCCACCAAAAATATTTTTCTTAGTGGAATATTTGATGTGAAGTAATCGGAAACTTGGATCGGTCAAAAATTCATAAAACATTGATTTTGATTCTATATTATGTTTTGAGTAATGACCGTTTGAAAGAAAAAAAAACTGCTTTGTTTTTTTCGTCAATGTTGCAACTTTTTCTAAATTACATTTAGCCTTCTAACTTTTTATTTTACTTTTTGTTTTTGTTTTTGTTTATTTTAATAGTATTTTTAGAATGTGCCGTGGGCCTTTTAAAACAGCTGTAGGCCGCAAATGGCCTCCGGGGCACACTTTTGACACTCCTGCTATAGATAATAAAAAATACAATCTGATAAATCTATGGGTAAAAAGCAGAGCCTGGCAGCGCATGCGCGTTTATCATAACTCTCTTGCGCTCTCTGTCTCTGCCCCTCCCTCACGAATGTTGCTGCGCACACAAATTTTTTATTTTTTTGACCCCTTCTTCTTAACCGTGAATGTACATTGAAAATACATGCAACCCTAACTCAAAATGCCGGACATTTGAGGCATTTAAGAAAATGCACTTGGTCAGCTCCACACAAAGAGGACATATCCGGTGAAAAGACAAGGTATGGTCAGTCTATCCTAGCCGGGTAGCTGCTAGCATGCCGTGTGTTGTTTTTTTTTTGACCGTTCAAAACTTTTATTAGTAGATTCCACAGTACAGTACATATTCTGTACAATTGACCACTAAATGGTAATACCCGAATACGTTTTTTAACTTGTTTAAGTTGGGGTCTACGTAAATCAAGTCATGGTGCCTCGGTGTGCTTTGTTTACACAACGTGCGGTGTGCTACTTAATATGTCCGTGTGGAATTCGTTCGGTACACCTCCGAATCGAACCAAAACCCCTGCACCGAAACTGTTCATTACAAATACGCACGGAGAGTGGCCGTGCGCAACCCGAGGGTCCCTGGTTCAATCCCCACCTAGTACCAACCTCGTCACGTCCGTTGTGTCCTGAGCAAGACACTTCACCCTTGCTCCTGATGGGTGCTGGTTAGCGCCTTGCATGTCAGCTCCCTCCATCAGTGTGTGAATGTGTGTGTGAATGGGTAAATGTGGAAGTAGTGTCAAAGCGCTTTGAGTACCTTGAAAAGCGCTATACAAGTACAACCCAATCATCATTTATTTATTTAATAATGGCAGACTTGGTAACAGACAACATAGACGACTCTTTTTGGACAAATGAGCATTCCCAACCTTATCTTTTTAGAGCTAAATATACAGAGGATGAATTGCTGCTGGTAGAAGCCAGGAAGGGTGAGACAGAGCAGGCGAAAGCCGAGAGAGTGAGGTAGGCGTGACTCGCAGCGGCAAAATGCGGAACTTGAAGCCTAGCTTTTTCGACATAAATACTCTAAACGGGAAAAATCGCTGGACGAAACGCACAACTGTAGAACTTTAATATTAATCCTGCTACACCCAGCTTGTGGGTTATTACAACTACTGTGTTTATGCTGTTTGGCTAGTTGTGTACAAACAAAGCATGAAATGTGGGCTAATACTTTACAGATACTGTAATATGATCATGTTTTTAAGTCATTAAGATTCGTGACTTATCGCATGTGTTGTGCATTACAACACAATGTGTGCTGACGCAGAAGCTAGCTTTTACGTCTAATACCGACGCATTTCAATGTGTTACTACGCTGGAAAGAGTTCCACCTTGTTCTCTCTTAGAATAACAATGTCGCTACAGCTTGGTTACCATAAAGGTTTACGGAACATAAATGAAGTATTGACGCTTTTTGGATGCATTTTTAAAGTGATTTCTCAGTACAATTGATTGCTCTAATTAGCTGAATTGCTCGCCACCAAGAAAAATGTGATTTTTACAAGTTAGAATGCAAAGAAATAACATTTTGTCTCCTTGTTTCATGATTGTGAAAGATAGGCAAGATTACAAAAAAGTGCTGTTCCCTTTTAACTAATTTATGCTCCTACAGTCTTGCCATACTGAGCTGCTGTATTGCCTCTGAGCTGGTGAAATTTAATTCTAAATTATTAATCATCTCGCTCCTGTATCGTAGAAGGTTGTAGCCACAAACTGAAGTTGATCAACTTTGACATGCAACATATACCCAGAGATGTTTAGAACGACACTGTTTGCAGCACCTTATTTTAACCTGCATGAGCTTTATGATTAATTAATCAATCTATGATTAATTCTTCATCTAAACAGGAATATGTGAGCATCCCATCAGTTGCCATCACAGAGTAGACACTGTACAGTAATTAGGGATGCGAATTGATAAGATATTTCTTGTTCCGATTCCACTTCCGCTTCTGCTTAACAATTCTGTTAGCAATTCTTATTTGGAAATAAAAAAAATTGGCATCAATTTAGTTTTATAGCGCTAACATGACCTTACTTAGCCAACAGTGAGGTCTTCAGAGGCACACAGCATAGAAAAAAACCTTTTGAAAATAGATTTTTTTTTAAATAAATATGTCCGTGGAATTTAACAAAATAAAGTGTGAAAAATTACCGAAGAATGTATGTTTTAAATTTAAGATTTTTTCATCTACCTACAAAATATAGCATGCAATATATATAATGCAAAGATTTATTTAGATTTACAAGGTGAAAGGCCATGAGATTTTGAACCTTCTTTAGATATGTTTATTGCTTAAAACCTTTGAAAACCTTAAATTCAAAATCTCAAATGTTTTTTTTTTAAGACTTTAAGCCATGATCATCAAAGTTGTATTAATTCCAGATTTGACAAATGTCACTTTGCATGTAATGAGTTAATTTCACATTTGAAGTTGAATTGCTGACATGAATGAAATTATACACAGTATTGTAATTTTCAGAGCCCCATTAGTATGTGTCTGAAAAATGTGGTTGGAGGAAATAATGCAACTTTTTTTTGTTTTACTTAATTTGAACATTCACCTACCGAAGGACCATCTATCTGGCAAATTGTTGTAAGCTTTTGACCACAAACGTATTCATTGCTCGGTGACATTTGTCATTCCTGGCCGAGTAGTACTCTACCCTGCTGCATTGAAAACTTGTGGCAGACGTGATGTGGAGCCATTAGTGCCCGTTGTAGATTAACTACGATCAAGTATTGGACAGGACGTCAAAATGTGTAAATAAAGTTGTACTATATATAAGGAAAAAATGGGGATACAAACTGTACAAAACGATCCTTATATCTTATCTGTCATTCATTCATCACCCGTAGGCTCGTAACGCTCAATCTCATCAACCGCAATGCACCTGCTCCCTCTCCTTTTTTTTTTACATCCGGTTTGCTGCAATGCATTGTGGAACATGCAGTATTTTAGTAAACCCTTTGTTAGGCTATACAATAGAAAATAAATCAATCCATTGTCAGTGTTTCTCAAATAATATGAAATACATGTATAAATCCAATCAATTCACTTTTAACTCTTTAGCTGTAAATAATAATAGATCAATTTATCAGCAATTAAATCTAGCATGCAAATTATGAATGATCATCACACATGAACTATACAACCCATAAGTTACAACACCTGTCTCCAAACTAGTTAGAATGTCTCCTCATGCTTATCTAAATGAGAATGCATTTAATTCGATTTACAGGTAATAGCAATGACATTATCGGCAGTATTAGTACCTGTTTTTTTTCCCGTCAGATGACTGCATCAGCCTGGTATATCGGTGCGGTTCAAAAAAGGGTGCATTCATTCTATGCTCTATGCGCAAATGTTTCACCATATTGCTTGTATGTCCTCCTCTTGAGGAAATATCAACCTTGAATTTATTAGAAGTAGCACTGTTGTGGCTTTTTTTGAGTACAAACCCCGTTTCCATATGAGTTGGGAAATTGTGTTAGATGGAAATATAAACAGAATACAATGATTTGCAAATCATTTTCAACCCATATGCTACAAAGACAACATTAGATGTTCAAACTGATAAACCTTTATTTTTTTGCAAATCATTAACTTTAGAATTTGATGCCAGCAACACGTGACAGAGAAGTTGGGAAAGGTGGCGATAAATACTGATAAAGTTGAGGAATGCTCATCAAACATTTATTTGGAACATCCCACAGGTGTGCAGGCTAATTGCAAACAGGTGGGTGCCATGATTGGGTATAAAAAAAGCTTCCAAAAAAATGCTCAGTGTTTCACAAGAAAGGATGGGGCGAGGTACACCCCTTTGTCCACAACTGCGTGAGCAAATAGTCAAACAGTTTAAGAATGTTTCTCAAAGTGCAATTGCAAAAAATTTAGAGATTTCAACATCTATGGTCCATTATATCATCAAAAGGTTCAGAGAATCTGGAGAAATCACTCCACGTAAGCGGCATGGCCGGAAACCAACATTGAATGACCGTGACCTTCGACACCTCAGACGGCACTGTATCAAAAACCGACATCAATCTCTAAAGGATATCACCACATGGGCTGAAGACCACTTCAGAAAACCTCTGTCACTAAATACAGTTTGTCGCTACATCTGTAAGTGCAAGTTAAATGTTAAATGGGTTATACTTGTATAGCGCTTTTCTACCTTCAAGGTACTCAAAGCGCTTTGACACTATTTCCACATTCACCCATTCACACACACATTCACACACTGATGGCGGGAGCTGCCATGCAAGGCCCTAACCACGAACCATCAGGGGCAAGGGTGAAGTGTCTTGCTCAAGGACACAACAGACGTGATGAGGTTGGTAGAAGGTGGGGATTGAACCAGGAACCCTCAGGTTGCTGCCACGGCCACTCTCCCAACTGCGCCACGCCGTAAAAGTTAAAGCTCTACTATGCAAAGTGAAAGCCGTTTATCAACAACATTCAGAAATGCCACCGGCTTCTCCGGGCCTGAGATCATCTAAGATAGACTGTTGCAAAGTGGAAAAGTGTTCTGTTTTCTGACAAGTCCACATTTCAAATTGTTGTTGGAAATATTCCACATCGTGCCATCCGGACCAAAGGGGAATCGAACCATCCAGACAGTTATTGACACAAAGTTCAAAAGCCAGCATATGTGATTGTATGAGGGTGCATTAGTGCCCAAGGCATGGGTAACTTACACATCTGTGAAGGCACTATTAATGCTGAAAAGTACAGTACATACATGTTTTGGAACAACATATGCTGCCATCTAAGCGCCTTCATCTAAGATAGACTGTTGCAAAGTGGAAAAGTGTTCTGTTTTCTGACAAGTCCACATTTCAAATTGTTGTTGGAAATATTCCACATCGTGTCATCCGGACCAAAGGGGAATCGAACCATCCAGACAGTTATTGACACAAAGTTCAAAAGCCAGCATATGTGATTGTATGAGGGTGCATTAGTGGCCAAGGCATGGGTAACTTACACATCTGTGAAGGCACTATTAATGCTGAAAAGTACAGTACATACATGTTTTGGAACAACATATGCTGCCATCTAAGCGCCTTCATCTAAGATAGACTGTTGCAAAGTGGAAAAGTGTTCTGTTTTCTGACAAGTCCACATTTCAAATTGTTGTTGGAAATATTCCACATCGTGTCATCCGGACCAAAGGGGAATCGAACCATCCAGACAGTTATTGACACAAAGTTCAAAAGCCAGCATCTGTGATTGTATGAGGGTGCATTAGTGCCCAAGGCATGGGTAACTTACACATCTGTGAAGGCACTATTAATGCTGAAAAGTACAGTACATACAGGTTTTGGAACAACATTGGCAACACTAAATTGGCCCTAGTGTGTGAATGTGAGTGTGAATGTTGTCTGTCTATCTGTGTTGGCCCTGCAATGAGGTGGCGACTTGTCCAGGGTGTACCCCGCCTTCCGCCCAATTGTAGCTGAGATAGGCGCCAGCGCCCCCCGTGACCCCGAAAGGGAATAAGCGGTAGAAAATGGATGGATGGATGGATATGCTGCCATCTAAGCGCCTTCTTTTTCATGGACGCCCCTGCTTATTTCAGCAAGGCAATGCTAAGTCACATTAAGCACGTTTTACAACAGCGTGGCTTTGTAAAAAAAGAGTGCGGGTACTTTCCTGGCCCGTCTGCAGTCCAGACCTGTCTCCCATCAAAAATGTGTGGCGCATTATGCAGCGTAAAATACAACAGCGGAGACCCCGGACTGTTGAACGACTGAAGCTCTACTTAAAACAAGAATGGGAAAGAATTCCACTTTCAAAGCTTCAACAATTAATTTCCTCAGTTCCCAAACGTTTATTGAGTGTTGTTAAAAGAAAATGTGATGTAACACAGTGGTGAACATGCCCTTTCCCAACTACTTTGGCACGTGTTGCAGCCATGAAATTGTAAGTTATTTTTTGCAAAAAAAACATAAAGTTTATGAGTTTGAACATCAACTATCTTGTCTTTGTAGTGCATACAGTTGAATATGGGTTGAAAAGGATTTGCAAATCATTGTATTCAGTTTATATATACCTCTAACACAATTTCCCAACTCATATGGAAATGGGGTTTGTAAAATGTCAGCAAACTTAAGTGCGCTTTTTCCGTCCGGGAACACGCCATGTTGCTGAGTGCACATTGCGTATTAAAGTCACCCCCATCGGAAGAACCATTAAGAGAACTGCTGGACGCAGTAGAAAGTGATTCCAAGGGTTTGATACACTGAAAACCGGTTCTAAAAAAGAACCGTTTTTTCGATTCCCATCCTTAACAGTAATTTAATTTTTTTTTGTTCATAGTTTGAATAACTTGTTTAGCAATTAGAAATACTGCTGCATGATGCTTAGTGTTTCATTAGAGTTGGATTTGTTAAGCACTCTGCTTCTAAAACTTGTAGATCATTCTCTGTACATTCAGGCTCAGAAATAGAAGCTTCCGGATCATCATTTATCCCAAAGTAGTAGTCGTCGGCTCTCATGCAGTTTGCCATAAGTAGGATTGTTGTTGTTCAAGGGAAAAACAATTGTGATGCATCTGTACAACAAATAAGCCGCTGTATGCTTAAAATCTGGGTTTCTAATAGTGACTGAGCTGTGACAAACAATTCATTAGTATATTACCATGCCTGCAAGTCTGCGTTCAGGGCAGGATTACTGGAGCACTGCAGCAGATCTTTTAAATGTGGTTTCAACTTCTACGCTAATGTTAGTCATTTATTTTTGTTCTCCTGGGCTGCACTTCCAGCTGTGTAAGGGGAGGAGGCACAATGTGATTGAATATTAATTACGTTGTGAGGAGACCGACTTCTGCGACAGAACGAGATGGTCGCGCACACCGACACACTTTCACACAAACCCACTCAAACGTACACCAATACACATAACTTTCACAGACACAAAGGATCATGAGCAGTAAAGGTGGATTGTGCCGTGCAAGATTTTACCAAGTAGGGCTGGGCGATATGGCCTTTTTTTAATATCTCAATATTTTTAGGCCATATCACGATACACAATATATATCTCAATATTTTGCCTTGGCCTTAAATGAACACTTGATACTAGGGGTGTAACGGTACACAAAAATTTCGGTTTGGTACGTACCTCGGTTTAGAGGTCACGGTTCGGTTCATTTTCAGTACAGTAAGAAAACAAAATTTTTTGGGGTTATTTATTTACCAAATTTGTAAACAATGGCTTTATCCTTTTGACATTGGGAACACTATAATATTTTTGCCCACGTTAATCCACATTAAACTGCCTCAAATTGTTGCTTTGATTAAATAAAATGACAAATCCTTTCTTCAACATATAAAAAGTGCAACATTAAACAGTTTCAAGTCAACTCATCATGCTTAATTTATTACAGCATTTGGGAAACCTGTAGTTGACTTTTATTATGTAAATGTTATATTTTTTTCAACATGTGATAGCAGAGCCCCTGCTTTTCAAATCTAGGCTGCTACATTACTAATGATTAATATAACTATAGCTGAAAAAATAGTACAATAGCAATAGGAGAGACTATTCATCCCTGAACAACATGGAGTTCAATGAAATAACAGACAGACAGGGCTTTGCTGCCCCTAACTTGCTTGCTTGCTTGCTTATGGTTGTCCATCGATTCGATGATGAACATCTTTTTATTTGTGAGTCTGCTGATGTTTGAACAGTCCGATCCTGGATCCACAGATGCGGTTACAGACCGGGCATGTGAAGGAGGTGCTGGGGGGAGCAGGGGTGGCTCGGCGAGCATGCCTCTTCGCACGCTTTGCTGCACGGTGTTGTGTGCGCTGTTCCTCTATATAATCCACTCCCTGTGAGGAGTGGGAGCGCCAGAGGTCTCGGCAGGAAGCAAGTTCCTCCAGTGAAGAGGGGTTGATCTGGCATCTCTTCAGTGTGGTCTTCATTTGGTCTTTGAACCGCTTCTTCTGCCCACCAGCACTGCGTTGGCCTAGGTGTAACTGACCATAGAGGATTTTGCGTGGAAATCTATGGCTGGGCATTCGGATGACATGCCCCAACCACCTGAGTTGATGTCGGGTCATGATGGACTCCACACTGCAGCTGCCTGCCCTCTCCAGCACTTCTGTGTGCGGCACTCTGTCCTTCCATGTGATGCCAAGGATCTTCTGCAGACATCTTACATGGAAAGTCTCCAGGCTTCTCAGATGGCGGCTGTAGATAGTCCATGCCTCACATCCGTACAGTAATGCAGTGATGCATACTGCTCTGTAGACCAGCTCTTTGGTGTGGAGTTTGAGGTTGCTGTTTTGAAAAACCCTTCTCCTTAGACGACCAAAAGATGCTGATGCTTGCTTGAGGCGGTTCTGGATCTCGTCATCCATTGAGCAGGTGTCAGACATTATGCTCCCCAGGTATTTAAAGGTGGGCACCGTGAGCAGCTGTTGCCCTGCTGCTGTGAGGGTTATTGTGGGGTTTTGTGGGAGGTCAGCACTAGACTGACAGAGTACCTCTGTCTTCTGGGTGTTGATCGTCAGTCCCATTCTGGTATATGCAGTTACAACTGCCGAGAGGATGTTTTGCAGAGCCTGTGGTGTATGGGCAACCAGGGCATAGTCATCGGCGTATTGCAGCTCAATGATGGTCTCTGAGGTCAGCTTGGTAGTTGCCTGTAGCCTCCTGATGTTAAACAGGTTACCATCAATCCTGAAGTCTATGGTAACTCCAGCCTGCTCCTCCATCCCCCTACGTAGCAGTGTTGTGACACAGACGAGGAAGATATTGAAGAGAACTGGAGCCAGCACACAGCCCTGCCTCACTCCAGTTTTCACACCAAAGGGATCTGAGCTGTGTCTTCCCACTACCACTCGGGCCACCATCCCAGAATGGAACTGTGCAAGGATGGTGAGAAACTTGGGTGGACACCCAAATCTCTTCAGGACTTCCCACAGTAGGTTCCTGTATACTGTGTCAAATGCCTTTGAAAGGTCGACAAAGGCAATGAACAAGTCCTTGTGCTGCTCCCTGCATTTCTCTTGGAGCTGACGTGTCACAAAGATCATGTCAACTGTCCCCCTGTCTTTCCGAAAACCACACTGCGACTCTGGGGTGACCCGTTCTGATATTGCGGGGATTAGTCTGCGGAGCATGACCTTGGCAAGGACCTTTCCAGCAATGGCCAACAGAGAGATACCCCTACTATTGGAGCAGATGGATTTGTCTCCTTTGTTCTTGTAGATGGTCACAATGTTGGCATCTTTCCACTGTTGCGGGACACACTCTCGTCTCCACACCTCTGAAATGTAGAGATGCAGTGTCCGTGTACAGAGGTAGCCTCCTTCCTTGAGAAGTTCAGCCGGGATGCTGTCAGGTCCAGGGGATTTATTGTTTTTCAGGGTTTTGACTGCATGCATGATTTCTTTGAAGGTTGGGGGGAGGTCGAGATCTGGCAAGCTAGGATGTTCAGGGAGCTCTGCAAGGACAGTTGGGTCCACTGGGGTGGGCTGGTTGAGCACGGTGTTAAAATGCTCAGCCCACCGCTCCACTATCATAGCCTGATCCTTGATTAAAGATGTTCCATCAGCAGATCTAACAGGTGCCAGGGAGCAGTTTCTGGGGCCGTAGACGGTTTTCACTGCATCATAGAAACTGTGGATATCATTTCTATCAGCGTGGGACTGGATTTCATTGGCCTTTGAGATCCACCAATCATCTTTCAGTTTTCTGAGAGTTGTTTGGGCCTCAGAACGAAGGGCTTGCCATTGCTTTTTATGGAATTGGGATTGTGGGTTGTTCAGGGTGGCTCTGTGTGCCTTGTGCATTCTGTACAGGAGGGTGGAGATCTCTCCAGCATTCTGGTCAAACCAGTCCTGGTGTTTCTTAGTTTTGAAACCAATGACTTGGGCTGCAGTGTCAAAGAGGATGGTGGATAGGGAGGTCCACTTCTCATCCATCCCAGACTCTGAGGCTATCAGCGGCTCAATGCCTGCCAGCTTCTCAGCTAGGGAGCGACGGAAGTTGTCACGGGTGTCGCTGCTGGAGAGTCTGGCACAGTTCAGTGTTTTCCTCTTAGGTGCTCCGTGACGTGTTAGGGGCCGAACATGCATTCTGACCTTTGTCAGAATAATGTGGTGGTCTGTCCAGCAGTCTGCCCCTCGCATAGCTCTTGTAATGAGCACGTCCTTGAAGTCAGCTCTCTTCACGATCGCAAAGTCGATCAGGTGCCAGTGTTTGGACCTGGGATGCATCCAGGATGCCTTATATTTGTTCTTTTGTTGGAAGATGGTGTTTGTGATGGTAAGATTGTGTTCCGCACAGAGACTAAGGAGTCTCATGCCATTGGGGTTGACTTTTCCAATGCCGTGGGCGCCTATCACACCATTCCAGTTTTGCGTGTTCTTTCCGACTCTTGCATTGAAATCACCAAGCAGCATGATTTCGTCACTCCTCGGGATGTGACTGAGGATGTCATCGAGTGTCTGGTAGAAGCAATCCTTCTCTTCAACATTGGATGGCAGAGTTGGTGCATAGGCACTTACCAAAGTGACATGTCTGCATTTTGCAAGGGGGATGCGAAGAGTCATGAGCCTTCACTGACACCCACTGGTGATTCTGTGAGCTTGAGCAGAAGGCTGTTCTTGATTGCAAAACCAACTCCGTGAAGGTGTGGTCCGCCCATGGGGCATCCTTTCCAAAAGAATGTATAACCCTCTCCTACTTCATTGAGTGAGCCTTCCTCGAGGAATCGGGTCTCACTGAGTGGTGCCACATCCACGTTGTAGCGCTTTAGCTCGCTGGCAACAAGTGCTGTTCTGCGCTGTGGTCTGTCCGGACTGGCATCCAGGAGTGTCCTTATGTTCCATGCTGCAATTCTAAATGGTATAATCTTTGTATTTCGACCGCGTAATGGAATGTCCCGACAGGTGCGTTTCCTCAATTGTGTTGAGTGGGCAATCTTTAGGCCACCTTTTCTAGGCCTTTCCCCAATTGGGGTGAGTAGTGCGGTCCCTAGATAGGGGCTGCTCAGACGCACAGGAGTCTGCCGGAAACAGCTGCCACTCAATCCCAGCTGCTAACGACCGTTGTCCTGTGCCGCTAACGTGCAGAGTTCCAGCTAAGAGCTTCCAGCTCATTCAAACCTGCCCCCGTTACTGGACGCTCCATCGCCGTCAGACTTTTGAGGTCGGAGACTCCGGTAAAGAAGATACCTGCGCAATGATGGTTTTTAGAGTGGCATGAGGGGTGCGCTTTTCCCAACGCCACTACTTTGATTGTAAGAAGATCATTCCAGTGGCAAGGGAGACCCTAGACGACCGGCATCTTCTTACAGCTGCAGGAAGCTGCCGGAATCCAGGTTTTTGGGAAACCGCCTCAAAGCTTGCCGCCACCAGCTTGCTTTTCTGTCGGAGTGTGCTCCCTTAGCCTTCATCCACTTTTACAGCCATTGTGGTGCTTCTCACTGCTACCATCTTCTGCCTGCTCCACCGTTGAGGTCTTCGGGATCACTCTTAGTCTGGCCTCTACCCTTCGACCTGTTCGGCTTGGGTAACCCTGCCAGGAGTACAAGACTCCAGCCGACATAGCTCTAGGGGTCATGGAGACACACAAAGTGCCCCACCATGATAAGGTGGTGATTCCGTCGGGGCACCCCTAACACACACACACACACACACACACACACACACACACACACACACACACACACACAGCAAAATAGAAAAATTAGCTAACGTTACGCTAAAAGCTAATTAGCCTTCACCTCAAGCCAGAACTGCGAGCGATCTGAGCTGCAGTTTAAGTTTCTAGAAGGTCAACGGGCTCATAGTGATGTTAGTAGTAGTTGACTTGAAAGTGTTTACTATAATTTGGGGAGAATCCGCTGCTCACCTGCTAAACACCTACCTGCTCGACGCTGAAGCGCTGACTAAATGCGCTCTAAATACGCACTGCTGATTGGCTGTTACCGCTATGGTTGTAACTAATCAGATGGTTGTGTGGGTGGGACAATGCTGGGTGCTGTGTTGGAGACGGAGGCAGAAAGCAGAGCAGCTTATTAAGACTTTAGCATTGGCGGCTACTTCATATGTTTGTGTGGAAACTTGTTTGGTATTCCTCCGCACCGAACCAAAACCCCCGTACCGAAACAGTTCAATACAAATACACGTACAGTTACACTCCTAGTAATAACTTATACTCAAATATCACGATATACTAATTTACTATATCGCACAGAAACAAACCCGCGATATATCGTGTATATCGATATATTGCCCAGCCTTAATACCAAGCATTGTTGCTTCCCTACTGTTTACTACTGGGGTGACTTCTAACAAAAAATTTTCACCATAATTGATCAAGGTAATTTGCTAACAGCTGATCACCGTTATTAAACTCAAATTAATCGCGATCAATGATTACGATCAAATAATCGCCCAGCCCTAGTCCAATTCGTCCATCCTCCGCTGAGGAAGAACTGAAGAGGAAAAACAAGACAATGGCGGGGAAACTATTAGGGAAGGAAGAACGTATGTATTTGTAAACGCTCTGAAGTGGGAAAAGGGTAGGATTAAATAAGCTTTGCGTCTTCCTACTCTTTTTCGTACAAGACGTAAAGAGAAATGATATGAAGTTCTGTGATGTATTATACTATAAGTGTGTTCAAGTTTGAAATAAACTAAAAAAAAAAAGAAAGAAAGAAGGTGAATAACAGAACCTAATGTGTCTGTTAATACATTACATATATACTTGTATGAAAAACTATGCTGGACGGTTTTGGGTGTTTTTCAGAGCGCTTTATAGGCGGAAGAGAGCGAATACCATTAGCCCATTTGTTAGCTGGCTTCTGCTAACGTTCATTTTCAAGTTAAAATACATTAAAGAAAAATGTGTTTTTGTGTTAAGGATTCTGAATGATAGGCAAAACAAAATCAAGGTCAGTTCCCCTTTACGTCTTTCTCTATTTAAAACAAATGACATTCCCCAGTCTAAACGTATATGAACACATTACTGTCTGAGCAACTAGTTAATTCCAGTTTATTTAAAACATGCATAAAATACAATTAGAATGTAATGTATTACATATTTCCAGTTTTTTAATTACAGCACATCCGAAATTAAGTTGGAAGAAGCAGAGCTTATTTATTCCTACTCCTTTTCATATCATAGCAGTTGTTTCCCATTTATTTGTTCCCTGTAACAGAACAGTAAATAATTTAATGAGATATACCATAAGTAAACTGGTATTAAATAGATATTAGACATACTAAGTTTTAATTGTGCACATTAAACCTACAGGCTGTGCTTTTAGATCCATATGTGAGACAATATGACAACAGGAAGTGATTTTGTGTGCTACACATAAACCAGACGTGATGCACCTAACCAATTTTTTTCTTTGTTAAATTGCAAATTTTTCAAATGAAACGCGCGTTTAAACACTCAAATAAAAATAATTCGGCTTTTAAGTAGCCAGAACAATATTATAACCTATTTTTTTCTGCCAAGAAAGTATATTCTAAGACCTTTTATTTATTGTATTACATTGTTTAAATAAAACTTGGTTGTAACTGTGTGAGTACTTTTTGAGCACATTCAAATATACTGTGATAATAACCATGATACATTTGATGGCAAACGTGATATGAAATGTTATCGTTAAATCCCTCGTCATAATCACTGTTCACTCTGTGTGCACCTGCACAATTGTACACTGCTCCCATGTTCTCCACGCATGTTAAATATATGCAGCACATAAAATGAAATCCAACTTAAACTCCAAACAAAATAAACACGTATTAATTAATTCTGTGCCATTTTTCTTAGTGACATGCGGTAACGGATGAAACAATGACTAACACTTTTTGACGATTTTATATGATTATACAGTAAATAACTTATTGAGGAGAGAGTTGATCCGTCAACTAGGGCTGGGCGAGATATCGATATATATGATATATCGCGGGTTTGTCTCTGTGCGATATAGAAAATGACTATATCGTAATATTCGGGTATACATTCTCACAAAGTTGCTTTTATTTGGGGGCTTACACTTCAGGCTCTTCTCACTTTTTCCTGTCTTTCTTTCTCACAGAAAGCAGGCGCGCATTCTTACATACGTCACATACTGTCACGTCATACGTCACATATGTATACGCTCTCACAGAGCAGAGAGGTAGCGGACTGGGCTACGTTAGCTGCTAACGTAGCGTACGAGAGAAAGAAGGTGCGGATCTGGTAACAAATGAAGGAAGACTTAATTCCCAATAAAAACAGCAGGGTTTCCATCGTCTGGCAGTAGTTTGGCTTCAAGTGGGAATATGTCGTACAGACAACTGTAATTTGTCAAGTGTGGGACAAAAGCGTTGCTATAAAAAGAAGCATTACTGCTAATATGTAGCATCATTTGAAAAGTCACTCACTGGAGAATGAAGAGAATTTCATAACCTTAGTAACATACCACATAGTGAAGGACGAATACTATTTTATTTCCTATTATGCAGCTCATTTTTATTTTACACTTAAAATGTCTGACAATTTGCACTTTATGTTTTGGAAATGACTTGAATGTTTGTGCCATTGCTTAATAACTTTAATAAATACACTTTTGGTCAATTGACTTAGTTGTGATTTCCCTCTATGCATGAAAGTTTAGAAGTAGCATATATGAATGCAGTATGAAGAAGAATGTTTTAATGTAGACACATAGAATCATCATACTGCTGTGATTATATGCATCAAGTGTTCATTCAAGGCCAGGTCAAAATATCGGATATCGCGATATGGCCTAAAAATATTGCGATATTAAAAAAAGGCAGTATCGCCCAGCCCTACCGTCAAAAATCCCTTTTTATTGAGCAAAGCGGATTACTGTCGGTTGTAACCCCACCAAAACAAAAAATAGTTTTTTACTTTTTCCCTGCAGTGGGGTTTCGGGGATCAACTGGGGGATTTTTTTGTTGCCGCTAACACAGGTTTGACTGTACAAATTCTACGAGACTACTTTTGAATCTGTAGTTGAATAAGTTTGGAATTTATCAGTCATTCGACAGAAAATTACATTTAAGTCATAGAAAGAAATCATAGTGTAATAAAATATTAAAGTTTGAGTCATTGTAGGTAAAGCATTTTTTAGAATAAGTAGTTCCACATGTATATTATTTACTTATTGTTTCCAAAGTCACAAAAGAAAAATAATTTTGTGAGAAGTAAGTTTATCATTTTCGAGAGAAAAGTATTTTCTTCGGGTTGGGAGGGAGACCCTGCCCCAAGTGGAGGAGTTAAAGTACCTAGGAGTCTTGTTCACGAGTGGGGGAAGAGTGGATCGTGAGATCGACAGGCAGATCGGTGCGGCGTCTTCAGTAATGCGGACGTTGTACCGATCCGTTTTGGTGAAGGAGCAAAGCTCTCAATTTACCGGTCGATCTATGTTCCCATCCTCACCTATGGTCATGAGCTTTGGGTCATGACCAAAAGCATAAGCCCCCAGGTACAAGCGGCCGAAATGCGTTTCCTCCGCCGTGTGGCGGGGCTCTCCCTTAGAGATTGGATGAGAAGCCCTGTCATCCGGGAGGAACTCAAAGTAAAGCCGCTGCTCCTCCACATCGAGAGGAGCCAGATGAGGTGGCTCGGGCATCTGGACAGGATGCCATCCGAACGCCTCCCTAGGGAGGTGTTAAGGGCACGTCCAACCGGTAAGAGGCCACATTTAAGTGCAGTCAAGGAACATATGCATTATACAGTCTGATGGCTGTCTGTATGAAGGACCTCCTGTGTCGTTCCGTGTTACATTTTGGGAGTCTGATTCTTCCACTAAACGTGCTCATTCTCTCCGCAAGGTCCGAGTGTAGCGGGTGGGAGGTGTTGTCCATAATGGCTAGGAGTTTTGCTAGACTTCTCCTCTCTGACACCACCGCCAGAGAGTCCAGCTCCACTCCCATCACGTTACTGGCCTTCTCTACCAACTTGTCCAGTCTGTTTGTGTTCCTCACTCTGAGCCCGCTGCCCCAGCAAGCCACTGCGTACAAGAAGGCCCCTGCCACCACCGACTCGTAGAACATCTACAATATCTTTGTACAGACGTTGAAGGATCCTAATCTCCTGAGGAAGTAGAGTGTAGCACATAATAATATGTCGTAGTTGGTGTGGGTGTTGTAGAGAATGAAAGAAAAAATGAATGTGTAATAATACTACTTTCAGGGTTTTCCCCCATATTGTCAATATACTTGTTGCGTTGGGGCCGTGGCTAGGGAGCGTTGTCAAATTTCGTCATAATTTACATAGTCTGTGATAATGCATATATTTTCTTTAAAATCCTAAAAAAGTTATACATACATTTAAAAACAAATCTGTTATTAGTAATAACATACTTTGCCATATTATTTTGTTATCCTCTATTTTAAATTGTTGCTGCTTACTGTATAATGAACTTTGAGAATGTTTTAAGTTTGTAGAGACTTCACCAACACTTACTGATTTGTTTTGTATAAAAAAAACATCCGGCAACAAATCTAGGATATTTTCCTGGTCTTATTGGACACTGTACTCTTGTCTAAAGACTCCTTACCTCTGTCGCTTGAGGAAAACCGCAAGAGCTGTAGCAAGCCTGACGTTACACTTGTGTCGTGCTGCTGCTCCAACTTTTCTTCCCCTTAAAAGTGTTGAGCTGTTTAAAAAAATCTTATTTAAAAAAAACAACATTTCATTAACGCAAACTAATAGTCGAGTCATGGTATTAAACACTTAAATGATCTGTCTAAGGTACACTTATTAATGACGAAAAAAGATATCTATCGGCGATTAATCATGTTTAATTTTGAGTTAACTATGAACAAACTGGTTAACGCAATGAAATATTTGTCGTTTGAAAGCCTTAATATATTTTTATACATTATGTAACTTTTATTTGTTTTTATGTAAAGAAAAAAAAAAAAAAAAAAGTGTTGCAGCTTTTGTTTTGTCGTGGTGGGCCGCCACGATCAAGTACACATTGTGTTATTTCTCTTAAAGGTATTTGTTAGAAATGCATAGATCCAGTAGGCTTGCGGTTTGTCAAGTTTGTGTGCCGCAGGTTGCCCATCACTCAGAGGAAGCGCTGCCTTCTCGACTTTGATGCACTAGCAGCAGACAAGCTGTCTTCCACCTCTTCCCCCTTCCGCCTTTGCATGAAAGGTGTTGCTTCTTGCTGTTTTGATCTAACATGACGTGCTTTGTGTCCACATTTTCAGACGCCATCTCCAAGTTAACATGGCAGTCAGACTGTGCGATGTGGCTTCTCTGCTTAGAAGTGGTTCGTGGGCGCCTGAGCCTTGGACTGGGGTGTGTGCCATTACCTTTTTCCTCTTCTTCTGTCTTGCTTTACCATGGGAACGGGTCGTATCATCTATGCTTGACATTCTTTTCTTTCTTCCCACTTGTCACTTTGAAACCATTTGGGAAAGTTGGTGACCATCACTATTATGTCATAGTTGGTGTGGGTGTTGCTCCTGCACGTGGCAAGTTTGTTTAATAAAGGATGACTCTTGTTTGATTTTACATGTATCCCTCAAGAGAGCCGGGGGATGTTTATTGTATTTCCATGCCATTTTTTTCATGCTGTGTTGAATGAATATTGGATACATTTGTCAGAGGATATTCATCTTTTGAACAGTTCAGAATATCTAGTCTGCACGACAAATATCGGAAGATTCAGACCAATAATTAATAGGCCGATAAAAGTAAGTACAATTTAACACCGTTAAATCTGATATTGGGGAAAAAAAAGTCCAAATAAGTTTTAAAAGTGCAAAGTATACGTCAACTCCACCTTTGAGTCTTTAGGGTTTAACCCTAACCCTGTGCACAAATTACATCAACAAATGACTTGAAACAATATAAATATTGTGCATCCCTAAGAATTTGTCCCTTATATTACAAATGTGTTCCTTCAAACTAAAATTAGGAAAAATGCCTTTGTGAGACCAAATTTTTCTTAACTCTCTGGAAACATTAAATTATTATTTTTCTTTGCCTAAATTTCTCAAAATTCAGTCCTAAACAAAATATAATGTTATAGTTTTTAACCTTTTTAAGATTTTTTAACAAATAATATTGATTGAAAATGCCTTTTAAAGGGTTAAAATAAGGGGGAGGAGAAATGGTTTGGGGTATTTTTGTTTAGGGCTTAAGTTGATTGAGATTTTTGAGCAAAAAGAAGTACATCAAAATAAATATACATCCAAAATGTTTTTGCGGCCTTCAAAAACATAAGGACTAGTTTTTCCGTTTTGGCTTTGTGGAATTGTCGAATAACTGAGTATATGGATTACCTGTGAAATAATTTACCTTTAAACCTTTTTAATTTAACTGATATCCTCCTTGGATGAATCATGTTTAATGGTGTTACACAACACAAATCGTATATAGCTAAAGTTAAAAAATAATATTTTAACGATTTCAGGTAAAATTAGTTTTAAGTGTCTTGTTTAAGTTGGCAAAAAATACAGTAAAGTACACCTTGTACTGAGGGTTCGGTTTTTGCTTCATCCATCACTTGTAACTTGAGTAAAAAACATGGAGAATGCACTACCGACCTGATAAGTCTGAAAGAGATGATATAGCATTATCTGCTCACAAATGCTACCTGGTGGTTGTTTGAGCACACTAAAGCTAGTCATGGATAGTCACACTCCATAATGCTTCAGTCACACGCAGGATTCTAACAAGAATGTGGCAAAAAGACAACCTTACCGACCGTACTTCTATAATATTGACTTGTTAAAACAGGGAAAAATATAAATACAGATTTTTTTTTTAAGATCAAAACCACTTGCATGCTGTTTTTATTGATGACCCTTTGTGTCTTTTGTCTCTTTAGCAGGTAATTGCAGCCATGGAATCGCAACTGTCCAACGGGCCGTCGTGCAACAACACAAGCAACGGCCCATCGACCATGTCCAACAACTGCTCCTCGCCTGTTGAATCGAGCAGCATGGAGGAGAGTAAAACTAACTTGATCGTCAACTACTTGCCTCAGAACATGACCCAGGAGGAGCTGAAGAGCTTGTTTGCCAGCATCGGCGAGATCGAGTCCTGTAAGCTTGTCCGGGACAAAATAGCAGGTAATGTCAGGTTTTCTAAGTTACAATTGCAATTATACGTGGACTAAATGTTTCCTATAAAAACATATTCCACAACATTACATAATTTCCATCAAAATAGGCATTTCTCATGAGCATTTTTTTTCATATTACTACTGTCTGTAAAAAGTCACCTTTAAGTATGGTTGGGCGATATGGCAAAAAAAAACCTGATTACATTTTTTCATATCATCAGATCTTAATATTACAATGTTTTTGTTTTTTTGATGAAAGGAGATTGTCCCCACGCAGGATTATACCTAGTACTGCACGCTTACTCTTTACTACTGCAGTATCTTGTAAAAGACATTTCCCCAATGTTTGATTGTGGCAATATATGCTAACAACCGTCATTTTGTTCGAATGTATTCTTGTGTTTACTAGAGGTGCAGCGGTACAGTAACCTACGCTACGGGCGGTACATGGTTTTAGGACCACGGTTTTGGTTGTTTCTCAGTACATTTTTTGGGGGTAAAGAAAACAACTATTTTCTTCTGTTTTGTTTTTTTGCTTGTCATCACAAACATTCTGCAGGGAACAATGTATAATTGGTGTAATGAATACTATGAGACTTTTATTTCAAGTTAACATTTACTAAACACTTTTAAATGGTTTATTATTTGTATTCTTTAATTACTTGTATACAGTACATCAGTGCTTCTCATCAGTGCTTTGGGAACAGCATGCGGTGATTGACATGGGAGTTTTTACTGCAGCTTATATTTAATAAGAGTATGATAAAATTCAGTTTGAATTCAAGGTACTTTAAATAATGTGGACCAACACATAAAATAAGTGTAATGATTATGTCAGGAACAAAATGTGTTGTTTTTTTATCCACAAACAAGAAGAACACAGTGTCTGTCTCTGCAGAGTTTTTTTTTTGTATACCGGTAGTTTTGTGCTTGTTACTGCAACAGCAGGGACAAGTTTTTTATTTATTTTTTTTAGTACCGATACATGTTCTATCAGATGTGTTGATTTATAAACAGTCACATAGACAACGTCTATGTGACTGTATTGGAAGTCCGCATTCGGGGTAGGATTAGTTGTGAGCTGCAGCAGATAGTGAATCTATAGTCACTGCTCCTTTTAAATGTTGTTTCAATTTATATGCTAGTGTTCATCACATTTTTCAAAAAAAAATTTCTGGGCTGCACTTCCAGCTGTGTAAGGGGACGAGGCACAACGCTGATTGATCATTAATTACGTTGTGAGGAGACTGACTCTTGCGACAGTAGAACGAGATGGTCGTGCACACGGACACACTTTGACACAAGCACATGCAAACATACACAAACACATTCACAAACACACACAGGACAATGGTCAAAAAACGTGGATAGTTCCGTGCAGGATTATACCAAGCATTGTTCTTTCCCTAGTGTTTACTACGGCGGTAACTTCTAACAGACATTTTGGCCATGTTAATAAGAGCTGATCCCCGTGATCGAACTCAAAATGATCGCTATCAACAATCATGTAATTTACCCCATTTTTTGTAAAATTGTGGGAGTTTTTAGTGTCACATTACAACTTTATTGATGTAAAATTAAAAAGATTTTCTGCAGCATTGCAACTAACTTATTGACAGAACTGTTATTTGTAATTTCAAATACATTTATTTATTGGTTTTTGAATTTAAACTTTCACCTTAATTCTCTTGAAATTAAAACTTGTTCGTTTTATGGCATTCTTATAGTATTATAATCTGTGTAATGATACGACTTGATACTTTGGAAAATAACCCAATTGCTTAGCGTATGACGTATTCGCGTAAAATTGGAAATTCTGCCATCTACATCAGTGGTTGGCAACTTTTGTGAGGGGGCGTTCTGAACAGTTTAATGCTGCCGATTCAAAACCAAAAGATCATTTGATACCAATCACATGTATTAACTGTGAATGTTTCAATGCATCTATGGTGAGTGCTCTTGACTATATAAACTTAAAAAGAAACCATAATGTCACCTTAGGTTATATTAGAGTGGCCGCTTACAATATTTTGACTGTAGAGCGTCCTCTCAGTTGCCACAGGGTCTACGTTGGCTTTGCCTAATCACGGTTTCTGTTGAAAGCAAACTGGCACGCACCTTTGCTGCTTGTGTAATGTGTACACTTGCATATTATGCATATCATTAAATTATAATAGAAACATATCGAAACAGGTTCAAGGCTATACAATCTCCTTTCACATTGTAAAGCGCTTTATAAATATAATTGACTTCAATTCACTTTTGGCTCGTTACATACGTACACATACTGTTTTGCATCATTTACGGATTTTCAATTTTCATGATCACTGAATGGTTTTGCACTTTCAAATTTTAATCCCAATTATAATCTAAGAAAAATTAACAGTATTAGGGGCTGTCTTCGGTTTAGGATTCTGATTTGTTAAATTTTGCCTACAGTAATCAATCCAATATATGGCGTTCAAAAAAAAAGAAACGGATTGTGATGTAATCAACGTCACAGGGATGTAGATCTTGCCGCGGTACAGTTTATTTATAAAAATAAAAACTTCTAAAAGTAATCATTAAAGTGAGCAAAGCAGTATCAGGGTTTTCCCTTTTATTTACTACTATATTTGTGGCAGTAGTCGTCCGGATGGGGGTGTGGTTAATGTCATCATATAATTTCTTTGAAACACTTAATGTAATACCGACATTTAAAAACAAATCTGTTTAGTATTAACGAGGGCTGTCAAAGTTAACGCGATAACAGTAATAGCGTGCGACACTTCACATCCAGTTTAATTAACAAAACCACGAAAAATCATCTTACAAAACGATCATGTTCTTTTGTTACTGTTATTTCTACCTAAATAAATGTTTTCTGGCATAGTGAAATTAAGTGTATTTTAAGCAGCGGCAATATGACAGGGGAAGACTGTTTTTGAACAATCTCGTCTTGTTCTTTTCTACCACTGACATTTGATATAATACTGTTGGCATGCCTGCCACTGCCCTCTGCAGCTACAGTTCACTACACAATATTACCATTGCTATGGTATACAGGTGCTGGTCATATTATTAGAATATCATGAAAAAGTTGATGTATTTCATTAATTCCATTTAGAAATGCGGACGTTGTACCGATCCGTTGTGGTGAAGAAGGAGCTGAGCCGGAAGGCAAAGCTCTCAATTTACCGGTCGATCTACGTTCCCATCCTCACCTATGGTCATGAGCTTTGGGTCATGACCGAAAGGATAAGATCACGGGTACAAGCGGCCGAAATGAGTTTCCTCCGCCGTGTGGCGGGGCTCTCCCTTAGAGATAGGGTGAGAAGCTCTGCCATCCGGGAGGAACTCAAAGTAAAGCCGCTGCTCCTCCACATCGAGAGGAGCCAGATGAGGTGGTTCGGGCATCTGGTCAGGATGCCACCCGAACGCCTCCCTAGGGAGGTGTTTAGGGCACGTCCAACCGGTAGGAGGCCACGGGGAAGACCCAGGACACGTTGGGAAGACTATGTCTCCCGGCTGGCCTGGGAACGCCTCGGGATCCCCCGGGAAGAGCTAGACGAAGTGGCTGGGGAGAGGGAAGTCTGGGTTTCCCTGCTTAGGCTGTTGCCCCCGCGACCCGACCTCGGATAAGCGGAAGATGATGGATGGATGGATGGCATTTAGAAAGTCAAACTTGTAGAATGTATACATTCATTCCAAACAGACTGATATATTTCAAGTGTTTTTTGCCAAAAAGGAGATGATTATAGCTGACAACCAATGAAAACCCTAAATTCAACATCTCAGAAAATTAGAATATGGTGAAAAGGTCAGATATTGAAGACACCTGGTGCCACACTCTAATTAGCTAACTAACTCAAAACACCTGGAAAAACCTTTAAATGGTCTCTCGTTTTGATTCTGTATGACACACAATCATGGGGAAGACTGCTGACTTGACAACTGTCCAAAAGATGACCATTGATACTTTAAAGAAGGAGAGCAAGACACAAAAGGTCATTGCCAAAGAGGTTGGATGTTCCCAGAGCTCTGTGTCCAAGCACATTAATAGAGAGGCGAAGGGAAGACAAAGATGTGGTAGAAAAAAAGTGTACAAGCAAGAGGGATAACCGTGCCCTGGAGAGGATTGTCAAACAAAATCGATTCAATATGTGAGGGAGATCCACAAAGAGTGGACGGCAGCTGGAGTCAGTGCTTCAAGAACCACCACGCACCGACGTATGCGAGATATGGGCTTCAACTGTCGCATTCCTTGTGTAAAGCCACTCTTGAATAAGAGACAACGTCTAAAGCGTCTCGCCTGGGCTCAAGACAAAAAGGACTGGACTGCTGCTGATTGGTCCAAAGTTATGTTTTCAGATGAAAGTAAATTTTGTCTCTCCTTTGGAAATCATGATCCCAGAGTAGAGCGAGACAGGAGAGGCACAGAATCCACGTTGCCTGAAGTCCAGTGTCAAATTTCCACAATCGGTAATAGTCTGGGGTGCCACGTCATCTGCTGGTGTTGGTCCACTGTGTTTCCTGAGGTCTAGGGTCAATGCAGCAGTCTACCAGGAAGTTTTAGAACACTTTATGCTGCCTGCCGCGGACCAATTTTATGGAGGTGAAGATTTTATTTTCCAACATCACTTGGCACCTGCACACAGTGCCAAATCTACCAGTACCTGTTTTAAGGACCATGGTATCCCTGTTCTTGATTGGCCTGCAAACTCACCTGACCTTAACCCCATAGAAAACCTATGGGTTATTGTGAAGCGGAAGATGCGAGATGCCAGACCCAACAATGCTGAAGAGCTGAAGGCCACTATTAAAGCAACCTGGACTCTCATAACACCTGAGGAGTGCAACAGACTGCTTGACTCCATGCCACGCCGTATTGCTGCAGCAATTTAGGCAAAAGGAGCTGCAACTAAGTATTGATTGCCGTACATGCTGAAACTTCCCATGTTCATACTTTTCAGTTGGCCCACATTTCTAAAAAATATTTTTGGGTACTAGTCGTAACTAATATTCTAATTTTCTGAGATACTGAATTTGGGATTTTCAGTAATTGTCAGTACTAATCATCAACATTTTAAGAAATAAACATTTCAAATATATCACTGCGTGTAATGAATTGATAAAATATGTAAGTTTCACACTCTGAATATAATTACTGAAATAAATAAACTTTTTCATGATATTCTAATAATATGAACAGCACCTGTATACTTTTATAACTTGTTCTGATTGATAGTCCACAATTTCAAAATGTTTAACAGGCTGAATATTACATTTTATTAATTGGTAGGTAGAGAAGTTTAAAACATTGTTCTACAGAGATATGAATGCCATTAATTCGTACAACATTCAATTACATGCAGGAGTAACCCTTGATCCTATTTTGTGACTTTTTCAAACACAAAGGTTACACCACTTTGATAAACAATATGGAGACTTAAGTTCCTCAGCTCTGGTGAGCGCCAAGAATACATCAAACTTTACTAAATAGAGGAAGTAAAAGTGATAACAACGTGTCTGCCTGTGACCCTGTGGAAGGATAATTTCTGCTTGCCAGAGGAGAGCTACACCTGCATGGCTTTCAGTCCCCCCCGGTGCCAATGCAGGATATGTCAGCCTCAACGTGAACAGTGGTACGACAAGCCCCATGTACCCCATGGCGAAGCGTGCTCGCAACACTATTAATAAAATATTGTGTGCAGACAAATATTTTTTAGAATGTAACAAATTTGGAAGGCAAAAACACAGCCAGCTGTTTTAAAACACATAGGACTCCAGGAAGGAGCGACCGCATTGAGGAAGAAGGCTGAAGTGACAGCCCAAATTGTATTTAAAGGTAAGTGGTATAATGATTATTTGCGGTAAAATTCCAGATCTTTAGTGATAACGTTAACATTTTTAATTACCGAAAAAACATCATTTAATAATGCATTTAAGGCAGTACTTAAAGCTTGCTTCCTGGAAACAAAGTCGTCCGCAGCAGCGGCACATGTGCACTGGCGCTGTTAGGCTCGAGGAAAAAATGGCAGAAACTATACTCAAGAACTTTACTCTGAGAATTTTCCCTCCAAATAAACGGCGCTGATTGCTTTCTCTTCATTTCACTCACTTCTATTTTTGTGGATTTTCAGCATGCGTTTAAGAGCGCAATGACCGGTGTGTACAATATTAAAGAGACTCATTTGTCCCACACTAATAGCATACCTTGGAGTAGAAAAATATTTTGCTGCAGTTCAATTTTGAAAGTTAAACATCGCGTCCTTCCGTCAGCTGCTGGGACTGAGTTACAGCAGGTGATGTGTAGGAAACATTGCCACAACTTGATTATAAAGTTTTGCCGTTCATTTACTGGGATGGTCACTTGTCTATTATTTAACTGTTAAATTTGTTTGATACTTTAATAATGAAATATTTTCTTACTCAGTTGTCACTTTATTCGTTCACTGTGGTTACAGATCAGGTTCAAATAAATATATAGCAATTGGTATGAAACTAAAAGGGGTAGGTTTAAAAAAAACTATGCTGCTTTCTGCTCCTTTTCGGACATGCAATGAGAAACTGGGAACATTTGATGTACAGTGTTGGGTTAGTTACTGAAAACCAGTAACTAGTTAGTTACTACTTACTTTATTTCAAAAGTAATTATATTACTAACTTAGTTACTTACACCAAAAAGTAATGTTACTGTGAAAAGTAACTATTTAGTTCTTTTTTTCTTCTTTTTTTTTTAAGGCTCCTATTAATGCCCTTTTAACCTTCATTTCAGTATTGTTATTGCACTGGAGAATAATACAATATGTTGATTGACATGCATTTGCATTACTGAACCCTGCTAAGCAATGTGGTCTACATACGACACACAAAGACAAAGATATGTTTCAAAGGGCCAATTTATTTCAGGCCAGAAAAAATTGACAAAACTATTTTAAATAGCTACAACATAACATACATAAGTAACAGACAGCATAATAACATGTCACAACATAACTATAAACCTGGCTTCACCCAAGGAAGGCACACATGACATACACAAAGCCTAACCAGGCATGTTTTTCTCTCTCAAGGAATTCGGAAATAAAATCATGTCTTCATGGGATCAACATTGCCCGGAACAATCTAGGCATTTCCCCAATATTAGTTTAGAGAGAAGGAAAGATTGGCCTGGCCCACTAGGATCCCACTTTGTTTGTGAACTTTATAATCTACCGTATATTACCAAATAGTAGCCCGGGCGTTTATTTCACAAAATTATTTTTGGAGACGGGCGTTTAAAAGAAGCAGGCGGTTATTTGCACAAGGCTTTTATTTATTTTTGCACCAGGCCATTATTTGGTTACAATGGTTACTGTCCAGTATTTTTTTTCGTATAAAAAACTTTACATGTAAAAGCTATTGTAAACATACCAACAAAAAAAACAAGACTATCAAAAGACAAGAGATCAACAAGGCCTCAACTTGGCAGTAGTGCAACAATTGTCAAATAGAATACCAATACTGAAAATAAATAGTTTTTAAATAAAGCAGCCTACCGGGAAAAATAAAATGATGGTACCAAGTACTCAAGTATAAAACCCACCATCAAAACAGAACAATAATAGTGTCACTTAAATAAAATAAAGGCTACAGTATTCCAAGTTTTAAATAAAGCAGTATACAGGAAAAATACAATTATGGTACCAAGTACTCTATAAAACCATCAAAACAATAATACTGCAGCAAACGCAACCCCAAATGCAACTCAAACCCACTCATCCTCCTCCTCCTCCTCCTCCCCTTCTTCCTCCTCCCCTTCCTTACCCTCCTCTCCCTTACCCCCTCATCATCATCCTCCTATTCAATCACAAGTTCATTGAGGAACTGCTGTTCCGTATCACTCTCCTCCTCTTCCTGAACCACAGCAGCACCCTGCTGTCTGGCCCTCAACAGCATCTCTCTGCCTGCCTGACAAGGCTGTCCCTCCTTGAGGCAGTAAATGAGCTGGTCCTCACTCCCATCAGCTGCCGCAGTCAGCCCACACACCTTGTAGGATACCAGAAAGCAACAATCAGCTATGGCTACTGTTTGCAACACACACACACACACATATACAGTACACACAGCCAGCCAGCCTACCTTGAATGAGTTTATCAGAGTGTCCCGATCCAGAGCATCCCAGGCTCCCAGGACCCAGTCGACCAGGAGGCAGCGGGAAGGGGCTCTCAGGTTCCCTGACTTGGTGTAGGCCTATTCTTTATCACCAGTCATCTAGTAGTCATCATAGTAGTCACGGAACTGCGCTTTGAAAGGGCCATTCCACACAACATCGGGGGCCTGCAGGTACTTTGTGCAACCTCCAGATATAACAGCCATTGTAAGGTTGTAGCCCCTTATGAGCTCTGCCTTCGTGGCCTCGCTGATATGGCATCGGTACGAGTCCCATGCAAGTAGCCTCGGTCCGAAGTGAAATTTCCCCACTGCCCTATGGAGCCAATCCTTTGTCAGGTCATCATTAAACCAGCCATTCTTGGAGGAAGCTATGTTCACCCCGGGGATGCTCTGCTTAGCCTTTACACCACGGACAGTACTTTTAAACACAATGTAAGGCTTCAGCTTTGTCCCGTCTGCTTTGGCTGCAAAAGCCACCGTGATGCGTGCCTTCTCGTGGCCGGTGGTTTTGAGGCAGATGGAGCGGGCGCCCCTCTAATTGACCAAACTAAAACCAACCATGTCAAACCAGACGGCTGTTTCATCCATGGCGATGATATTCTTGGGCTGGATTTTCTTGGCCTCTACCTGTTTAGTAGAAAAAACGAGAAAGTTGACAATCTTTTCAACGGGAGCGTCCTTCTGTGCAACAGTTGTTCTCCTGGGGGTAAAGTTGTTCCGAAGCAGGAATCGATTAGGCCAGCCAGTCGTTGCACCAAACACCACCCTGGTGTCTCTCGTGTCACTCACGGTGGCATACAACTCCTTGGCCTTAATGTGGATTATTTTGCAGGACACATAGTGGTTCAGTCCATGAACATGATTTATCCACTGACACAAATTAGCATCAAGCTCGTCGCTCACTTTCTTCCTGCCTCCGCCAAATAAGCGAGCCCGTTTTCCATTGATTGCCGACTGAGATAGTAGTTCTCCCTTTTTTTGTTTCCATTCGCGCATACGTTTTGGGTCAACGTTAAACTGCCTGGCCGCTGCCAAACCAGAATTCTGCTCCGCATATTTCACAACCGCTAGCTTGAACTTTATTTTAAACTTTCTGTTCTTCTTCCCCCTTAAAGTATTCCCGTCCATCAGTTGTGGTGTACCGCTATACATGGGCTATTATTAGGAAGAGGCGCTTAATTCACAAAATGGGCTCAGACCCCGGGTGGCTATTAAAACATGGGCGGTTATTTGCCGAAGGGCGTTTACTTGGTAATATACGGTATACATTGTAGCTGAGATAGGCACCAGCGCCCCCTGCACCCCCAAAAGGGAATAAGCGGTAGAAAATGGATGGATGGATGGATGGACATTTAGTTATGTGATAAACAAACCCTCTAGAAGTCTAGAATCAGAATGAAAGAGTATTTAAGATAATTGACAGTGTGCGTACCTTCAGTGCTGAATGATGAGCAGAGGCAGAGTTTTGAGTGTTTTCTTTAGCTTGCTGTCCATGTTTTTGTGCTCACTGTCCACTGTCCAGCTTCCTGAAATCGGGTGTCTCCACTGTAGAAATAGCCTGCATGTCTTCTAGCACATACGCTGCAATGGCTCTATCAATGTTGTCCTGGCTAGCAGTCCCTCCGTTAAAATCCAGCCACTGTTGGAGGTGGAGGTGAAGTGTGTGTCTCTTTACTAGCTTCGTCAAAGCATATTGCTTTTGTAGCTGTTAGAGCATATTTGAATTGCTGTTTTTGGGAGTAAATAGGATCTTTGATCCAAGACACAACTTACATTTAACTAAGATGTTCTTCTCTTTCTGCTCGACAAAATAAAAGTAGTGAAAATATCTCCATGTTAAGAAACTCGACTTCTGGCTCCGCCATGTCTTGTTGGTAAACACAGACACCCCCCAAACCCCTCCCCCACCCACACAAAGCGCACCTCTTCTTTTCCTTGTGAAACACATTAGGACGACACCGCTGCGCTCCAATAAAACACACTCAGATGTTCTGTTTCTAGCTGATACTAAATTAAAAATAACGTATCATAACAGTAACGCATCATGTAGTAACGGTAACTTAGTTACTGAATATAAAAAAATAACGCGTTAGATTACTAGTTACCGCCGAAAATACTGGCGTTACAGTTAGTCCCAACACTGGTGATATGTTGATAATGTAATTATACTCTGTGGTGTGTTTGGTGTTCCTCTGTGGTTCTGGGTTGTGTTTCAAGGTAATGTGTTGGATGGAGAAGACCAAAAACCAGGGATTAATTGTGGTGCTGACAAAATACTTTTTTTATTCCTTCAAACTACAGAGGGAACAAATATTTTCGATACGAAAATATTCACAATGTGAAACTGATACTAACAATATATAAATGTGAGACATAAATAACTTGCTAGATAAATCAAGGATGCACCCTGCCTCATATTTACACTTTTATACACACATATACATGCACCTGGGGTTAGGTTGATTGGCAACACTAAATTGGCCTTAGTGTGTGAATGTGTGAATGTTGTCTGTCTATCTGTGTTGGCCCTGCGATGAGGTGGCAACTTGTCCAGGGTGTACCCTGCCTTCCGCCCGATTGTAGCTGAGATAGGCGCCAGCGCCCCCGAAAGGGAATACGCGGTAGAAAATGGATGGATGGATACATTTTATTCTTACTTGTTTAAGTGTATTATCTGTGTTATTAATATGCTTAAAATGTTTGTAGCGGCGAACAGCTGTCTCATCAGCTGATGCGCGAGCTCGCAATCGCGGAGACTTGGCAACCAGTCAAACCCCATTTAATAAAATTATATTTTATGGTAAAGCCCATCCGCACACCTATTCACCCCGGCAACTCCATGTAAACTATATAATCCGGCATTAGTTCAGCCAGTCTGTTTATATGATCACCTGATCTATTTACGTTCACGCACAGGTACAGTGCAGCGCGCTCCCGTCTTTACTGCTGGTGCGCGAGCCCGGTAATTAGACAGCTGCGTCAAATCAAGGAGTGCATAAGGCCACCGCAGCGCAGAGTGGAAAAAGGTTTACTATCCTCGAAGATAACCCAGAGTTGTGCCAAAAAAGTACCAAAACCAAAAGCTGAACGGACAGCCGGTTTTTCACCTGAAGACTAAAAGACTGCCTAAAATCTAAAAGACTTCCTAAAGACTTCAAAAAGACTGCTAAAAGCTCCTTAAAGACTAGAAGCTACTAAAGGCTCCTAAAACCTAAACGACTGCTAAAAGCTTCCTAAAGACCTAAAAGCTAAAAGACTGCTAAAAGCCACCAAAGGCTCCCTAGAAGCTACAAAAGGCTCCTAAAGGCTGCTCAAAAGGAAGAAGAAGCTGTTTCATTATTTGAAGAAATTGTTGCAAACTAAAGGAAAAAAAATAGCAACTTTCTTCAGATCTATCCCTTTTTCATTCAGCATTTCTGATATTGCTTTATCGATGTCTTCTCCCCTTGTTTGTCCACTGAGGTTTGCCAGGCCCAAAACATCTTCAATAAACTCCCCCTTTTCCTCATCATAATACCTCACAAACACCAACAACTGAGCATTTTCAGTGGTGTCGGTGGACTCATCCACTGCTAGGGCTATGCACTCCGCGTTTTTTATTCCATCACAAAGCTGCTTGGACAAATCACCAGCCAGTATTTCAGTACGTCTGGTAGCTGTGGCATCAGAGAGTGGGATTTGATTTATTTTAGCTGTCATTTCCTCCTTTTCTTTGCCTTCAAACATGGCACCCAACACTTCAGTCAAGCATTCTTTAATTATATCTGCATCAGAGAATGGCTTCTTGTGTTTACCCAAAATCCATGCCACTCTGAGTGAGCACTCTGTTGCTATTTGTTGTTGTGTCATAGATTTAACAAAAATCTTGCTTGATGTTTCATATGACTTTTTCAGCCTTGTGATTTCTTTTTTTCTCAGCTCTGAATCATGAGGAAATGTCTCTTCAAATTCGCGGTGCTCTTTTAGATAGTGACGTTTCAGATTTTCACTTTTCACCAGAGCAACAGTACTGTTGCATATTAGACACATTGTTCTGGTACTTGCAGTAGGTAGGATGAAAACATATTGCTCTGTCCATTCTTCCTTGAAACGTCGGTTTTCCCTGTCCACCTTTCTTTTACCAGCCTGAGCCAACTTGGAGCATGCCATTGTGATTTGATTCACATTCAGTGACTGACGAGTGAAAAGTTAGCGAAGTAGCGATACGAGGCAACTGTGTGGATGCAGCGAAAGGTTCCATGCGCCTGTGGCACGAACTCTGTATGACCCAGGTGGTAACAGCCTATCAGCGCATCGTTGTGATAGAGATGACAACCCATTCCTCGGAATCAGCCAATCAGAGTGGCGCTCTCGCTCTCACTGCGTCTCTCTCTCTAGAGAGAGAGACGTGCGAGTGAGACACGGAGAAGTGTAAACAAACGTGGAGATATTTGACTAAAACAACAAAGAACTTTGACTTGCACTAGCGATAACTCAAAGATAAATACAATTATCTTTTTTACAATAATTATAATTAAATTTTTTTTTTTTTTTTTTTTCTATAATTCTTGTTGGGTCCGAACGGACACGTCGCTGGGTCCGGACATGGACCGCGGTCCGCCTGTTGAGGATCCCTGATATACATGGTATTATATTGTGATGTTATGAGCCTGGGAAATAAAGAACTACCCTACCCAGCATGCAACAGGAGTGACGAGCATGCGCGGTAGCCCGGTATAGGTTGTGTGTCGCCATGACGGCATCTTGTATGTTGTGATATGCACGCTCTGAAAGCAAACGTTAAGAACTCAGCCAACACTCCTCGTCTGCATTATTCATAAATAGACAGACAACACATATACTCCGCTGCTTCACAGGCGGCTGGATGTAGCCGGTAAAGTATTCCCATGCTAGCTAGCTGGTCTAGCAAGCACGCGTCATTCAGTCCAAAACGGCCCGATCTATCCACATCCAGAATTGTCTGGCGGTCGTAAGTGATCCCGGGGTGACCACGCTGTGAGCCAGCCATGAAATTTGCAGAATTGTCCGGTATTTTTGTCAAATGTTACATCTTTACCAAGAGCTCCTCGATGCCGAAGCCCGTCCGGGCTACGCCATCTTGTTAAGAAAAGGCGTTAACAAAATAAAAGCATGTAAACAACATACGCAAATGCGCGTTAAAATAATTGTCGGCGTTAATAGATTGATGAATTAACTCGTAATTAACGCATTAATTTGCCCACCCCTACTTATAACACATACAAGCAATTATTTTGTTGCTACATAAACCCCAAAACTGTTGAATAAAATAGCCATAAATTCTATCTCTAGGAAGGCAGTTACAGGAACACAAATACAACGTGAAGTAAAGGAGGGTCTACAGTGACCCCTGTTGGAATAATTATGCGAGTGGCAACAAATGTTCGAAATAAACTAATCTCATAACCATTACCATAGCTAACGTTGCCAGCTGTAAAACTTTGCATGTTGTCACAAAATAAACTTTCATTGTGAACATGTCTCTTCAGCCGTTTCCTAGCCACAAAAGGGGGCTGAAGAACCTAATATAGGGCTCAGGCAGGACCAGACGGCATCATTCATTACGATTGGGAGTGGATCACTGCGCTTGCGGTGCAATGCAAAAATCGGAAATTAATGCTTGGCTGTTGAAACGCACAATACAGGACGATTTGTCGGGCCACTTCTGCAATTTGTCATCGGTGATGTTTAAAACCGCCTTCATGCTTCACTGGCATCATTTCTTTCTCTGACAATCACATGCTTTACCCTGTATGAAGTGTTTGCTTAAATTACGTAAATACGTTCCTATGTTCAGTGAAGAGGACGCCCAATATCCTTTTGCTGATTGGTCTGTCTTGAAGCCACGCCCCTCGGACCACTTACACGGAAAATGAGGGTCAAAAGTCTGAACCTAAAAAAAAAAAATTAATCTGAAAAATTAAGATATGAAACTTGGGAAAACAATTAAACTGTTCAAAAATACAAATTTAATCTGCAAAATTTGAAAGCTCAAATAAAATGCATGGATAAAAAAATTAAATGTGAATGAAAAATATATTCAACAAAAACAGTTTTCATTTCCTTTTAGTTTGCATACACAAATGTATTTTTCAACACCAGAGCATGAACTGCCAGTTTCAAAGTAAATTTTTTCAGGTACAAAACCTTTGATTTACCTCCATAAAATATTGGTCCGGCGTATTCTAAATGGAGGGCGTTGCATTGCGGGCCAGTCTTTTAACTAACTTTGGATGTGCAAATGGCTGTTTTCCTTCCAAAGAGGTAATCTAATGTTCCATGTTCCTATATTTTGTGTGGCAACTTGTTAGTATTTTTACAGATAGTTGTGCAATTACTATTCTGTCTTTTGTAAGCTGAAACATAGTTTGTGGTTTTTGCATTCAGATTTTTGTTAAATCTTTGTATAATATATGGCAATATTATAGCTTAGCAACATAACTGAGACAAAACACGAACTAGGGGATCTTTTGATGCAACTTCAGACTGTCAACAACCTATACGTGTGCACGTACAGCTCCCGTGCGCTATTTTGTGCAATTCCAATAAGGAAGAGACTGTAAAGAGACTATCAGCAAGATGCACACAGTGGGGGCGGAATTTACAGTTTGATTTCTGCCAGGTGACACAAATTAAAGTACCCCAGCTTTAAGTCTTACATTTGTTAGTAAATGTCCGCTCCAAATAAATAAATAGGAAATGCTGCATCCACTTCATCTTATAGGTGCGTGTGTGATGTAAGCATGTTGGACCACGTTAAAAGTTGACATGCCTTTTAGATTTACCATTAAGTAAAAGATTCCTTTAGGCAGGGAAGATTACATTATTTTTTTTGTAAGTAAGTAATACTTTAAGATTACCGCTAACGTACAGTGGTGGAGATGTCACGATGACTCACCTGCTGATGGCATCATAGCACAAAAAATTACATGTCTACAGTTTCTCCCAAGTGTACGCACAATATGATGTGCATCATGTTAAACCATACATTTCTCTTTTGACTGTGAGAAATCCAACTTCCTTATTTCACTAAGAAAATCATCTGATTGGCTCTCCACACCCCTATTTTCATATGTACACTGTGATTGAATATATTCTGAACTTCCCCACCTATCTACAAGACAAAATTAAATGACTGGATTTTGTTTGTCAACATTTTTGTCTTGTTTTTATTTGACTAAAATAATTCATGTCATTTTCGTCTTAGTCATCATACATTTATTTTGTTAGTGGAAAAATAGGTTGTTGACAATAACTAAGACAAAACTTAGTAGTCAATTACTAGTCATTTATTGTTATTCAAAGCCTCCAAGTCATTTCTAAAGGAACAAATTGCTCTTATTTTAGCGCTTCATAAAATGACGACGCTGCTGCTTTTGTCTGCACTCCCTCCCTTTCTTGCTTCCCCCCCAGGCGATGGATTTAAGCCAGCCTACTTCTTGTGCGCGCTACTGATAGATGAGACGCTAAGTAGTCATCAGAGAAATGCATCCGTCCTCTTTGCTTTTAAAACTTTCCCCCTCTGACGTGCTGCTTGTAGATATTGAATACAGCAAGTTAGTCAACTCATCTCACGGGTGCCGAATGGTCTTTTTTATCGCACAGGATCAATGTAATTCTGAACGTGAAGCTATATTTTATGTAGAGGTTCTTGTGTCTTAAGTCAATAAGGTGTTACAAGGTTAGATGTAGTTGACATACTGGATTGATCTCAACAGAAGGACTGTGGTGATTCATGCCAGTAAGTCCATAATACCTGTGTGAATAAACGTGCATATTAATGACTGCTTTGGATCTTGTCTTGCGCTTTCTAGTAACAGATTGGTCATTACGGTAATCATAAGGACTTCGTATCAGCAGCACCCTAAAGATGGAACTTTGACACAAAGCAGAGTGGGGGTCTCTTTAAGGAGCAGCGTGAGCAAGTGTGATTGAGCGGCACAGAGTTCTGCTAAAACATCTCTTATCAGATATTTTGGTGCGTTTTTTGTTGTTGCTTGAGGTTGAGGGGGTCGTCTGGGAGGTAAACAAGGAGGGATGTTCATTTTTCTGATATTCAGTTTTATTTTGTACATTTTTTAAGACCACCCGGAATTACATGTTTAAGAAACTTATAGAAATAAAGTACTGTAGCCCACGAGTCAAAGTTTTCCCACCCCAATAAGTATAATAGTTTGAAATTGCGTGTTCATTACAGAAATGTGACCAAAAAATAAGGGGGGCAAATGGATAAGGCTTACTTCATTTACCCTCTTTGTGAAACCTCTGTCACCCAATACAACTCAACTCACTCCGCACTAATGCCTTGAAAAAGCCAGTTTGAGGCCCCTCACACCAGAGCACAAAAACAAAATACATCAATCAACGGAATAATAAAAACACCATTTAGTCACAACCAGAATTTAGCAAATAGAAAAATTCATCACACTTACAGGAAGAACAAACTTATCCTTTGCAAGTAAACAGTTTAAAAATCAACAATAATTGGGAGGGGCACAGATTATGAGCGAGACAATTGCGAGCCAGCCATCTAAAGTAACATTGTTATAAAGGTATTATGCTTGTTAACAAAGCTGAATTGACTGAAATTGTTTGACATTTAGCTAGTGTTTATCAAACCGTATAACTCAACACTGTTTGGTTTTAAAAATAATTGTAAGGTTTTAAAGCTTCTTGCTGGTTTTTTTGCTTAATCCCACAATAATTGCGTATATTCTGTTAAACAAGCTGTTAGATAGGCAGCACCGCAGTTTGAATGGCTCAGTATACTCTGTCTGATTGGTCAGCTTTCATTCACATTTAGCTAACGTTTGATAACATTTAACAGCATCACTCAACACAACACAGTTTGATTTTAAAAATGAGTTTTTGCTTTTGGTCTTTTGGTGGCTGCTATTACCCAATATTTGCCTATTTTCTGTTTTAGCAAGTTGTTAGGGACGAGGCACCCCAGTTTGAATGGCCCAGTCTGCTCTGATTGGTCAGCTTCCATGCTCTTTTAACAGGCACTGTCCTCCATCTAGCCTGCTGCTCCAGTGCAGAGCGATGTTTGTGATTGTTGTAACCATGGAAGCTTGCAGCTACTTCAACTACGAGAATCCGCTGTCACTTGTAAAAGAGCTAAAGACAGAAAAACACATAGCCTTCAAGTTTTAGCCAATTTTCGGCCCGGACACCTGAGCGACCAGAGTCAGGGAAAAGCTTCACAGAGCTAATTAATACATTTTTAGGCGCAGTTTGTTGTTACTTTCGCAACAAAAATTTCAAAATCAGTCCACCAGGAATCGGACCAGTACTGTAAAATGTCAGTCATTTTTTCAGGTCATCCCATCAGTCACTACTGGAATGTTCAGTTTGTATTACAATATGTTTCACCTCTCATCTGAGCAGGCTTCATTAGTTCATACTAATAGACTTAGATAAGACTAGTTCTGCTCTAGATAGGCCTAGATATCTCCTATCTAAGACAGAGCTAGTCATCTACGATGAAGCCTGCTCAGATGAGGCCTCATGTCATCTGAGAAACTAAACAGTCGTTTTGCAATTGTTCTAATGTCCTGAGAATATAACCCCTAGCAAAAAAATGGAATCCCCAGTCTAGGAGGACATTCATTCAGTTATTTTTGTAGAAAAAAAAAAAGACATCACACAAAACTAAAATAATTTCAAATTTAACGTTATGGCATTAATAAACACTTAAGAAATCAAGAAAATAAATTGTGGTTGTGATTATCAGTTTCCTTTTTAAATAAAATAAATGATGTAATCTCTCAACTCTAAGGTTATGAAATTATGAAAATAAAAAAACACCATTATTACTTTGTTGCACCACCTCTGGCTTTTATAACGGGTTGCAATCTCTTAGGCATGGACTCTACAAGGTACTTTTTGTCAATCTTGATCCAACTCTCTAAATTGACGTTCTCAGATCAGCTTTGGCTGTTGCCAATTGGTTTAATTTGCAGCACGTATTGGATCGCTCTATCACTGGTAGTAGGGCTGGGCAATATGGACCAAAACTAATATCCCGGTATTTTCAGGCCGAATGGCGCTATGCAATATATATTGGTATTTTAAACAAAACGTGCAAAGTGTTTATTTTAAACTAAACACCCCATTACTGTTCCTACAACTGTTCTGAAAATTAAAAGTATTTATTGTTAAGAAGTACAAATAGTTTATTTAACCAAAAAAATATTTAATTACTAACTGAATTGCTCTTTTATGAATGTAATTTCTAAGGAACATAATTAATGATAAAAAAAACAAAAACATGTCAATTTAGTTTCATTAAGAGCAGTGTGTGTGTGCCTTTTTAAAAGGTGGTGTATGTTGCCAAGTGAACAAGTCTTTCAGCTTAGCTGAGCTGTTAGCTATAGCATTTAGCAGCAGCAGCTTGTCAGCTCTGACGGCTGTTATGTTGAATCTTTTCACCAGGTTGTTACCTTTGTTTAATAAAGAGGGGGAGGCGCCGAAGCTTGGCTGCAGGCACGTCGTTTGTGCGCAAAGGCGAGTATGGCGAGAGGTCTCTGTCAGCAATGCATGGTAGCCACTCTAGACGTGCGGCAGACCCTTAAAATTATTATTAAAACAAAGCATTGCGAAGGTCTGCGGAGGGTGTTGACGCAATGTGATTTTCAGTGAAGAGTGGGTAAAACTGTGGGAGTAACTATTAAAGGCAGCAATTAAAGATATTATATTGGTATGGGGTTATTGTCTTAAATGCATATTTCAGTATACCGCCTAGCCCTAACTGGTAGGGTGTGGAAAGGCTGCCCAGCTTTTTCTTAGTAGATCCAATGGGTCTTGAAATTTCAAGCCGTACATAGGCTCAAAGAGTGGTAATCCAGTAAATGTTTGAAGTTTTTCTTGGTAGGGGGAGAGGATAAACGAAAACAACAAGCTCAGTCCTTTCCAGTTACATCCAACTTTTTTACCCCCTATATGATGGGAATTTGTGTCATTTAGAACAAAATGCTCACTGCCAGATTAGTGTCATCTGAAAATGAAGCAATCTTTTCACAATCGTCGATAATTTAATAAATAAATGATAAATGGGTTGTACTTGTATAGCGCTTTTCTATCTTCAAGGTACTCAAAGCGCTTTGACACTACTTCCACATTTACCCATTCACACACACACATTCACACACTGATGGAGGGAGCTGCCATGCAAGGCGCTAACCAGCACCAAGGGTGAAGTGTCTTGCTCAGGACACAACGGACGTGACGAGGTTGGTACTAGGTGGGGATTGAACCAGGGACCCTCGGGTTGCGCACGGCCACTCTTCCACTGCGCCATGCAATAGATGTCCTCACAAATATTAATATGAATACAAATCATTAGTATGAAGTAAATTTAGTGTGCCTGCCTCAATCTTTTTTCCATCTATCCATCCATCCATTTTCTACGGCTTTTTATATCGTTGAAATCAAAAGTTGTAAAGACAAAGCCTGAGCAACCACCTGTACTTTATGTGTCGGCAAAGTATCCACAACTAGTAGAAATATGCGTACGTGAAGCATGACCCTGGTGTGAGGGACCCCACATTTCCACGTCAGGTTCACTCTTGACACATCTCATCTTTGCCGTGGAAAAGGGCGTGCGCCACATTTTTGCACATTAGCAAGCATTGTAACTGACGCCCATGGTTTTTCGTCTTGATGACAGGGAAAGTTGCTGACCAAGTCTGCTTTATCCTGGTAGGTATGACAATTCTAACAGTTACCGAGGAGCCTGGGAAAACCCTCAGACAGCACTCTTAAGTACAAAGTGCCACTCCAACAAACAAAAAGCGACTTGACAACTGAGCTTACAACGATTGACAAATCTGGTCTCTCAAGGAAGTTCAAAGCCTGGATATACCAGGACATGGTTCTACCAAAATTACTCTGAGCCCTGCAAGTCTACAAAGTAAAAGTGACAACAGCTTAGTTTATCAGCCAGTCTCAGGAGTTGTCTGCGGTTCCCACTCTCCTTGAAATAATGTGGCTGGGTCACAAAACAATGCAGGTGTACTTTGAAGTATTTTATAACTTTGCATGGATGACCCATGCATGAGCTTTTAACTTTTGAACGAACATGTTTCCTCAAATAAAAACAAAATAAACATTTATATACAGTTGAAAAACTATTTAAAATGTCTTTTTGAGAAGCCTTATGGGGTGTTTTTCATCGCCAATATCCCAGCTGTCAAGTGTTTTAGTGATTTGCTGTTTTGTCTGTTTGGGCTGCTATAGCAATCTAGTGTGCTTTTCCGTCAAGTCTTGGCATCCATGATTGACAGTTAATCAGCTAAAATTTAGCTGCTTCTCTCTAGACATGAGCACGTTGTGGTGTTTGAACTCCAATGAGGGGGTGCAGTCTCACATCTCCCACTCCACACGAGCCCCAAGCAGTGTAGTGGCATAGCAAGAGCGGAAACCTCACAGGCTAGCTCGGTTTACTACCTCTCTTTTTTTTTGCGCAAAGCACTTAATGTGTCATTCCAGCCCCTGGAGCACGGCCAGATGAATACGCTTCTGATTGTTTTGAAAAATAAATCTGACTGCATTCTGTTAATGAAATTGCTTTCTCTCATCACACCCCTAGTGCAAACCTTTTTGGTAATTAAATTTGCTTAAGATTTAAGTTTTCAAATTTACTGTTTTTATATGTATTTTTGCTTAGATAAAATATTCTACAGTGTGTACTTAATTAAAAAGTAATCTAGAGTACAATAAGAGTATTGTAGAATAAGAAAGTGTGATGTCTTTCAATGTGGTTGCAGGGCAAAGCCTAGGTTATGGCTTCGTCAACTACGTAGACCCCAAGGACGCAGAGAAAGCCATCAACACCTTAAACGGCTTGAGACTTCAAACAAAAACCATTAAGGTAAGAAGGGCCTTGTTGTCATTCTTGAACAGGGCGCCACACAAATTGGAGATATTTTAGTCGATGGCGTAATGAGAGCCTATTGTTAATCTGGACACACGCCCGAGCCCTCAAGTAGAGCGCAACTGTTACTATGGTTTCATTTGTGCATTTATTAAGAGGTGGTGGTCATTAGTATTCATCAGGTCGACAGTGTTTGCCTCATAAGGTGCAGGCATGTTGTGATATATTTCATCAGTTTTAATCAAACCTGCCACTGTTGTGCACACCCCAATATTGTAGTGCATTACACGTGCACTGGTTGCTTTATCAGAAGTGAATACCCCGCAAAGTAGGCTAATGTGTGAAGGTGAGACTGGGGAAGAAGAGAGCGGGATAAGCAAGAGCGACGTAGCCTTTAGGCTTCCTGGACAAATCCTCAAAGCTTCACAAAGGTCCCTAAAGTAACATGTTTGTCACGCTAATACAAACACTGGTCAGGTTTTATTTTTGGTTCAAATGACTTGCATTGCGGTATTTTTCTATACAAGTGATGTTTATTGCGGTTTGGTTCACCTCAGCTCTAATGTGGGTGCTTGACTATACATACCATCACAGTACTTTATAGTGCGAGCATTTTAGTCACGTTTGCGACAAAAAATAGCTTGTGTGAGTATGAAGAGAAAAAAGGAGCATTTTTCCCCTAAAATAAATCTGTTTAAATTTTATCAAACTACACTAAAATTTTTGCCCGTCCGTGTAGCATGTTTGAAATAAACTTAAACCATAACCAAATAAACAAGTGATTGACGCGGAAGTGTCACTGATCACTCCGTGTGTACTGAAAGCGTTGTGTCCCTCTTCCCCGATGCATAGAGGGGTGTGAGCCTGTAGCCCTGCTCGTCCTAGCCTGCACACTCTTAGTTGGAGGACCTCGTCAGTAAAATAAAATGTTTTCATCATCTTAAATCTTGACAAACTCCACTGCGCGCAAGTAACTGCGATGGTCGGAGAAAATTTGAACAACAAATCGATGATTGAAGTGACAAACTTGTCAAGTTTCCATCTAAGCAATACCCTGTTTGTTGACTAGAAATTACAGTTGTGGTAAAAAGTTTGCATACACTTGTGAAGGACATAATGTCATTGGTGTCTTGAGTTTCCGGAAATTTCTACAACTCTTATTTTTTTGTGATAGAGTGATTGGAACACGTTTGTCACAAAAAACATTCATGAAGTTTGGTTCTTTTATGAATTTATTATGGGTCTACTGCAAATGTAACCAAATCTGCTGGGTCACAAGTATACATACAGCAACATACATTATCAATGTTTGTAAAAAATGTACAATCAAACCAAATTAGCTTCATGGCATGGCCTCTTAACTTTCCTGTGATTGATTATGATTGATGACAACTGTTGATTTCTCTGAGCCCATCTAAATGGGGATCATGTGATGAGGTCGGTAGACTCAGTTACAAACGAGACGATGGGAAAGTCAAAGGAACTCAGCAAAGATCTGAAATAACAAATTATTGTACAAGTCAGGAAAGTCACTTGGAGCCATTTCAACGCAGCTTAAGGTCCCAAGAGCAACGGTGCAGACAATTGTTTGTATGTATAAAGTGCATGGCACAGTTTTGTCACTGCCACGATCAGGAAAGAAACTTAAGCCATCACCTGCTGCTGAGAGAAAATTCGTCAGGATGATCAATAGTCAACTGAGAATCTCCAAAAAGCAGGTCTGCAATGAATTGGAGCTGCTGGAACACAGGCGTCAGTGTCTACAGTAAAGCGTATTTTGCATCGCCATTGATTGAGATTCTACCATGCAAGAAAGAATCCCTTGCTCCAGAAGCGACACCTTAAGGCTCGTCTAAAGTTTGCTGCTGATCCCATGGTCAAAGATGTGACCTTCTGGAAGAAAGTTCTGTTGTCAGATGAAACAAAAATATAGCTATTTGGCCACATTATCCAGCAATATGTTTGGAGGAGAACATGTGAGGCCTTTAATCCCAGGAACACCATCCTACGTCAAGCATGGTAGTGGTAGTATTATGCTCTGGGCCTGTTTTGCTGTCAATGGAACTAGTGCTTTAAAGAGTAATTGGGACAATGAAATAGGATGATTACCTCCAAATTCTTCAGGACAACTTAAAATCATCAGCCCGGAGGTTGGGTCTTGGGCGCAGTTGGGTGTTTCAACAGTACAATCACCCCAAACACACGTCAAAAGTGGTAAAGAAATGGCTAAATCAGGCTAGAATTAAGGTTTTAGAATGGCCTTCCTAAAGTCCATGTCAGAAAACCAACAAATTTAGCTGAACTGCACCAATTATGTCAAGAGGAGTGGTCAAAAATTCAACCAAAAGCTTGTCGATGGCAACCAAAAGTGCTTTATTGCAGTGATACTTGCCAAGGGACATGTAACCAAATATTAACATTGCTGTATGTATACTTTTGACCCAGCAGATTTGGTCACATTTTCACCCATCCATCCATCCATCCATTTCCTACCGCTTATTCCCTCTAGGGTCGCGGGGGGTGCTGGTGCCGTAGACCCATAATAAATTCATCAATCAATAAACTATTATTTATATAGCCCTAAATCACAAGTGTTTCAAAGGGCTGCACAAACCACAACGACATCCTCTGTAGAACCCACATAAGGGCAAGGAAAAACTCATCCCAGTGGGACGTCGGTGACAGTGACAATGATGACTAGTTTAGTTGGGATTCTATTATAAAAACCAATTTTTCTTACTTGTTGGTAATTGTTTTTGTGTATTTGGGATCCCTATCAGTCCTGAAAATAAAAAATAAGGCATGGTGAAGATATTTGGTTAAGTCAACAGATATTTCCATTCGTGGGTCAGTTTTGTCTTAATTGAATGTACAAAAGGTATCATTAGCCATGTGTATATGGACATTAGGTTAATCTGATAATCATTTGGATTAGAATGTTACTGTGTACATGGACCCTGATTATGATGTGCATTTTCATGCATCACACCTTCAATCGCGATACTTTACTTTGACATGCGCAGAACCTAACGTAAACCGGAACATGTTATTGTTTGTGCTGTGGTGCCAATTTTTTTGGACGAGTTTGCTCACTGCACGTGCTGAAGTAGCAATAGACTTCCACTGTAAAACACAGATTTGTGCATTTCTGCTTGTCCAACGTTCTAACGGTATTTGTTATTTTTTCCTTCTGTTCACTGCTTTTGTTTTACCTCTTTTTTTAAATGTGGCTTTTATGTGCTTTTTATATTGTGATTATGTACAGGTTGCTACAAGTCTTCATGTTACCATGTTGTTCTCTGTATGTGTTTGAGGCAAACAGTTAGCACTTTAAGGAGGTGTCGGAGTTGAAAGTCATAAATAAAACAGCTCGTTAAGACAACTGGGTCCCTTCTTTGTTACTTCAGCACATGACACGCCAGACCATATTGTAGTTTTGGCTTGTCTCGTTTTAAAGCAACAAGCTCAACAGCATACAACGCTACTTCTGTATATTTTCAATTGGGGGAGACGGCAGCAAGACAATCACTTCATTGCTCTTATTAAATTTAGTCCCCTATCTACCACCAAAGTATAGATGACATCAAAGACATGTACAGTAAAATGGTAAATGGGTTATACTTGTATAGCGCTTTTCTACCTTCAAGGTATTTCCACAGTCACCCATTTACACACACATTCACACACTGATGGTGGGAGCGACCATGCTAGGCCTTAACCATGGCCTATCAGGAGCAAAGGCGAAGTGTCTTGCTCCAGGACACAACGAACGTGACTAGGATGACGGAACCCTCAGGTAGCTGGCACTGCCACTCTTATCAACCGAGCCACGCCGTCACCTACATGTAAGGATAATTCACACCCACAGTTTGGAAGATGTTTTGATGCGCAACAATTCGACTGACAATCTGTATAGACCACATCGGAATTAAAGTTTGGTCGAAACGTGTGTGATCGACTCAAAATATTCCAAATGGCGTGTTTACATGAAACATTTTATTCTGGTTAGGCTTTTAATCCGATTTAATGTGTCCATGCAGTGCTGTACGGTGCGACAAATTTAATCGCAAATGTTCCTAAAAATAGACCTGTGCGACTTAAACTGTCGCACGTGTGGGGAAAGGAATTTAAACCTTTTCATTGCATTTTGCTCCTAAAAGAAATCCATCCCGATTTGAGTACAAAATAGAGTACATTTTTCACCCATCCGTATAGCATGTTTGAAATAAATTTAAAGCATGATCATGTGGACTGTGATTGACACAGAAGTGTTGCTCACTCGCGCTGAGAGCTGTGTGGTCATCCCCTCCCAGCCCTCCCTCCTGTGCCATGCTCAAACACGTTTGAAACAAGATATTAGTTAAAGGAACTGGTCAGTAAAATAAAACATTTTTTTCCACCACCACTTGACACAGGAGGAGTTCAAGTACCTCGGAGTCTTGTTCAACAGTGAGGGAAGAGTGGATTGCTTCAAAGCAAATTTGTGAATTCTATTTTCGCAATTTTTCCCTTTTTTGAGTGGATTAATATTGGCCTGTGGATTAATGGATCACTAGGAAGGTGGTTGATAAAACGCGTTCGTGACTCGCAAGTAAAATGCATTCACTTCAAACTAGCACAGCGTGCATGTCTTTAAGGAACGTTTGAGGAGGAAATGTTGTTATTATAAACGTTTGTGTAGTGTTGGTTCTTTTGTCATTATTAAAACTGATTTCAATGTGTAGCAGTGGCCGCTTAGGTGAATGTGACAGCGTGTCATAATTACGTCGGTCAGCTGGAACAAAAAATACCGATAGCAGCATCGTTAATCCAGAATCTTCACAGTCCTCATGGGCCGACCTAATTAAAAACTGATGCCAAAAAAAAATGTTATTCTGTGTACATCCCTCGTCATCAACCTCACCAATGGCTTAAAATCGTTAGCTTATCCGATCCACTTACTTTTGGACACATCGAAGATTCAGCCGCAAACTTGGTCTCCCGGCTCTTAAACCACACGTGGTTGAATCTTGAGCAGGTTGTTGAGGTCAGATTGTACTTCACATGTTTGCTTGGTGTACACAGGGGATGTTTGTATACACACCTAGGAATTGGTTCATTGCAATGTTTGTCACAGGTGAAGTATTAATTTGTGATCAACCAAAGCCGGTGTGAAACTGTTAACAAAATCTAAGTTTTGCATCCTATCACAGTTTTGTGGTCACAGTTTTTGATTTGGTTCGTTGTACAGTTGAGTGTTTTTTATACCACTACAATTTATTCCAATAATTCAACATTATCAGTTTGTTGTCATCAATTGTCATGTATTGTTTTTTGCATAGCTGTAATCATTTGGTTTTTGCAATCCTGTAGATCTCCTTCTCTGCACTATTGTCCAAGCTTGATACTTAGCAACAATTTGATTCATGTTTCGGGTAAGGTTGTGTACTGTTGAGAATCATCTTAGATTGCAGGTGTTCATCTATGAGACGAACCAAACCCTCTACGCTGATTTTAAAGATAATATACAGAACGTGTCATTGACTATCTACTATATCACTGTATTGATGAACAGATTCAGTTGTTATGTCTCATGTCTGGGCTGATTTAGCATCAGTTTGTTGCTCGGGGGAAACAATCAACTTTTTCCAGGGGTGCTTTTTGCCATTTTCCATTATATATGTGTACGCACGGTGCAGTGGCTGAACTCTGAAAGGGAGCAGCCGTGTGTGTCCACCCATCCAAGCAGTTGAGAGGCACCACAAGCACGAAAAATGCAGAGGCTATCTCTGTTTGCTAGCTCTGGCTTTGTTGTTTGCGCAAAGCACTAAATGTGTGGTTTGAAGTGTTTGTGCAAAGCCAGACGGATATTTTTCTCATTATTTAAAAAATAAAAAAAACACTGAAAAACACTTGCTACATTCTGACCATGAGACAGTTTTAATCTCGCAAGAAACCTTTGAGCGCTCGCCACACTCTTAGCATTTACTAATTTGATTACAAAAACATTTATTTTGTTTTTTCTTGCTTCAATAATTTGTTTGAGTTTGATTTTTCATCAATTCTATTAATGGAATTTAGTTCATAGAAACCTTCCAGATCAAAATCAGAAGTTCTTTATTAATCCCCGAGGGGAAATTAAGACCTTATATAGTCCTATAGAAATATAGTCCTTTCTTAGAATCGATTCATGTCAGTCATCATTCGATTACTTTATTAGTCCTACAGGGGAAATTCAGATTAATAGCAATCATTTTGAAAGGGTCTTTAAACTATTCCAAAATTTTTTTGTTTTAATTATATTGTTGTAATTTTCATATAGGCTTCTACAGTTAGGATGAATAGTTAGTTGACCATTTGATTTTTGACTTAATGTTGGTAATTTACTGTTCGTTTTTATAGTATAGACCAGGGGTTTTCAACCCGTGGCTCTGGAACCACGTCGGGCTCTTCTTCCTCCTTGTTGTGGCTCCCTCAGATTTTTTTCCAACCCCAAAGTGAGAAAAGTTTGAATTTTTAGAAAGATTTTTAAAATCCCGACTGTATGAGGCCGTAAATGTGCACAGACAGAGTTCTGAGGCACAAAAAGGCAAGTAAAAGAGACTGGAAGCCTGTGTGTTCAGTTCAGTTCAGTGTGCAACCCCTTAGGTAAGCTAAGCATGAATATTTGCTAAAAAAGATATTCTTTTCACATGGACGGATTGATTTTTCTGTAAATAAAAAAATTAAAAAAGATGAAAATATTTTAAAGATTATAAGCGGTGTTACATGTTGCGGCTTTATACTAGTTTTCTTTCACTGAAGAAGCGGTGGCAATATAAATGTCTTGATAGTAAATGTTGCTGACCCCTGGTATAGACAATCATGCTTCGGGTGGGGAAAAATGTGTCTAGGTCTTTGTCAACCTGTAAATCCATACTTTTATGGTTGTTGAAGCTAGATGTTTCTAATTCATTGTCCATTTGAGTCCTGTCTACTTTGAGAACATCCTGACACTTACAGTATATACCATATACCGTATTTTCCGGCCCATAGGGTGCGCTGAATTATAAGGCGCATTGCCGATGAATGGTTTAGTTTTTGATCTTGTTTCATATATTAAAGGAGTCATAGTAGTATTACTTTTTCTAATAGTTTATTGTGGTCTACATAACATGTAATGGTAGTTCTTTGGTCAAAATGTTGCATAGATTATGTTTTACGGATTATCTTCAAGTTACTTTCTGACAGTAGTTTCTAGATTTGCCATTTTGTGGGCGGTCCTATTTACGTGGCTCACCTTCGACAGTGTCTTCTCCCTGTCATCGGAAATGTGTTCCGTGAAAAACCGTCCGGCCGGATCTCTTATAACTAAAGTTCCTTGGGTGAATAATGTAAACTCACTTCGACCTTATGTTTTAGCGCTGTCATGGCAAGTCTACTGACAGATATAAGTGAGTACTTTACACTACTTTATATTAGAAATGGCAACAGCGGAAGATAGAGAAAAATAAGTTTATCAACTACGCCATCGGCGCAGACGCGCAATTTTCCAGAACTTACGTAGATCCCAAAAACAGATCGGCAGGTACCAGAAAATAAGAGAAGTTGCTTTTGCATAATATTGCGAAACCAAACACCAGAGAATATCTTACCTTTTACAGACACCATAATAATACTTGCATGTTTAATGCGCCGATAATTCTTTAAGCGGTGCGGCTTCATAGCTTACCAAAGTCTTAGTAAAACATTTTGATAGAGTTTTGAGCGCTGTGTGTAATGTTCTATATTTTCAGTGGAACATTTAAAATGTTAGTGGTTTTGAGACATACTGCCATCATAGTGGCAATCTACAAAATGTATAAAATAGCTTTGGGGTGGGTAAGCTCAACCAAACTTATTCCTTACATTAGGCGCAAGGGATCATAAGGCGCCCTGTCGAGTTTTGAGAGAAAAAAAGGATTTTAAGTGCGCCTTACAGTCTGGAAAATACGGTACTTTAAAATATTGACTTGTTTCAGCCTGTGTATCTTTTATTTGTATGCTTGTCGGTCTAAAGGCTGGCAATGTTGAGCAGAGGCAAATAGCAGGTGTTAAGTCATCACCTTGTGTTGATGGTAGTTTCATGATTATGCGAGGGTTAGCGGGATAGAAACTACAGATTGTATCATTTGTCCAGAATCTTAAGGTTTGTTCGGTACTGAACCAATTAGAAACCAGTATTAAAAAAATACTAGGTCTCTGAATATGTCCCTAGTAGTGTTGTACAGTATACCTGTGCTAGTATAGTATTGTGGTACTAATTAATCAAAAAAGGTCCTATACTAAATAAAAGTACTGTTTTTTTACGAGCATGAAGGCGCGTCGTCACGTCATGACATTGCTGGTTTTACGAGCAGAAGAGCATGTTCGGCAGCGCACAGTCACAGAGTACTTACAAGCAGACAAGGGGCGTAGACAAAAAAGGGAGAACGGACGAATTTTGGCCTAAAAAGTAAAGATAAAGGTTGAAGTGTCCTTAGGAAGAATTGTTTCAAGACAGGCTAGCTAGCTAGCAGCTAACATCCATCCGCATTCGGCAGTGTTTTAGCTACATCTAAATCACTAATCCTCGCCCCCGTGGTTACAAATAAAGTACGTTTCTTACAAGTATCATCGCTGCAGGAAGAGGAATATCTAAACATGCTTCACTACACACCGTAGGAGGATACTATAGCTCACCACAGTCACTGCTAACAAAAAATAGTGCTCCTGAATGTAAAAAAAAAAAATGGCATGGTGGATTTAAACCTAACCTCCACTGTAATGATACAGAGTACAATAGCGTATCTAGTCAATAGTACTATGATTACATCGGTATTTTTAATCGTCACAAAATCTTTTGTAACGAGTTGGTTGCATGTTTATGCATAGGTCGTTCTACCAAGACGCAGACGGAAAACTCCAGACGAATCATGCAGGTAGGAAATTAATTTATTTCTCATAAATCATGCAGGAAAAACAAAAGGGTGCCGATAGCACGGGTGGCAGACCTAAGAAAGAGCCTAGCGTGGAAGCTAGCCTACAAACAGGAATCAAAACTATAGCCATCGTTAACCGTTGCGTGATGCAAACAAGGAAGCCAGACTGAATGTGGAAAGAAACAGGAATAAATAGCTTTCTGGTTAGTGTCCAGGAACAGGTAAGCGACCTGAACACTACCCAGAGTCAGGTGAAACTAATCTGCTGTCATGGCAACTGAAACACAAACCCAGGGGTGCAAAAAACAACTGAGGTAGTCAAAACTAAAAAAAACATCTTCCGGGCAACATTTATTTTCCTTTATTAAAATTCATATTATGTTTATAAACTCAGGCAATATGTCCCTGGACACATGAAGATTTTGAATATGACCAATGTATGACCCTGTAACTACTTGGTATCGGATTGATACCTAAATTTGTGGTATCATCCAAAACTAATGTAAAGCATCCAAACAGAAAAATAAGTGATTATTACATTTTAACAGAAGTGTAGCTGGAACATGTTGAAACGGAAAATAACCAGATATTACTATTACATGAAGAAGTGGATTAATAATCCATTTTTACAGCTTGTCCTTCATAATGTTGACAAAATAATAGAATGAGAAATGACAGAAAATGTTACTGCAAATGTCAGCAGACAAATTAGGAGCCTTTGTTTGCTTACTTACTATTAAAAGACAAGTTATTTAGTATATTCACTATTTTATTTAATGCCAAAATTGTTCTTCGATTGCAATAATAAACATGTGTTTAATTTACAGTAAGATTTTTTGTTAAAATAAAGCCAATAATGCTATTTTTCGTGATCCCCTTTATTTAAAAAGGTAAGAAATACATTTTGATACAGGTACCAAAATATTGGTATCGGGACAACCATAGTCTATAGGCTGAAGAACAGCATTTATAGTTTTCAACGCGTAGCCCGATTCCCCATCTCTACCGAACAATGATGGCACATTCCATTTGTACTTCTCCAGGAAGGCTACGTGTTCCCACACAGAAGACCTCAACAGAAGAGGCTTATCAAGTTTTGACTTTTCCATTACTACTGCCAGCCAGAGGCTGCACCAGGGGCGTCACTAGACCTAATACTGTACTGGGGCACACCTGTGGCACAAATAATTCATGTGAGTGTGCAAAGCGCGCAAGCAAAAAAATTTTTAGCACTTATTCATCATAAAAAATACATAAATAGGGCTTTAAATTATGAAATCATATCAGATTGTTGTATGGATCTTTGATTAACCACCTGAAATTAACTAATGCATTTGACCTACTTGTGCACTTTTTTACTCCAGACTAAACTGCTACTGGTAAAAGCAAAAAGGAAGAGCAATGAATCTTTTTGAAATATATATTGCAGTAATCATCTGCAAATTTAACATCTACAAAAGTAAAACAAAAAATAAAGCACCCCTACATCTCTGGGTTCTTTTATATTATTTAAATTCCATTTATGGCAATGTGGCTAATCGTATTTCAGATACACAAAACTATAAAATATACACAAAACAATAAAGCCACAGTAGTAAAATAAATGAACAACTGTTGTGTGTCTGTTCAGGGAATCATTTTCTGAGAAGTAAACTGTAACGTCTCGTTTTCATTTTTGCAAAGTGGTCAATCACTCTGGACAGACATGGAAATATTACAGTAACTGTTATACAGTTGACCAGTGGTTCCCAACTGCTGGGTCGTGACATAAAAGTGGATTGTGTGTCATGTTCAATGAGTCGCAGTCAGATGTGTGCATGAAAAAAAAAAAAGTTAAGGGAGAAAAAAATCAAATTGTGGCAACAAAACCAGATATTTTTAGCCATTTTTCTAGTGACTATTAGTGAGTATTTTAGCAAAAGGCAAACCGACTAACAAGTTGGAGGAGGACTCAGGACAGACATGGAAATATATTTTTTTTAAATCTAAATAGGGCAACAAAACCTGATATTTTCAGCCAGCTTTCTGAAAACAAATACAGAAATGTTACTATTTTTTCTGGAAACAAAACGAGATGCTTTAGCTGTAGCCATTTTTCTGGTGACAAAACAAGATTATTTTAGTCAAAGTCACACCGATTAACAAGACAAGTCTACCGTGCTATTTTTCTGTGAAATAAACTTGAATGATTTAAAAATTTGGCTCACGACTTGATATGGAAAAATATTTTTCTTCCTGAAGATAAACCATTTGAGAAGCACTCAACTCACACGTTTACTCCAAATCATCATTGATGCAGAGGTCCTGAGCAGAACCGGCAGACAATAACCAACATTATGTTTCATGTTCATTGGAAATTCCCCCGACAGCTCGTACAGCAAATTAATATGTTTGTCTTGATACAAGGAATAACGTTAGCTACCTTAGCATAAACTTAAGACAATGATGTTGCCTAGCTAGCTAGGACTTCACTTACATCTCTAATTCCTCGCTGCTTCTTCCCTTCTGCGGGCGAATAACTTTCTGATATCCATCTAGGAGTTACAGTTTTAGTCAAATCAAAATAATAAAATTAACAAATTGTTGTTGGCTAACGTTACCTACCTCAGCTGTGATTCGCATCCCCTCTCTCTCTCTCTCTCTCTCTCTCTCTCTCTCTCAACCTCAACTGAAGTCTCGATTCACACGTGAATAAATTACCATAATAATTAGCCATGTGCTCATTGTTACGTGGAGTGAATACAGTAGCAATCAATTACCATACTAAGTAGTATGTGCGCTGTTGTCTATGTTATGTAGACTTAAAACTCTGAAGCGTTTTTTTTTTATTGGTGAAATTTGTACTGTGGCACTGCAGATCAACACTGGGGCATGTGCACCAGTGAAATCTGTCTGGCGACGCCACTGGGCTGCACTGCACAATTTTTTTACCGAATAGATGTGTGAACAGTGTTTCGCAATAATTTAATTAAGTCTAGACTCACAAAGTTCACTTTTTCCTTCACCAATAACAACAGCACTACTTATACTACTACTATGTCTCCCGGCTAGCCTGGGGATCTTAAAGGACAATAAACACATTGGGCTTTTCTTGCTGCACTCAAAGAACAATTTACAATTTGCCATATTACATATTGTCTGCCATAATCAAGGATTAGATTAAAATATAATAAGCTTTATTGATATATTAAATGCTATTTATAGTTGCTACTCCTTGTCCGTGCTTTAAAAAAATACAATGATTTGTAAGTACTAAAAACAAAACTATGGATAAATGTACCCAGATAAGCCATGTACCAGGTAAAACACATATCTGTTAAAGATAAAACACAAATTGCAGCAATTTGTTACATTTCAGTAATTTTACTTGCACTAGTTGATATTACCGGTAGATTGGCCGTTTTAACCCCGCTAATATTTGGCATCCAGCCAAACAGCTGTGTGCGCGTCTACTTACAGTATCTACATGTGCACAACAGAGGAGTTAGTTAACTTATGAGTAGCGTACCATATGTGTGCTTGCGAAAATGCTAACATGTTGGCTGAGTGACGTCAGTGAGTGAGTGCAAAGAGAAAGAGAGAGAGAGAAAGGGAGCGTGTGCACTGCGCAGTAGAAACATTTGTGGGTCTGGTTGTGTCATACAAAACTAATAATAAAGCAACCACATTGCCTCAAATTCTGACCGGAAAGCTGAGCTTAGCAGACTCATTGCCAGATAAAGTGAAGGGTATTATCCCTGACGAAAACATCCACCCTGGAAGGAACGTCTGCCCTGTGCTCCTTGATTAGCTGAACAGCAGGACAGTTGTAACTACATTACCTGTCACTCTTTATAACTCTTTTTGCAGATCTGCATGCATATTATTTGTTTACTACCTATGTTTGAAGCAAAGGTGGTAATACTAATCGCCGCATTTGGCGAGGCGTGTTTTAAAGCCAAACTTGAAGCGCAGCGCTTCCTTGTTTGAAGTGCCACCTTTTGTTAGTTTTGAAGCCCAAATACCTCCATATTGCCGGTCACCACCCTCTTTACTAACCAGTAGAATTGTCTTTTTTTGCCATTCTTCCTCTCAAAGATGTTATTGCTCGTATGCCCTTGGTGTGTTTTGACACACTCAACATCATGCGCCTCGACTCTGTACTTTTCAAAGGCAGTATAGTACTGATTTCAATTAATTACTATCGCAGTACTTTATTAGTACCAGTATACCGTGCAACCCTACTATGAACATAGTAAAACAATCACTTGCTGTACACTGTCTGCTCTCACTGGAATGCTGAGTGGTTAATATCTTCCCGTTTAAAGAATTAATCATAGTACTCCTGCTGAAAATAAAATTGGCCGCAAGCTAGCATTTTTTTGTCTTTTTCACCATCTCCGAGTGTAAGTTGAATGTCAAAGTTGACCAACTTCTCAGTTTGCAGTATGTGCACATCCTCCTACTATCCTGGTGAGAAACATGATTTAAAATCTTGAAGTGACTTTCTCCTACTCAGAGGCAATTTAGTGACTCAGTCTGTCAAGGTTACCTCGCTGCCAAAATATTGTCCCTTAACGTTAGCGTCTATAATTATATAGCTACTACCTGGTGAATATTCAGGTCATGAGACGTAAATGGAGTATTTTTGGCAGTTTTTGGAAGTAGTTTTTTTGGGGGGAGGGGGGGGCATTATGGGCGCCTTTCACTACTTCCAATAGCTGCATTGTTAGCAGTCCTGTTTGCCATATTTTACAAATTAGACTGCATAAAAAAAGAACATATGTGTTCTTGTCTTACATAAGGTTTGTAAATGATAAAAAAAATTCCCAAAAAAGTGCAGTTTGTACTTTACCAGTAACTACTATATTATCACTACATACTTGTGTAATTGAATTTAAACAGTAAACATGTGGGTTTTATTAGTCAGTGATAAGTAAATAGCAATAAATAGCAGTAGACATGAAATGTTCTCTTCTTTTAACCAAAAGCAAATGTAATTTTGAAGACACATTAAAACATTACCAACAAGACATAGTTGTTGAAAGTAATAGTTATCATTTAGATCCGAGAGCATCTCTTAATGAGAGCTGGTAAGTAACACTAGCCCCAAAACTCTTGTCTGCATCTCAACACTAAAAAAACAGTCTGTATGTTTTTCTCTCTGCAGTCAGCGAATGGTGAACAACCATCTGTGCTAGTCAATGGAGAGAGATTAGATGTGGTAGAACAATTTAAATATATTGGTGTATTCTTTGATTCTAACTTAAATTTCAAGCAGAATGTTAAAAAAATGTGACATATAATTAAGTTTAATCTGTCCAATTTTAAACACATTAGACCTTCTTTCACTACAGAGTGTGAAAGAAGGCAAATATGCATGCCATGATATTCAGCCACATAATCTACTGCTATACAGTTTGGTCCCATACCTCAGAGAATATCCTGAAGCCCCTAAAGTCTGTCATCAAAAGAACACAAAAATTCTAGACAAAAGCCTCCAAAGTATCATTATTGTAACATTTTAAGTAAGTACTTTGGATTTAAATAATTATCAGATATTCATGGATGCTTGCCTCATCTTTATAGTTCGAAATAAACTTGCTCCCCGTCTCTTGATACATTTTATTAATAAAAAAAATAGTCAAGTAAACACCAGAGCAGTGACCAAAGGGGACTGCGACATACAAACGCGCAGGACAAAATTTGGCCAAATGATGGGGTGTATCAGAGGCATACAGTCATGGAACAGGCTGCCAGCACATGTCAGAAACTCTGACACCTATTTAACATTTAAAACTGCACTGAAACAGTGGTTGAAAACTAATTAGACATGCACGTACAATTAGATTATTCACTTGTTTTCTTTTATTTTTGTTTTATTTTTGTCTCAATGGTCTGTCCTTATGGTATGCGTGTAATGTGTAATGTCTTGTGATTTATTTATTCTTTTGTATCATGATCTGTTGAACCTTTACTATATTAACCTGCTTTAGGACAACGGATGAAAATGAGCTATTGTGATAACGCTGTCATATTTACATTGTTCTTCTGTTGATGACTATACATTGTCCTAATTCAAATAAATAAATAGTAGCTCCATGTAGCAGTCTTTTCTGTAACTCACAATCCCACATAGCTAAACGCGCTAACATGACCAAAATAAACCCCTCGCGTTCACAGTGTATGACTGACAGTAGAATTAGGGAGGGCATGTAAAATTAGACTTCATATACTGTACATGTGTGAAAATTGAAGAAACCTTTTTTTATGAAATCACTCATTTAGTGCATGGAAATGTACTGTGTGGCAACTCGGTACGCCGCTGTACCGTACAGTAACATCTGATTATGAATACATTTACTGTCTTATCATGCATATTTCAAATACATGTTTATTGTGATGAAAGTCAAATGCGCTGTTCTCTCTTCACAGGTTTCCTACGCGCGTCCAAGCTCTGCTTCCATCCGTGATGCTAATTTGTATGTCAGTGGCTTGCCAAAGACCATGACTCAAAAAGAACTGGAACAGCTTTTTGCTCAGTATGGCCGCATCATAACCTCACGCATCCTCGTGGACCAGGTGACCGGTGAGTCAGATCCTGCAACTGTGACTTTTTCTACCATTATTTTATAATATACAGTATACTATAAAAAGAAAGGAGGTGGGGAGAGTTGTGTTTGGCCCTTCAACAGAGAGATAAACAAATATGCATCGGGGTATTAGAGCACGATAGCAAAATGCAATTTTCCGCCCGAGGTGTTTACAAATATGCATGCGGGATGGATAGAATATAAAAAGAATAATGGAGAACTGGGGGGTGCTTCATGATGTCTGCAGCGAGTCTCCTTTTGCAGAAAGAAATGAAAAGTCTGGAAAGATTTCCCAGCTGTCGCGTGAAAAACTGAATATTTCGTCAAGGTCCCTACCCTACTCCCTGCTGACGAAAAAACAAAAATAAAAAATGATATAGCCAAAATATCACCTATTTTAAAAATAATTTCGGTCACGGATAAATCTCCTTCACAACAGCCGCATGCACGTTTGTATTAGTGTAATAGATGCCAGGAGACTGCCTGTGATTTTAGCACTGCTGTAGTACGCTGGTCTCTCATACAGGCTTCAAGGGTTCGAGCCACACTCGGAACAGTAGAAAAAAACAACAAAACCGAGAGAGAGAGAGAGTTCACTATTGCTAGACAAAGCAGAGCTGTTTGTGATTGACAGTTATAAACACCAATCATTGCATTCTCTCAAAATTTGGGGCTCCTAATAGAGTAGGGCCCCTTGGCTTAAGCACAGGTAAGCCCATGCATTAAGGTGGCCTTACTTCTCGCCTGTGGAAATAATTCAATAAGGATGTTGTTTCCTAAAGTAGTCCATCATGAAAGGGAAAAGGGTTGTTAAAACAAACAGGAAACCAGAGGTGGGGACTCGAATCACCTGATTTTGGACTCGACTTTACAATATAATTAAAGATCTGCAACTCAACTTGGACTTTGACATCACTTACTTGGGGCAAAATGCTTTAGAAGATGAAGCAAAAACTAATCTTACACATTACTATTACTGAATTGCTTGACAACACCAACAAACAATGATCAAACGGTATTCATTGATGTTCAACAAAGATATTTCCGACCGATACACAAGTTGTTGGTCCACTTCAAGGATGTTGAAGCCATCAAAGCGGAGTACTTAATTTATATTCTTTAACAAAAAAGAAAATCAGACTAGCATCATACAGTAATCATTTATGAAAAAATTGGATCTGTATACTGTCTGTGCCTTATAATATTTGAGTAAATCAATCAATCGAAGTTTACTCATATAGCCCTTAATCACAAATGTCTGAAAGAGCTGCACAAGCCACAACCACATCCCCTTAGATCCCACATAAGGGGAAAAAAAAATTCAAACCAATGGGAACAACAAGAAACTTTGGAAGGGACCGCAGATGTGGGGATACCCCCTGGGGGACCGGTGCAATGGATGCCGAGTGGATACGGTTAATAATGTTGGTTGCACAGCTGAAACTTAAAGGAATTGACGGAAGAATTGATAGCTCTTTAATAAATGGCAAATAAAACCCCGGAAGACAAAATTGTTTGTCTTCATGGTAGTCAAACCCTCCAGATCCAACCACAGGATTTAGAGAAAAGAAGGGTGAGCAGAGCCCACGTTGGATGATGCAATATATACTAAAGCACGTGCACGATATGAACTTGTTTTTAGTAAAGTATGTCTGCTGAACACCCACCTCGAAAGATCGCAATACCCGCATGTGCTGTTACTGCATATACTATTAAAAAAAACAGAGAGAAATCAGAGGAAGAAAAGAAATACACTATACGTCTTAAAAAAACAAAAAACAAGAGCAAACACTCGAATATTGAGTTGTTTATTCCAGACAATGCATTTAGATGAACAATCTTATTTACAGATTGTAGACCAGTCAGATTATAGCATAGTTGTTCATGTACATCTGTAGTCCCAAGACATAACGTAAACACGGGATGACAATAAAGCATTACAATGTCAAAAACAGAGACACAAACAATAAAAACTATGAAATCAGTCAAAGAGATGTTTATTCAAATTGTAAAAAGTGGGACACTCTAACATATTACTGGGAAGTCTGTTGCAGAAATGACTTCCTTGGACTGACAGAACTGTTTGTCCAAAGGTTGTTTTTCTGTAGGGGATGTTAAAGGCCTACTGGAATAAGATTTTCTTATTTAAACGGGGATACCAGGTCCATTCTGTGTGTCATACTTGATCATTTTGCGATATTGCCATATTTTTGCTGAAAGGATTTAGTAGAGAACAACCACGATAAAGTTCGCAACTTTCGGTGCTAAGAGAAATCCCCTGCCTCTACCGGAAGTCGCAGACGATGACGTCACCCGTTGATGGCTCCTCACATATTCACATTGTTTTTAATGGGAGCCTCCAACAAAAAGTGGTATTCGGACCGAGAAAACGACAATTTCCCCATTAATTTGAGCGAGGATGAAAGATTTGTGTTTGAGGATATTGATAGCGACGGACTAAAAAAAAAAAAAAAAAAAAAAAACGCGATTGCATTGGGACGGATTCCGATGTTTTTAGACACATTTACTAGGTTAATGCTGGGAAATCCCTCATCTTTCTATTGTGTTGCTAGTGTTTTAGTGAGTTTAATAGTACCTGATAGTCGGAAGGGTGTCTCCACGGGTGTCTTGACGCGCAGTGTCTCAGGGGAGTCGACGGCACAAGCTCAGCTTTTCTCCGGTAAGAACTGACTTTTTAACCACAATTTTCTCACCGAAACCTGCTGGTTGACAAGTGGTCCGGATCCATGCTCTCTTGACCGCGGTTTCACCTCCAGGAATTTTAAACAAGGAATCATCGTGTGTTTGTTCTGGTAAAGGCTAAAGCTTCACAACTCCATCCTTCTACTGTGACTTCTCCAATATTAATTGAACAAATTGCAAAAGATTCAGCAACACAGATGTCCAAAAAACTGTATAATTATGTCGTTAAAGCAGATGACATTTAGCTGTGTGTGTGCGCAGCGCTCATGCCCGTGACGTCTTGCGTACACGTTCGAAGACGAAACTCCCGGGAAATTTAAAATTGTAATTTAGTTAACTAAAAAGGCCGTATTGGCATGTGTTGCAATGTTAATATTTCATCATTGATGTATAAACTATCAGACTGCGTGGTGGGTAGTAGTGTGTTTCAGTAGGCCTTTAATGTCTCCTCTGGAGGAGGCTCTTCTGTCAACCTTTGTCATTTCTCAGTTTAATGTATGTGGAGAGTGGCGGTGGGGCGAGTACATGAAGAACTTTCTAAATTAACAGGTGTTTTTAAATTGAATCCAATTTTCTAAGCAAAACATTTTATAAGTTACCAAAATGTTGCACTAATAGAATGACAAGCTTTTGATCAAGTATTTACATAGATTTTTTTAAATAACATTTCTGTGGGTATCAATATTGTGTTTCTAGTAATATATGCGGGAAAATGTTAATGAGTGTAAATGTCTTCGCAACCCTGATTGTCATTGAAGGTCTGATTTGTTCAAAATGATGCATATCGCACTTATTCTATTAGCTGTGAGTTATATTTGGGGTCTTTTAAAAGAAAGTGTTCGGTCCAGTGTAGGGCTGGGCGATATATCGATATACGCGATATCGATATACGCGATATATATCGCGGGTTTGTCTCTGTGAGATATAGAAAATGACTGTATCGTGATATTTGAGTATACGTTCTCACGCAGTTGCTTTTAGCTGCGGGCATTACATTAAAGGCTCTTCCCACTCCTTCTTGTCTCCTTCTCACAGACAGTAAGCGCACCTTCTTACATACGTCACATACTGTTGGATTTACTATGTGTATTTGTTGTGTATGTGTATTTATGGCGGACTTGCATGGGAATTTTAAGATGGGCGGGGCTACCACTGACAGGCGACTACGTGGGTAGCTTTAAAAATGGCATCATTGTTCGTTTGGTAAAAAACAGCATGCTTCGTCACCAGCATACCCCACCGGTAAGCTCATTTTGTTGTGTCCGCTTTTCTTTGTTAGATCAGCTGAACTATTGTTTAAATTCCATGCTTGCCCGCTTCTTTGCTTTTCTGTTTGCTGTGTGTTCGCTATATCCGCGGCGCTTGTTGTGCGGCTGGCTGGCTGCTTGACAGCCAGGGCAAACACTCACTGTTTTAGCTTTTGAACGACGTTGGCAAAATTATTAAGTTAAAGCGTACAACCACTGTAATGTGCGGATTGAAATCTGTTGTATTAGAGTGTTGTCACGTTGCGTGTGTCCGGCTGAATTTGAGAGTTCGAATCATGGCCGGCTCTACGCAGGGGCAAGAGGGGGCAGAGCCCCCCTAAATAAATGTCTTGCCCCCTCAAATCAAAATTTGAGAAAGCAAATTTTAATAAACTCACAAAATTACTACATTACAAGTTGACAAAATTATCTGCACTAGCGGAAAAATCCGCCAAAGAAGGGACACACACGATATAGTAGTGTCTGCTTCCCTCTCATCCCTCCCTCTGCTGTGCGTGTATTCACCATTCCACAGGCTGCGCAGCAGACACACACCCGCACACACCCCTCAGCCCTCAGTAAACATCCAATCACTGTTGCAGTATGAAAGTAAAAGAAAAGGAATAGTTGTCTACATTTATCATATACTTATTAGGATGGGTGTATTTGTGTAGTCTTATCTGTCATAAACACGTTTATCGTCGCGGACTTTCGGTGCTACGGAGTTCCTTTTATTTTTTTTATTTTTTTTTTTTAACAACTTGACGAGAGCAGTGACAGCAGAGGCTCTGAGCAGCAGTGGTTTGGAAGGCAGAGAGCCTCCACTGTCCCTGTAACAAGCTACAAGTCATTTATGATGCTGTTAATGACGGTAAAAATGAAACATAAGGTATATATCCTGCTTAGCAGTCCTCCTCTGCTGTCCTCTGTTCAGAGCGGAGTCCCTAGCAACGGCCTGTTTTACTTAGCAACGGTCTGGCAATAGACTGCTGGAATTCTTTTTCTGTTGTTTTTCTTGTAATTCTACATAGTCAACCTTTAATGTTTCAATCTACATTTTGTAATAAACAATTTATAAGTTTCATTTGATATGACCAAGACACCTAAAAACAAAAACACAGCCGTTGTCATCAATTTACAAGCAAGTGGGCAACACACATACATTGGAGTGAATGAGTTTTGTGCCCAGATGAGTGCCCACGTCCACTGTATGTGACAAACTGAAGACAAGTGACCTGTGTCTGACAGACCCCTACGTAAAGCCCCGCCCCAGGCTGTAGTCCTGTACTGTTGTTGTTTTTCTTCATGTAATCACAGCAGGTTTTTTCTGTTGTTGTTCAAGCTTACTTATTTTCTGCTCCAGCTTCCAGCAGCTCACAAAGAGAAAGTTAATGCTCTGTAATGCATCCATTTTTCAGAGCATTTAAAAAGTCTAATCCTGCTCCTGCACGTAGTAGTAGCAATGATGCTACTGCTAGTCCATCAGGGACAGCAGCTAGCAATAATGCACCTTTAGCACCAGCAAGCACTGTTTCTCCTGCTCCAGCTCCCTCCGTCCCCCCAACAAGCGCTCCCCCAAAGCAGCCTGCTCAGCTACCCAGTGACTTAAATGGCAACGCACCGTCTCAGCCAATATTGGGTGGCTACCCAAAGCGTGCATTTGGTATAACATTCAATCCTGCCTGGTACCGCACACGACCATGGCTAGAGTATTCTGTGGTGCGAGACGCCTGCTTCTGTTTCCCCTGTCAGAAATAATAGTAGCGCTGTTAATGTTTCCCCCCCTGAGGGATTGCCACCTTATTGTGGTCAGGGGGTTTGCGTGCCTCAGTGACCGTAAGAGCTATACCAGCAGGAGCTTAGTCTTCAGGTGGGACACCCAAGTTGGACAGGTCTGAAGGTAGAGGCCTGACAAAGTGCAATCCACTACTCCAGGTTGGGGTTGGACACATAGCTAAAGACCCATTTCAATGAAGAAAGCATCGTTACTATAAGCACAGAAAAAAAAGTGCTGGAGCATGATGTGTACACATGATGCCCCCTTCACATTTCTGACTGCCCCCTCATATAAGCATGCCTAGAACCGCCCCTGGTTCAAAGGTTTATTCTTCGGTACGGTTTGAGTTTAAAAATACCGGCACTTTACTTCCTGGTTTGGCTGATGGGATTTGTAGTTCTTTTATGTAGTTCTACTCATGTGTAATGTGTGCCTCAAACAGAGCGCCAGTGTTTTATGTCGTTTTAGTATGCTTGTCCGTGAACCATGGTGACATTATAAATAATTCTCATCACATTTAAAACATTTTAAGACATAAATTAATGGTGATGATAAAATGTAATGCTAAAATTAATAAGTTAGGATAAAATCACAGTGATTGATAATGTCATATCATGGTTGACAACAATATGGTTCAGTTGATTAATTCATGTCTATTATTTACATTATGATGATTCAAGATAGATATGTGTTATGTTCATGTTTACTTTTAGGTTATTACCTGCTGCTACTGCTTCTGCTGCTGATTTTTCTGCTATAGTATTAAAACAAGCAAAGAGTGCACAGCGAGTAATTACTTTTATGCTGAGTGACGAACCCTATTCAGAGGGCCAATATGGAAAAAACTGAACACATACTGTCACATCACACGTCACATACGTATACGCCCTCGCGGAGCAGAGAGGTAGCAGCATGGGCAACGTTGGCTTTGATGCTGGCGAAGCGGTGCGAGTGGTAATACGAGAGAAAGAAGGTGCGAATCTGGTAACAAATAAAGGAAGAATTAATTCCCAAGAAAAACAGCCGGGGGGTCCATCGTCTGATGGTGGTTCGGCTTCAAGCGGGAATACGTGGAATAGACAACTTTAATTTGTCAAGTGTAGAGCACAAGCGTTGCTACCAAAAGTAGCATTACTGCTAATATGTAGCATCATTTAAAAAGTCACCTCCTAGAGAATGAAGAGTGCTTGGAACTCCGCGTGTCAACATCTCCGTTCGGTACCACACGCCCACACCATCAAAATGCAGAGGCAAACATTTCCAGATCAACACCGTATAAAAAAAACAGTCAACAACAAAAGGAGATAATGTCCGCAGTAACCTACCACTTAGCAAAGGACATACACTATTTGATTTCCTATTATGCAGCTTATTTTTCTTTGACACTTATTGAAATATCTTGTGACATCATGCACAAAAGTGCACTTTGTTTTCAACCATTGGAGTAGAGTTCTGTACAAAAAGTGCACTTTATTTTAGTGTTGTTTTGATATGGCATCTAAGTGACATCATGCACAAAAGTCCACTAATAGCTTGTTTTAAAATGTCTCTGACAATCTTGCACTTTCAGTTTTGGAAATGACATGTTTGTGCCACTGCTTAATAACTGTGTAATAAATATAGTTTTAGTCAATTGACTTAGTTGTGATTTCCTTCTCTCGTGAAAGTTTAAAAGTAGCATATATTAATGCAGTATGAACAAGAATGTTTCAATGTAGCTACATAGAATCCTCATACTGCTGTGATTATATGTATCAAGTGATAATTCAGGGCTAAGGCAAAATATCGAGATATATATCGTGTATCGCGATATGGCCTAAAAATATCGAGATATTAAAAAAGGCCATATCGCCCAGCCCTAGTCCAGTGTGACCCCAAGGTACTTGAACTCCTCCACAAGCTCAAGCTCAACATCCCCCAGGAACACAAAGGACCACTCTAAATTTATGGGGGATTTTTTGTGAACATCATTGAAACAGTTTTGTTTTTGTTTAACACCGAACATGATTTAAGAAGCCAATTCTGAATACTCATTACTTAGAGCTGGCGAGATGATGGATGATGCAGGTGTAAAGATAACAGTGTCATCAGCATATGTTTAAATGTTTACATTTATGGAAGAATTTGGCAGGTCATATATATATAAAATTAAATTCAAAATTGTGGAATTCACTTCACAACGAGATAAAAAACTGTAAAAATATATTCCAATTGAAAAAAATATATAAAGATAGAACAATAAGATCATATGGACAGCCATAAGTGTTTACATTTTGTTTTTTATTTATTATTTAACTTATTTTTTGTCTGGTTTTGTATTTGCTCTGTATCATTCCGTGAGGTGTATATTATATTATTACTATTATTTTCTTGGTTTGGTTTATACTTTATGAAGTTTTGCACTTGTTGTGTTTTTCTTGTGTTTTTTGTTTTTAATTGTTTCATTACATTTGGATATATGTGTCGGCTTAAATTATATTCATGAAGTAAGATAATGTATTATGTAAAAGGGGGCAGGAAATTATAAGATTTTCTTCATCCTGCTCTTTCTCAGGAATTGTGTGAATTTAAATTGTATAATTGAGATATAATTATTTATCGTTCTAAATGCACATCAATGAATGGGATAAATAAAAATGAAATGAAATATATATATATATATATATATATATATATATATACACACACACACACACACACAACAAAACTAACTTGCACAATTCTGAGTTTTTTGGCATTATTTGCCAAGAAGGTGGAGATGTGGCACTTTTTAAACGACTAATAATCTACATACAGGTGAGAATAATCAATTCAGTTTGTCATATGCATGTATGCCCTGGCAAACGATAATCATAATTTCATGACGGAAGCAAAAAACGTTTTACACTTTAATACTGAAATAAATTCGCCTACAGTTTGAATTAAAATATAGAAAAAAATGCCGGCAGCGGTAAAGTTTAGATCCATGAAGGAAAGAAGAAAGTGAATGAATGTCTAAAACTGAAAACACTTACATATGCATAAAAATGTTTTTTCTTTTCTTTTGTATAATTTTTTTTACATGATTTAACGTTTATGACAACCTTTTGAATGTGAGATATAACAGGATGATACATACATGTATCATTTGTTTTCAAAACGCTAACAAAAAAGTGGGACCCCAGAAATGTGCTCTGGGACCTCATTTTTATGACTTGATGGGGGTCCCTGGGACCCCATTTTGAAAATTCCTAGCACCAACACTTTGTTTATATATATATACATATACAGTGTGGCAAAAAAGTATCTAGTCACCCACCGATTGTGCAAGTTCTCCCACTTAAAATGATGACTGGGGTCTGTAATTTTCATCATTGGTACACTTCAACTGTGAGAGACAGAATGTGAAAAAAATCCAGGAATTCACATTGTAGGAATTTTAAGGAATGTATTTGTAAATTATGGTGGAAAATAGGTATTTGGTCAGCTATCCAAAGCTCTCACTGATGGAAGGAGGTTTGGGCTCAAAATCTCACGATACATGGCCCCTTTCATTCTTTCCTTAACACGGATCAATCGTCCTGTCCCCTTAGCAGAAAAACAGCCCCAATGCATGATGTTTCCACCTCCATGCTTCACAGTAGGTGTGGTGTTCTTGGGATGCAACTCAGTATTCTTCTTCCTCCAAACACGACGAGTTGAGTTTATACCAAAATGGATACATGGATGATACAGCAAAGGAGTGGGAGAATGTCATGTGGTCAGATGAAACCAAAATATAACTTTTTGGTATAAACTCAACTGCTAGGGGGGTGTATGAAATAATCAGGAAGTGTCATGGATGCAAAGTATTTGTTGTGTTGCGTTTGTTGTGTTACTGGGAGGATGTTCTCCCGAAATATGTTTGTCATTCTTGTTTGGTGTGGCTTCAAAGCGTGGCGCATATTACTAAAAGTGATAAAATTGTTTATATCACAACCATTAGTGTACTCTGTCACCCAGTATGCCTTGCAGTTGTGTCACACGCAACATGTTGCTGGACTGACAAGCAGATCGTACATGCTGTAGAAGGCGACAAAGCCAATGGCTTCATAGCACGCCCTAATACTTATTAACTGGGTGACTGCCGGCAGTCATTCTGGAGAATGTTTGCGTCCCCTATTGTCTTCGCTTTGTGACACGGGTCCTAAATGGCTCTTTGAATGGTAAAGGGTACCGACCCCAATTATTTCTGAATGGTTCAACCGCCACCTGCCCGAATCTAATTAAAATCTATTTTTTCGTCATGTCACCCGCCCGACCCGCGGTTTATCCACGGATGAGACCGCAAACCGCGCATCTCTAGTGTGTGTGTGTATGTATATATATATATATATATATATATATATATATATATATATATATATATGTATGTATGTATGTATGTATGTATGTATGTATGTATGTATGTATGTATGTATGTATGTATGTATGTGTATGTATGTGTGTGTATATATATGTATATATACATACATATATATGTATAATGTACCGTTACACCCCTAATATATATATATATATTAGGGGTGTAACGGTACATTACACCCCTAATATATATATACAGTATATTAGGGGTGTAACGGTACATTATACATATGTATGTATATATACATATGTGTGTATGTATATATTAGATAATTTAAATGAATGAGATGTCTTAAAGTCATTTGTGATCTACCACTATTGTTGTCTTTTGACTAACAAAACATTAACATTATTTTTACTCTAAATTAATTCCATTGTGTGTATAAAAAAGTTGGTTCATTGAATCGATTTCAACTCACTGAATTGTTATGGATCGTATCGTTCTAAAAATGTCGTCCCCGAATTGTATTGGCAACCACAAATATCGTTGTTAAAACAAATTGTTACACACCTGAGATATAGTGATCACTTTGAATGGTTTGTTAAATGTTTTCAAAAAATCATTTTTGTTATTTTCAAACAAGCTTCTGCTGTTGAAACGGATAATTAACAGGTTTTTGTCAGATGTGATGTTGCTGTGCACTTCAGCTTTTTCCCTGTTTCAGCAGTTTTTGGTGGTTTTCATGAGGATGAAAGCTGTTATTTATTCCATTCAGTGGAAGAGTCTTTTTTTTTTTTTTTGATTGCAGAAAGTTTACCACTTGCTGCTGTGTTGAGGCAACATCTATTTCATCGGATTTGCCTCTATTATCCACAGCTCCAGCGTAGGATCTGGGAATGATGCGCAGCCCTTTCACGATTTTATCATTCATTCATTTTTCCTAAAACATATATGTTTCAAAGTGATGTAATCCTGTTGCAGAACCTTAATTTCTTGATGCATTGCAATATTTTCCTCTCTTAGAACTATGTCTAGTCGCGTTTTAGTTTGCTCCTTTTGTAGATTCCATCACATTACTTTGAGATCATAAATCTCTCTTTTAAAGCTGTTATTCTGGGTTTGCAGGCTTTCTTTGTTGCCATATCTGCTTTCTGATTACTTCTTGTATCTGATCTTAGAATTGCTACATCTGCTTTTGTGGTTGATTTCAGGTTGTATTTTTTTTGTAAGACAAATGTGTTGTCCTGCCTTCTCTCGTATCCTGTTTGCAGAAACTCATTTGATGAGACCGAAAGTTTCCGTGCTTTGTAGTAGGTTACATAGCTTGGGTTTTGGGATCGTTGGTATAGCAGTCCGCTGACAGCTGTTGTTTCTTCAGCGCCGTACGGCACTTTCAACTAGTATATTTCGACAATTTTGTACATTGTGTCCGGGTACTCCGGCTTCTTCCCACCTCCAAAGACATGCACCTGGGGATAGGTTGATTGGCAACACTAAGTTGGCCCTAGTGTGTGAATGTGAGTTTGAATGTTGTTTGTCTATCTGTGTTGGCCTTGTGATGAAGTGGCGACTTGTCCAGGGTGAATTAGGCTCCAGCTCCCCCCAAGACCTCGAACAGGACAAGCGGTAGAAAAATGGATGGATGTGTGGTTGAACTGTGAATATTCTCTATCTGTGTTGGCCCTGCGATGAGGTGGGGACTTGTCCAGGGTGTACCCTGCACTGCCCGAATGCAGCTGGGATAGGCTCCAGCACCCTCGCGATCCGAGAGGGATAGGCGGTAGAAAATGGATGGTTGGATGGTTAGAGCTTAATTGGAGGTGTCAGCCCATCAACTGAGATCACTCTGTTTGATCAGAAACACTTAAAACTGTTCCACACTTCACCGGCTTGATCTTGATCAACTTGATTAGGCTTCAGGTTGCTAGGCAACCACTTTGAATTGCAATGGGGTGTCACAATTCCCTTTTTCATTTCCTTCTTTTTTTCTTTTTTTTTTTTTAGCAAAAGTTTCACCAGACTAACAGCAGTTTGAAGATGTTGGCAATAAGCTGGAAAGCACAAGGGACCTAAAAATATCTCACCGGAATTCTTGAAACACCATGGCACAAAATGCATCAACTGGCTGAGAATATTCTACTCTGCTTGTTTGGGCTACTAGTTGATCCCAAAGATCTGACAGAAAGCCATTGTGGTTGCCTTGCCAAAACCAAATAAGCCCACTGACGATCCCAGGAGCTAGCGTCCTATTTTGCTGCTTTGCCTACGATACTGTCGCACATGAAGGCCTGGCATTAAAGCTCAAACAGAAGATCCCCCACAAGCACAAAGTACATCTCCTCACTAACATATTGGCAAATTGAACCTTTGTGCTGGAGACTAACGACGGACAATGTAGCCCTCTCGGAAGTCTAAAAAGCGGAGTCCCACACATACTCTCCATCCATCCATCCATCCATTTTCTACCGCTTATTCCCTTTGGGGCGGCGGGGGGCGCTGGTGCCTATCTCAGCTACTCTCGCCTACGCTGTTTGACAGCAGCATTAGTCATTGCCCTAAAACCAAGTCCCACCAGTTGCTTATGTTGACGACCTTGTACTGCTCTACTCACACCATGAATTGATTTACGTGGACCCCGACTTAAAGAAGTTTAAAAACTTATTAGGGTGTTACCATTTAGTGGTCAATTGTACGGAATATGTACTGTACTGTGCAATCTACTAAAAAACATAAAAGCTGTCAAAGTGGAAGAAACACTCATGGCCGATATGGCCCTATTGGGAGAATACCTACAAAGGTGGCGAATCAAACTGAGTTTTGCCAAGACCACCGTCACACCTTTCCATTTGAACAACAGGGAAACTGGTCAATATCTGTCTGTCCACCTCAATGGGACCGTACCTTCGATCAATAAATTCCCCAAAGCTTGACCAACAGCTTATGTATAAACATCAGAACAATGCTTTTTAGGCCAAACTCTTAGCGCAAAACAACCTGTTCGAGAAGCTTAGCCGGATTGTCCTGGGGTGCTACCACTCAAACACTCGAAACAGGTGCCCTTGTGTACAGCACCACCACCAAATAGACAACACCAGTGTGGTGCCGCGTTGTACATGCCACTAAAGTCGATGTCTTCCTCAAAGTTACCAGAAGGATAACCACTGCGTCTCGGCGCCCCACTACCACTGACTTCCTACTTGTACAGTTAGGAATCACCCCATTATGTCTGTGCAGAGTATACATGTCCTCTATCGCCCTACCTAACAAACTGCACTAAATGAAAATTACCACCTAAACCAGCTGGTTGCTAAATCACAACCCCTGGGCGCCCCAGAGATTGAAATTACGTCAGCCTTTGTATCGCCATGTTCAGGCCTCTGCGACTTCTGGAATAACAACTGAGAAGAAACTACAAGACCATAAGAGTTCAAAGTTCCCCAAAAAAGAAAGCCCCACTCATGTTTGTATGCAACCTTGTTAAAATACTTTATGCTTCAGACCCAAACATCAGACTGCAGATGATTTAATCCAGGGGCGCTCACACTTTTTCTGCAGGTGAGCTACTTTTCAATTGACCAAGTCGAGGAGATCTACCTCATTCCTATTTATAATTTATATTTATTTATTTATGAAAGAGACATTTTTGTTAACAAGTTAATGGTGTTTAATGATAATACAAGCATGTTTAACACACATAGATTCCTTTCTTTCATGAAGACAAGAATATAAATTGGTGTATTTGATTCTGATGACTTGCAGTGATTGGAATTAGACAGTGGTGCTGATAACGTCCGCATTTTCAAATGGAGGAACAAAAAAGTCTTCCTTTCTGTCCAATACCACATGAAAGTGGTTGGATTTGGCATCTCATTTGTCCAACTTGCATACTCGTTTTTAAACACTTTATGAGAGTAGCATATGTGTGTGGCCCTTTTAATGTCTGGCAGCAGGTGAGTGACGTCAGTGAGTGTGCGGGTGGGCAAGCAAGTGAGAAAGCGGTCGCTGAGGGCAGGGGAGAAATACATTGGCATCAAACTCCGTAGCTTGCTAGCTTGTGCACACTAGCTTTCTGAGACTCTTATTTTGTTAGCACAGGCAGGATGAAACAGGTCTTTTATGGTGAAGACAGGAACTGTCCAGTCGGTCTTTAGAGTTTTGACAGTAGGTACGGAGTCTCTAGAAATAAAATGTGTTTCTCTGCGTCCGCCCTGTTAGTGATTTTTTTCTTAAATATGAGCTCGCAGCAGCCAGCGTCATCTCGCAAGATCCTCGGGTGCCGAGAATGTGCAACAACTGACGAAAGTGAAGTCTTGGTATGATTGATGATTGCTCATTTTTATGTATATTTTTTAATGCCTGGCTTGAGATCGACTGACACATCTTCCGAGATCGACTAATCGATCACGATCGACGTAATGCCCACCCCTGATTTAATCCATCACCGTTTCGTTCATTGACCTCAGAAGCTAAGTGTGGATCTCACAGCACTCGACGAGAAGTCTGATGGCTGAAGTGCCTACGTGTAACCTGACCTTGGCTGTCCAAAAAAAACCTTTCCTCTAGCTGTAATCACAATCAGTGGATAGGACAACTTATGTTATATATTTTTTTGTCTTAGATGTTTCACCCCTCATCCAAGTCGGCTTCATCAGTTCATGCTAATAGATTTAGGTTGGTCATCATGGTTCATCTTTGCCTAGACACACCCTTCTGGTATTGGAGTATAAACATTTGGAATTTTGGCGCCAGCCGATAGACGAGCACTGACCAATCTAAGTCTAAGATTAGATCTGACCAAACCAAGTCTATAAGCATGAACTGATGAAGCCTGCGTGGAGGAGAGGCAAAACATCTTCTAAGACAAACAGTCGAGTTACGATCGTTTCAATGCCCTGAGAATGCAATGACCTGGATGAATGAGAACATCCACAGACATGTTCAAATGTATTAAAAATCCCGGTAGCAAAAGCAGAGCTTTTTTTTATTGCATCCTTTTTCCATTGGCACGGAGTGAAGTAATCAACTGTCCTAATGATTTGTCAGCTCTTTGGATTTTAAAGTGTCAACCTATTTCGTGGTTCTAATTTAGCCATCAGCTTTTGAATTTAGCTGGAGATATTTTTAGGCGTGTGCTAACAATAAAGACGAAAAAGATGACTACTTCATTCCGAAAATATGTATTCATTAACTGTGCTGCTCATTAGGATGCAATTAAAATACCTATTACCTCTAAATTACACTGAGTGCTTTGTGTTGCGGCTGCGGAGATTATTAATTTCTATTCTTTATAGGCAATGTGTCAAATTACACCAGCGCCACAGCGTTGTTTACTGCGTCAGCTCTGATGCTCTGCAGCAAATACGCAAGGTTTCTTTATTTACCGAACACCACAGCAAAGCGCATCAATTTTGCACACGTGGGTAGTGCAAGAAAGGATATACGACATAAACACAATAGTTCCGGTTGATTTTCATAATAAACGCTCCATGTTAAATAATACTTTACTTATAAAGAACAGTAAAAATCGGGGGGGGAAAAGAGACAAATCCAAGCAAGTCCAACTCTATTTTCCTCCTCCAGTTGGATCTTCTGCCTGTTGGCTGTTGAATTTATTAAACATAACAACCGTCTTGCAAGAACGTATGGATGTATTCCTTCAAGAGAGTTACATAAATGATAATGTCGACATCATGTACTGTTTACGTGTTGAAGTACCCTTCAAAAAGCTGAAATCAAACCCAAACGACTTCTTAGTGATTCAAAATATGTTGATATTGAAACATAACCACTAAGGTAATTCTAGTAATGTACGCACAGATGAGATCTTTTGTCAAAATATTACATTGAATCCCTTTTTCAAACCAAGAAAACATGGGTCTAATGAATACATCCAAACACTTCAATATTTATTATGTGCATGAATAAAGAACAGTTGATATTGAATGTATCTTCTAAAGAAGACAAAGGTTTTAGAACATCAACTACGGATCCTCCCCAGTCCTTCACAATGATAACAAAGAAATGGCCAACTCGTTAATTTTTAGAACACGATACAGGCTTAAAGAATTTCATACCTATCTTATACCGAGGGTGGGCGTTCTTTTTTGATTGATGATGACCAATGATGAACAACGCGGTTCTACACGTCGATGGTTCTTCACTAAACATATAGTTACAACATAATGTTTTAGGCAAGCGTGTTTAAAGTGTTTGCCTGCCAACACAAGAACAGGCGCATTCATCTGTTTTGAACGTTATTTCAGCCCCACCATCTTTTGTTATTCCACCGCAACTCTAGTTCTACTCAGTCCAGGTAATTTATTTGTTTTGCAAATACCCTTAAAGGCACCCCTTGCAATATTTAAAATATTATGTTGCCAGCAATGTAAAGAGTGAATTTGAATGAGGACCTGATCTGTTTAAGTAAAGGTGTATGAATGTTACAATTTTATTTTAATAAAGAGGAAATTTGACATGCCGTATTTGTATTTTGCACCGACTGAACTTGGTGCCACCCCTGGGGGAAAAAAGGCTGGACACACCACTGGCATGGTGGCGTGTCCAGCCTTATTTTCCTCATTCATACTTCCTCCAAACAAGCCGTTTGGAGTTTTCCCCAATTGTGTCGATTTTCCAATTGGTGACGTCAGCGGATATCGCCATATATGGTAAATAGCTTTGTGCGAGTCCATCATTGTAGTCCGATGTGTTGTCAATAAGTTCCTTCTTTTTCTCTGTCAATTTTTTTTGTTTTGGGGCAGACTGGCTTGAACATGCACATGCATTCTCCACTGTTGCCATTTCTAAAACAAATTAGCATATACTGTAGTTCTAACTTTTATCTGTCAGAAGACTCTATCTGGAAGCGGCAAAAACTACAACATGGCCACCTGTGTTAAGACAAAGTTGAAGTAGGGGCACACAAAACAGCGCAACATAAAGAGACAGTCGGAGAGCGGCTTGAAGATGGTCTGTAAAACATAATCTGTGCAAATTTTTTAACAAAGAACCACCATTACATGTTACAGTATGTAGACCACAAGGAAATGTTTCAAATGTAGAAAGAAAATCATATGACATAGATCTTCTCGACGCTTCATGTCAAAATGTACATTACCAGTCACAAGTATCGATGCGTTTATCCAATTGAATGAGAGGAATTATCAAATTTTTCACTGGTACCCCAGTATAAGTTGTAAATGTATCATGTGAACTTTATTTGATGCAACCAATTTTGTGAACAAATGTGACTCGTCTACGCCCTTCTGCTCAGGACTTTCTAGAGGGGTTGGTTTTATCCGCTTTGACCGGCGAGTGGAGGCGGAGGAAGCTATCAAGGGCCTTAACTGCCAGAAACCGCCTGGCGCCACTGAGCCTATAACAGTGAAGTTCGCCAACAACCCCAGCCAGAAGACTAGCCAGGCGCTGCTGTCCCAGCTGTACCAGTCACCCAATCGAAGGTACCCAGGACCACTCGCACAGCAGGCACGCTTCAGGTAAAAGGCACGCAACCAAAATAAAATAAAAAATAACGATGATGGCACAGCGAAATCTGATTATCATTTTTACCCTACATATTGACGTTGTGTCTTTTTCTGGACTGATGCTTGCTGAACAACCTTTATTCCATTGTATTGACATTAAAATGCACTTATTTTTTGTCTGGTATCTTTAGGCTGGACAATCTGCTTAACATGGCTTATGGCGTTAAAAGGTATGTCCATTTTGCATATTTTTGTTTATAAATGTTTTATTTATTTTTTTGCTTAGGAGTAGAATTATACTTAAGATTTTTATTTTTTTATTTAACAAGAAGTATCTTTTCCACTAATAGTTATCCTTTCTCTAATCAATTTCAACATCACTGAATTTGGATGATTTTCCATTTTTTCCACTAAAATAAAATATGGAAATTGTTTGTGCACAACAAAAACACTTGTAATCTCAAACAAAAATACTAAAAGAAACGGCGCCTTCTATTAAATGAAAACCTTTCTTAGTCTATTGTTACACTAAGGAATAAAAATGTTTACAATTTCCAAAATTTTAATCATTAGTGTTTGTTTTTTTAATAAAATTTACTTTGCATTTGCTTAACTTAAATAAAATGATAAAATAAATAATAAAAATACAAATTAACTACAAAGGTTTTTCAAATATGCATTTTTTATATATATTGTTAAAGGAAATTTAAATCACTTTCAAATGTTTACACATTTAAAAAATATAAATTGAAACCTACTTAACAAAAATAAAAATGTAAAGAATACCATTTTACAAAAAGGAAATATATATATAAGATACATTTTAAAACTTCAGTTTACCTTATTAAATGTGTCCATCAAAAAGCACAATGGTTAACAATTATCTCAGAACAGGTCGCACAAAAGTAAAAAAAAAAGCTACTTCGCCTGCCAAACTTAACTGATCTTCCATTCTTCCAGCATAGAACTGCTTTATTGATTCCCCCCAATGTGCAATTATTATTTTAATTTTTTTTGTATATTTGTACAATATATGTACTGGCAAATGTCTTAAAGCTTAAACGTAATGTCACATGTCATGTGAGAGCTCTTTTTCACTTTCTTGGCCGATATTGCAGCATGTTGCATAATCAACGTATTTTCAATTTTTTTCACCTTGATCTATTATGGACATGCCCTGTCCTGTTTTGTGAGGAAAAATGCCTTGCATCAGACGTCTTTCAGAATCCGGCAGTATTTTTTTATTCATTTCTTCCTCCTCACCGAGTATATTTTTTCTCCAAATTCCTCCAGTGGAAGCTCACCAGGTGACAAACTTTATTTTTTCCTTTACCCCGCCTATCACAGTGGATGTTCTCTCAGAGGCTAACAAGAGCACATAATCTTGCATGAAACGTCCTGCAATAATAAGCCATTGCCCCGAATTCATACCTCACTAAGTAGTTGAACATTTTATGCTTCTGAAAGTTGTAAAAAAGGCACTCATCACTGGGTGGGATGCACTTTTATATGAAATATAATTAAGAATGAAAGTTGTGGTATGTACCGGTAATTCATTTTCCCTTCTAAGGGGCAATAAGTAATTTCAATGAAAATGTATGATGCATTTGTGTAGCAATTGTGAGTAGGTATGTAACAATATGAACATTACATATCATGGTTATTGTGACCAAAATTATCAGTTATCATCGCTGTTGTTGAATGTGCTCAAGAAGTTGGTATACACACACTGAAATAATTTAAAGGGGTCCTAACATGCAAAACCAACTTTTCTTACATGTTGGTAACTATTTTTGTGTATTTGGGATCCCCATAAGTCCCGAAATTCAAACTATGGAGGCATGGCTGAGATCTTTTTTAAAAGACAATCTTGCTTTCTTCCGAACTTGTTTCAAACAAGTTCTTTTGAATTTGACTCTTAAGTGAGGTATTGTGCTTTAGTTACATCAGCCAATATCTCAATATGTGGTAGACGTTTACCTGAAGAGCTTTGCGCTAGTCCAACATTTTTTATCCAAGGGTAGTACAAAGTTATAGTCAATTGGTTCATTTTCTTATATCCTTTTGTTGCGTAGCAGACTGCCTTTTACTTGCACATGCATGCTAAAATTCTAAAAAGTAGTGTATAGTTCTAACTTCATCTGGCAGTAGACTCTATGAAAGCACTAAAAACTACAGCATGGCTGAAGGGTTAGAGACGTGTTTTTTAAATGTCCATCTTCCTTCGTGTTATTTTGCCAAAGTTTCAGTGTTATTTAATGATTAAGACAACCAATTCTGGTTCATATGTCATGCCAGTTCTCTTCCTGTTGTCGACACCTCTGTCTGACTGATTTGTATTTTATCCAGGATAGATCAATTGCTCTAAAAGAGCACGGCCTGTAGGTTATTGAATTGCTTAGTTTCTCAGACAGCAATGTGTTGATACAAGTTTAGATTGGGGCAGGTCGTTTCTTAACGAGGACATATATTATTGTTTATTATTATTATTAGCCTTTAAGGGAGCTAGCACTAGCCAGTCAATTAATTAAAATAAGGATATCAATCAGTTTTTTAATAATTGACCATCCATCCATTTTCTACCGCTTATTCCTTTTGGGGTCACGGGGGGTGCTGGTGCCTGTCTCAGCTACAATCAGACGGAAGGCGGCGTACACTATGGACAATTTGCCACATCATCGCAGGGCCAAAGCAGATAGACATCCATCCATCCATCTTCCTCCACTTATCCGAGGTTGGGTCGCGGGGGCAGCGGCCTAAGCAGGGAACCCCAGACTTCTCTCTCCCCAGCCACTTCGTCTAGCTCCTCACGGGGATCCCGAGGCGTTCCCAGGCCAGCCGGGAGACAAAGTCTTCCCAACGTGTCCTGGGTCTTCCCCCTGGCCTCCTACCGGTTGAACGTGCCCTAAACACCTCCCTCGGGAGGCGTTCGGGTGGCATCCTGACCAGATGCCCGAACCACCTCATCTGGGGTCTCTCGATGTGGAGGAGCAGCGGCTTTACTTTGAGTTCCTCCCGGATGACAGAGCTTCTCACCCTATCTCTAAGGGAGAGCCCCGCCACCCGGCGGAGAAAACTCATTTCGGCCGCTTGTACCCTTGATCTTATCCTTTCGGTAATGGCCCAAAGCTCATGACCATAGGTGAGGATGAGAACGTATATCGACCGGTAAATTGAGAGCTTTGCCTTCCGGCTCAGCTCCTTCTTCACCACAACGGATCGGTACAACGTCCGCACTACTGAAGACGCCGCACCGATCCGCTTGTTGATCTCACGATCCACTCCTCCCCCACACGTGAACAAGACTCCTAGGTACTTGAACTCCTCCACTTGGGGCAGGGTCTCCACCCCAACCCGGAGATGGCACTCCGCCATTTTCCGGGAGAGAATCATGGACTCGGACTTGGAGGAGCTGATTCTCATTCCGGTCGCTTCACACTCTGCTGAGAACTGATCCAGTGAGAGCTGAAGATCCCGGCCAGATGAAGCCATCAGGACGATATCATCTGCAAAAAGCAGAGACCTGATCCCACGGCCATCAAACCGGAACCCGCCACAATAAGACAGTCCGATACCCCATACTCTCTGAGCACCCCCCACAGGACTTCTCAAGGGACACGGTGGAATGCCTTCTCCAAGTCCACAAAACACATGTAGACTGGTTGGGCAAACTCCCATGCAGCCTCAAGAACCCTGCCGAAAGTATAGAGCTGGTCCACAGTTCCACGACCAGGACGAAAACCACACTGTTCCTCCTGAATCCGAGGTTCGACTATCCGGCGTAGCCTCCTCTCCAGTACACCTGAATAAACTTTACCGGGAAGGCTGAGGAGTGTGATCTCACGATAGTGGGAACACACCCTACTGTCCCCCTTCTTAAAAAGAGGAACCACCACCCCGGTCTGCCAATCCAGAGGTACTGCCCCCGATGTCCACGCGATGCTGCAGAGTCTTGTCAACCAAGACAGCCCCACAGCATCCAGAGCCTTAAGGAACTCCGGGCGTATCTCATCCACCCCTGGGGCCTTGCCACCGAGGAGCTTTTTAACTACCTCGGCAACCTCAGCCCCAGAAATAGCAGTGCCCACCACAGATTCCCCAGGCACTGCTTCCTCATAGGAAGACGTGTTGGTGGGATTGAGGAGGTCTTCGAAGTATTCCTTCCACCTATCCACAACATCCGCAGTTGAGGTCAGCAGATCACCATCTGCACCGTACACGGTGTTGACAGTGTACTGCTTAACCTTCCTGAGACGGCGGATGGTGGTCCAGAATCGCTTCAAAGCCGTCTGGAAGTCGTTCTCCTTGGCTTCCCCGAACTCCTCCCGTGTCCGAGTTTTTGCCTCCGCGACCACTGAAGCTGCACACCGCTTGGCCCGTCGGTACCCGTTCACTGCCTCCGGAGTCTTTTGAGCCAAAAGAACCCGATAGGACTCCTTCAGTTTGACGGCATCCCTCACCGCTGGTGTCCTCAACGGGTTCTAGGATTACCGCCCCGACAGGCACCAACTACCTTGCGGCCACAGCTCCAGTCGGCCCCCCCGACAATAGAGGTGCGGAAAATGGTCCACTCGGACTCAATGTCCAGCACCTCCCTCGTGACATGTTGAAAGTTCTTCCGGAGGTGGGAATTGAAACTCTCTCTGACAGGAGACTCTGCCAGACGTTCCCAGCAGACCCACACAATGCGTTTGGGCCTCCCAGGTCTGTCCGGCATCCTCCCCCACCATCGCAGCCAACTCACCACCAGGTGGTGATCGGTAGAAAGCTCCGCCCCTTTCTTCACCTGAGTGTCCAAAACATGAGGCCGCAAATCCGATGACACAACTACAAAGTCGATCATGGAACCCCAGATAGACAGGGCCAATTTAGTGTTGCCAATCAACCTATCCCCAGGTGCATGTCTTTGGAGGTGGTAGGAAGACGGAGTACCCGTGTATTTGATTTAAAATGGTATTACTGCCCCTCAGGAGTTTTAAAGCGGTCTATCAAAAATACTGTTTATCGTTACATCCCTTATTGTGGGTTAAGTGTTTATTGGTATTTACACTCAGCTTTTTAAGTGCAACCACAATTAAATCCATTCTCGTCAGAGCAGAGAGGAGACGCACACCCACTCTGTGCAAAAATGCCACTGTTTTTGCCTTGATGGAGATGTAAATGTTTCATTACTGTCACAAATAAAAACAAACCTATCAATAATGTTAATGAACCAGTTAATAGACTGATATGAGCGTGAATATCTCAACCTTTTGATCAAATTTGATACTCAAACAATGCTTTGAAAAGTATATATATATATATGTATATATATATATACATATATATGGTTGTAAAGTGTTTTTTGTTTGTAAGAAGAAAAGCCCCATGTGTTTGTAACAAAATGGTAGTATCGGGACAACCCTAATGCTGATTAGACAGCTTAATTACGCTGGTTTGCCTTAGACTGGCCATAAAAACAAAATTTGCACTTTCATCACAAAACACAAAGGCAATGTGCAGCACTGTCCGCTAGTGCTGTTGCCTGTAAATAAAAATGTCACCTGTCTACCATAAGCAGTCTCCAAAGGCATTTCAACAAATATTACCGCATAGCTGTTTCCCAAACCCCAGACCATGCGTAACCACGCCAACCCACAACCTTTTTGGTCAACATTTTCACCTCCATTCTAAGTCGTAAATAAATACATAAACAGTCTGTATATGGGGCTCTCTATCCCACCCACAAAACCTTCTAAATAACCATCCAAAACCCGCCAACAATACTCTTTATACATATAGTGACCTGAAAATTCAATCAAATATTAGCAATGTTGTTGTTATAAGCGCTAACGCAGACAAACTATATTTTAGCAGCGGATTGAAGACACACAGCTCGGTAGTCCTCTGCTGCTTTACTGTGAGCTGATTACGATGTCCTCCTGCTCGTGCATAATTGCGTCTCGGCTTGTCAAAGTTATTCTAGATTGTAAATCATGGCTCTCATCTGGATATTAGGAGGATTTAGCCATAAATCTAGAAGTTGTTGTGTCACTTTCAAATCATATCCCAAAGATGGAGACACACACAACTGAGGGAGACTTCCTTGTTAACCCTGTGTTTGGATCAAAATTAATTCTCCATGTAAATGGGAACATATGGATATCCTACCACTCATTTAAGTAAAGGAAGACATTATACAGTAAGTTATAGTTATGTTTGTAGTTTGTTTCTTGTTTAGCATTTAGCAATACTGCTGCATGATGCTTAGTGTTCACTAAAGCTAGATCTTTTTAGCAGAGCTTTTAAAATTTGTAGGTCATTCTCCTGATATGCAGGTTCAACAATATAAGTGTCTGGATCATAATTTTTTCCAAAGTTATAATTGTTGCCTCTCACAAAGTCTGCATGATTTGCATTGTTGTTAGTGATGAAGGGATCTGCAGTTCCTACCTCCTAAGTGACGCCATGTTGTCTGACAAGATCGTTATCTCTCATAATGGCTCGGAAATCTCTGTGAGATTGTTACTATTTTGATCATATCTACTTACTTGCAAACTTTGTCTTTCGTTGTCATACATCAGATATATATAATAGCTTCAATGAAGAGATAATTTATTTTGCCACTTTACTGGTACTTTAAATGCCTAATTCCACCAGAGTTTTGCAGCGGCGCACAAACAAGTCCGCACGCTTTGAGCACATAAACATTTACGAGGCTTCCTTGGCTGCATAGTGTGCGCTTATTTTAGAAATAATGTACACTTCATGTAATATCGCGATTGTTGCTAATTAAACATTGTATAATTTTATGAGTGTTGGTGGGTTTCTGCAGCACAGACATGTATGTGTGCTTTAAGCGCTAAAATAGATTTATATAATTATAATCAGTGTAAGTGCAATATGGTTTTAAAGATAATGTACACATGTACATTATCTTTAAAACCAGTTTATCTAGTATATCAAAATACACAAAAGAGGTCTAATTTTACCAGGTCAGCTGTTGCTGCTTTTACCAGGCTTCTGATTGGAAAAAATGTGCAAACAGCAGGCGCATGTAGGCATAGACAGTTTTGAAACTACACTTTTGTGGTTTGAGTTTGTTTTAACTCCAGATATGTGTTTTTGAAACCCTCCGCATTGTTGGACATGCCCTGAGCAAGTAATAATTTGGCATACTACTGTTGACAAGCAGATATTTTGTCTCATGATTTTACTGTTGGCCCTGCGATGAGGTGGTGACTGGTCCGCCCGAATGCAGATGGGATAGGCTCCAGCCACCCCTGTGACCCGGAGAGGGACAAACAGTAGGAAATGGATGGATATTAATCATGATTTAAAATACTAAACCCAATAACTTGTACTGGCCAACGTTGCCTAAAAAGCACTATAAAATGTCATCATCATTCATTAAGATTACATGTAAGTAAAAGATTGTTATAATTGAACAAACACAAACTTTTAGCAGGTATCCTGAATGCAATCTGACATCCATGACTTTACTAAGTGAGTTGCTAGTTAAGCAAAATGTTTAAGTTTTTACAATTACAATATTTATCCAAATGATGTCATTATTCTTTAATTGATTTGAAACTTCAAATGTATCTTTCCATACATAAACACTAGCGCTTGGGCTATTGTCTTGAAATTGCATTTATACAGAATTTATTTGTAGGAAATGCCTTCCGAAGCTTCTTAACAATTGTAAAATCTCTTCAACCCCAAAAGGGCCCCCATGTGCCCCAGCTGATAGTTTGCAATTCCTCTATTTTTATTTTTATTTTTTTTACCTCACTGGGATCACTGATTATAAGATTTTCAATTCAAGGTTTTCATAAATTGTAAACCATAATCATCAAAAAAAGTCTTGAAATATTTGAGTTGCATGTTATGTCTGATAGTTTCACTTTTTAAATCTAATGCTAATATTTACTATTTTCTCGGGAGATGACAAAATATTAGGTTTTGACAATATTTGTAAATGTTACATTCTTGCAAATTTTCCACGTTTTATTTTATTAAATTATACAGAAGAATATTACATTTATTTTCTAAAGTCGTTTTTTATGCTATATGTGCCTCTTCAGAACTCACTGTTGGCTTTGTAAGGTCATGTCCCCTCTAAACTAAACTAAATTGATGCTAATCCATCTTTTTGTTCTTTTTTTTCCAAAAAAGAAATCAATAAGAAAACCGTTAGGGAACTGAATCGTTAGGCAGAATCGGACCTGGAAAAATCTTATCAATTGCCATCACTCGATGTAACAATATGAAAATGTGATATCACAGTTACTGTGACCAGATTTGTACCATTATTAATACAGCTTTGTTAAATGTGCTCGTGAAAATCTTTTTAACTGAGTTTCTTTTCCAAGTATGTAATGATACGGTGGGTACTACTGAATTTTTTTTAAATTGTCGCTATTAAAACCCCCCTAAAAGCACCACAGACAAGTTTGCCTTTTTGTTTTTTTAGCTTAATAAGCTGTGTTCCGGTTTACAGCAGGTTCTCCCCCATGGCCATCGATGGGGTGACCAGCCTGGCAGGCATAAACCTCCCGGGCCACCCTGGCAGCGGCTGGTGCATCTTCGTCTACAACCTGGCGCCGGACGCCGATGAAAGCATCTTGTGGCAAATGTTTGGGCCGTTTGGCGCTGTCACCAACGTCAAGGTCATACGTGACTTCAACACAAACAAGTGCAAGGGATTCGGCTTTGTTACTATGACAAACTACGATGAGGCGGCCGTAGCCATCGCCAGCTTGAATGGGTATCGCCTCGGGGACCGCATGCTACAGGTGTCGTTCAAAACCAACAAAACACATAAAGCCTGAAAAAAAAAAAACGTTAATTTTCTACATTAGTGAACAACTTTGTAAGATAGCCTCACAAAGAATATTCCTAGCGTTTTTGTTGTTTTTTTTTTTTTTTTTGCTTTGAATCTTTCGATACATAAAAGAACGAGTATATAGGTTTTGTCGATCTTTTGCGCCAAGTCTTGTGCGGTGTTGTGATTTTGTTTTTTTGTGTCCCGATTGTTTCTGTTGCCTTGAGCGTTTAACTTCCTTTAAACTCTTTTATCGGGTTTGTTGTATTATACTCATTCTCATCGTCACTCGGTGATCGGTCAGTCGACCGCATAATGTTGCTTACTGTAAAGTTGTAACGGAGAGAAAGACAAAAAATATATCTCGCCAAAGAGCTAAGAACCTCTTTGGGTTTAAGAAAAAAAGTCTATTTTTATAAAAAAAAAAAAAAATTGGAGTAAACTTTTTACTGAACCTGGAACAATAATACAAATTTAAAAAGTATTTTGACTTTGACAGATTTCTTCGTACGACAACCCTTGTGAGCGTAATGAAGAAAATTGCAGCCGGGAGACGTTTGTGATGTGAACAAAAAAAAAAGTTTGTATTCTCTTTGCTGATTTCTGTTGTATTTTTTCATTTGCTGTTTTGCTATTTGATTTTATGACAAAACTGGGACTCTAATCTTTCTTTTTGTTTGTTTCATGGAAGACCCTTAGTTAAGATGTGTTGCTTGCTTTTGGTATGTAGATAGTCTCACTTTGTCCGCAAAAACATGGTTTTGTTTATAATACACAAACATTATAGACCTCTATTTATGTGGCACATACAGAACCAGGGTTTTTTCTTGTTAAATATATAGAAATATTACTAATGCATATAAACGGTCTTTAAATGCTTCAAAGGTGTAATAAAAGTGACAATTAGGCAACACACTTCAAAACCTTTAAAGAGCAGCGCACTTTATGCATTATATATGAATATCGTTATCATTATCTGTTAAACTTTTATGCATTGTGATGCCCCCAATTAGCTATAATTAGTTTTTGTACTGTTTTATTTTTTGTCCAAGGAGTTCGGCCTGCAAATATGCTCCCTTCCTTCATGTGGCTTGAATGTAAAGAACGCTTCATTTAGCTGTTTTGTTGTTCGTTGTTGTTGTTGGAAAACAATAATTTAAGTATTTAAAGAAGAGATGTACTTGTTATTTATGTTGTTTTTTTTTTCAGTACTTAAAAGAAACTATTTGTTGACCCCAAAATACCCCCATTTGTTGAGTACATCAATAAATAAGTTTGAAGGGCAAAATATGACTTGAATTTTCTTTTGTTATATGAATCTACGTAATCTAATTCATGGGTCAGACACTTTCGGGGCCGGCGTGGTTCGGTTGGTAGAGCGGCGGGGCCAGCAACTTGCGGGCTCCAGGTTCGATCCCCACTTCCGCCACTCGAGTCACTGCCGTTGGTTTCTTGGGTAAGATAATTTACCCACCTGCTCTCAGTGCCACCCACACTGGTTTTAATGTAATATAGATCATGGGTATCGCTATGTAAAGCGCTTTGAGTCACTAGAGAAAAGCACTATATAAATATAATTCACTTCAATTCTCTTTCTGTCGTTCAGCTTCTTGTTAGAAAACAACAAGTTGTGCAAAAAAATAAGCTGAAACAATGAACAGTTGGACATGTATTTTCAAAAGTTTAGAAAAGGTTGAATTTAGTTGGTCTGTAATGGTAATAGTATTTTTTCGGTTTATCCTGAAATTTCAGCCGAATAGCCCTACCTTTTTGTGCATGGTGTGTTTATATATGTTTATACGTAGTGATGGGTAAATGACACCTTAGTGAGTCTAATGACTGTATTGAAAGAGTTGCACCTTCATAATGGCAACATATATTGGATTAAAAAAGTCATAGTTGACCCTGCAAATAAAGTTAATAGAGTTGTACATCTTTGTGATGGACAATTCGATAGGCGTCTAAATACATGGGTAATGATACACTTCAAAAACATATTTTAAAAGATTCAATACGGTGTAAGAATGATACAATTTTATGGTCGTTTGTTGGACACATTCTTATACACCACAAAAAAAAAAAAAACAGTCCTTTCTGTGCATACACTGCTCCCTCTGTTAGAGGATAAATAGTTAGGATCTTGGCACCAAGCACTCAGACTAGATCTGTCCACTCTAAGTCTGTTAGCATGAACTGACAAAACATACTCGGATGAGAGGCAAAACATCTAAGACAAACTGAACAGTTGAATGCCCTAAGAATAACATTAACCTGGATGAATGAGAACACCCATAGGCTTATTTTTATAAAAAGTGACATGCTTTTGTTGTTGTTGGAAAACAATAATTTAAGTATTTAAAGAAGAAATGTACTTATTTATGTAGGTTTTTTTCAGTGCTTAAATCCAGGTTCGATCCCCACTTCCGCCACTCGAGTCACTGCCGTTGGTTTCTTGGGGAAGATACTTTACCCACCTGCTCCCAGTGCCACCCACACTGGTTTTAATGTAATATAGATAATAGGTATCGCTATGTAAAGCGCTTTGAGTCACTAGAGAAAAGTGCCATCTAAATATAATTCACTTCACTTCACTTACAGTGTTTTACTTTTGTAAAATACCACATATATCCACAAAGAAGCTGTAAGGTACAGATAAAATAAAAAGACAAACACAATTCCATCCATACATCCATTTTCTACTGCTTATTCCCTTTTGGGGTCGAGGGGGGCGCTGGCGCCTATCTCAGCTACAATCGGGCGGAAGGCAGTGTACACCCTGGACAAGTCGCCACCTCATCGCAGGGCCAACACAGGTAGACAGACAACATTCACACTCACATTCATACACTAGGGCCAATTTAGTGTTGCCAATCAACCTATCCCCAGGTGCATGTCTTTGGAAGTGGGAGGAAGCCGGAGTACCCGGAGGGAACCCACGCATTCACGGGGAGAACCCGAGCCTGGATTTGAACCCAGGACTGCAGGAACTCCGTATTGTGAGGCAGACGCACTAACCCCTCTGTCACCGTGAAGCCCTAACAAACACAATTACATGCCAAATTTATTTTTAGAAAGAAACAAAATACATGGTGTATCGACATATTTTTGCTTGATGGGAGGTAATGAAAATGATAATATAAAAGGAAGAACAGACGTCTTGACCTTCAGTCCAATCAATAAGAAATAAATATCCAGTTTAATTCAAAGCTCTTCTGCATATTTTACAAATGATGTATGTGGCTTTTTTTTTTCTTAATGTTTTCCGTCATCCTCTTAAAATCAAAAAACTTTCCACACTTTTGCTTTTTGTTTTGCTCTTGTGTTGAATATCTTTTGTAATGACTTGCTAGCGCTGCAGCTATTTACACATCCATTCTGGTTTTCAATCACATAAGCCAACAGAGCAGGCACTTGAATCATTTCGCAGGAAACCCTGGCTCTAATCTTGTTTAAAAGATAAACCAACAACTGATAACTAGTCTGGCACGACTCCGTCCATGTATTTACATTAATTTTTGTCTTGGGTCACATAAACTGGTTCCCAAGGGTGTGAATCATTTCATGAGCAGCCGTGGCTTTCCTATTCTTTTAAAGACAAAAAACGGTTCATGATTTAGTTTCGCGTGATACCCAGTTTGTTGATGCACTCGATTAATTTAAAGATTCACAGCTGATTCATATTGATTGAGGTGACTGCTACCGACGCAGCCGAATCGCTCACTTGTCGAACCGAATATCCCGGTTTTATAGGTTTCTCTCACAACCATAGTAGCAAATATGTTTATTTAGTTTTGGCCAATTGGTTTTTTTTCCAAATGTATAGAAAGGATCATGAAATGTGCAACTCTGGTCAATGAACCAAATGGTAAACATTTTAAAATAAAAAAGTAATGGTGCTGCAAAATCAATTCCTGATAAACAGTTTGGCGTTTCAAAGTCAAATGTCACAGCAGCTGTATCGGTCACGTTTTTCTTAATATTACACATCGAGTAACACAGTATAACTCCTTGTTTCTTCTTGCATCATGCTTCAGTATCGTTTTACCCATCACTAGAAATATGTTAATACACTATATCAATGGTTATTTGACATTTTTCTCCATACATGCGAGACATACAGAGTAATAGAAATACTCAAGCTCAGAGAGTGGCAATTGTGTCTACGTGCATCACCAAACAATTTGTCATAATTTTAAAAAAACAGAAGTTGGCGTCCTCGTGTGGGTTTTTTGTAATTTTTTTAGTCAGTGTATTTATGTTTTTATACTTAAGTTGTCGCTTTTAGTCATCATTTTATGCTATGACTACGTTGGAAGTGAATCTCCACCAGCAGCAACAGTGGTACCGACGGGCTAATAACGCCACTTACTTTCTCGCCCAGCTGCGCTAACCTGAGTTTGGTGCAGCAGATTGGCAATTTGTTCAAAATCCATGGAGCCGCAGATGCAATCATATTTGGCAAAGATCAAGCTTGCACCGCAACCGGCGTTGAACGAGCTGACACCGTATACTGCTCAGCAACCGATGTTCCTCGGACTTACCGTACCGCCACAAACAACTCCACCACTACTGCTTCTTGCATTGCTGGAGTGGCAGACAATTGCTGGTTTCAGCTCAGGGCGAGACTGAAGGTTCCGGTCATGTCCACTCTGTCATCCGCCCTGGACCATTGTCAGGACCCACAGAGATGGGGGCATGCCTCGCAGGAGTCCTTATACTTCCTCTCATTCCAGCAACGGCTTGCCGGTGGAAAACATGTCCAGTGGACTAAATCCAGTGGAATTTCCACCTTTGACAGCTGGCACACGTCTTTCTGCGTTTTCACAGGGCCGTAAAGTTAGACCCATCGCGGACCTCTGCAAATCACGCCGGCTCCACAGAGCAAAAGACCCACGCAGCAACTACATGACCAGTCACTACTCCTGACCAACAGGCCTCACAATGTCTGGATAGGGAACCTGACATCCAGGCACACCGCATGGCTTTGTGCTCAGTCCAGCCCTCTTCACCCAGGACTGCGCCCCCATCCACTCCTCCAAAACCATAGTGACATTTGCAGACACTACATTGGTAGACCTCATTGCTGACAAAAATAAGACTTTTTACAGGCAGGAAGTCCAACACCTGGAGGAGTGGTGCACAGACAACTATCTGGTTCTTATTACCACCAAAACAAAGAGGTCATCATAGACTTCAGGAAATTCAGGAGAACAACTCAACCCCCACTCCACCGTAGGTTCATCTTGCTTGCTTCATTTTGTTTTTTAAGTGCCACCAAAATTTGACAATATAACATTTTTGAATAACAGCAAAGTTCCTCGACATCTTGAAGTCCTACCCACAAATCAACAGACTAATCATCCATGTAAGTCCAAACAACACTTTTAAACAACAATCTGAGCTGCTTAAGCAGGTTTTTATTCACGTTTGTTAATGTATTTTAGGTGATATAGTCTGCACTTCTTTTAAGGCGTATTCATCCGTCTGTGTTACAATGTAAATGTGACACTATACGCCCCTTTTCTTACAGTATGTCTTTACAGCACTTTGGTCAACTGGGGTTGTTTTTAAATGCGCTATATAAATAAACTGAGCTGAACACTGTCAATTACATGTGGATGTTTTATCTCTGGCCCCACCTGTACCTGTGGCAGAGATAAAGGTTGTTTTAGCAGATTATTGACTTTCAACACTTGGCTGTATCTCCCACAGAGTTGGTTTTATTGACAATTTTAACGTATTTTGGGGGCTGACGGCCTTCATCTTAACACCCGAGGCTGTCATATACTCTCTGATACCCTGTCTTACAGCGTACACCATTCCCACATCCAACCCTGTAAGTACCCAGTTCACTCACAATCTTTTGATCCGTCTGGCAGACACTGACATCCCCAGGTCCTAGCCCCGACATGTTCAGTTCCAACAAAGCTTCTCACCTTACTGGTCCTGGACCTACCTGTAATATAAAGTCATCAATTCCTGTGTTTATCAACAATGGAAAGAATCGGTCACATCATTTGATCAATAGCCTCAGACCTCCCAAAATACCAACAAATGTTAAAACTGCCCTTGTGACCATAAGTATGGCACTTTTAAATGTACGTTCTCTCTTTAACTAGTCTTATTAATGAGTTAATTAGATAATAAAGTGGACTGTTTATTTTTTACTGAAACATGGCTAGGTACAGATGCACCAGTTGTTTTCACTGGGGCCTATCCACTAAATGTTTTAATTTTCTATAAGAAGTGCTGGGATAAGTGGTGGCACTGCTTCAATTATTGCAAAGGTGTTCACCAGCAAAGTTGTTTTTTTTTATCAGTACCCTACCTTTGAATATCATGCCATTGTTCTCAGCAGCCCTTCATTTGTACATGTCATGGTGTATAGACCCCCTAAAAACGTGTTGCTTTTATACATTTTAGTATTTTTATCCATCCAGATTTCAGCCAGCAATTTTAACCTACATATCGATAATGATTCAGACCTTGTTTTGCAGTAATGTTTAAATATCTTGAAAATGATGGATTTTACTTGGTATGTCACAGAACAAGCTCACAACACTAGTGTCCTATGTTGTTGTCTTGGCTGTTTTTGAACATCACAGGTTATTATTCGGCTTGAGACCTGAGTGCGAACGGTGAAAAGGTGCTGTCTAATTTTTGAAGTGTCTGCAAATTTTATTACAGTTTTAGATAAATGTCCTTTTCTGGTTCAACCTGCACCCTGTTATTTTATTACTGAACATTTTAACAGCAAACCGTTCATTCTGTTGCTCCAGTAAAAACAAAGACAATATGCATTAAATCTGTTTCTCCACAAAGAAGCAGTAAAAGAAAGTGAAAGTGAAAAGAAAGTGCAGCGCAGCAGAAAGAAGATGGAGGATAAACAAAATAACGATCACTCCTGTTTTGTTTTTGTTGGCCAAACTGTTGTACTGAACCACTAAGAGGCGTTGGAGAAGAACAACACTTGTTTATTAGACTTCATCTTCATTAGCCAAACTTCTGTTTTTTTCATGTGACAAAGGTATTACCTCAAAAATCCTTCATGTGACATAGCATTTTTTTATGTTTTATTGTGTGTAGTTAATTCTAAACATATTTATGCTCAAATTTTTAATGGATCTGTCCCAATACATCGTCTATATGTACAAACATAACTTACAAATATATATTAAAAAAAATTTTTTTAAACTCCCTCTATCAAAATACCATATTTCCTTGAATTGCCGCCGGGCATAGAGTATGCGCCTGCCTTGAATTACTGTCGGGTCAAACTCTCTTTGCAAAATAATTAGCGCATGCTTAGTATTAAATTGGTGACGTCACGAGTGACACTTCCCCTGTCATCATTTTCAAAATGGAGGAACCTGATTTCAATAATTTGAAATCGCATAAAGGGAAGAAGATTAAGAGCTATTCAGTATGATTTAAGGTCCAAGCTATTGAATACTGGTATGCTAAAAAGAACAGTAAGCAGCTATGTTTTATTAATATACCTCTGGAGCCGACGGTCCGACAAACAGGCAGCGCACGCTAGCTGTAGCCCTGCCCAAGATAGCGGCTAGTGAACGGAGAGGAGGAGCGGAAAAGCGACCTGGACTGAGGTTTTATTGAAAAATAAACAAAGTCAAACTGCTCAAGCCATGTCCTTCCTTGGTGGTCCTGGGAACCCGCAAGACGACGGCTTGAGACCGTCACAATACCGTAGCTATGCTGTTAAATATGAGTCATTAAATGACTCCCGCCTCCTGGTGGTAGAGGGCGCTAGTGATCCTTGTGAAATGAGTGACGTAAATTGTGCTGGGACGGATATGACACGGCGGGTGCACGACGGATTTTTGCTGGCTATGTAAACAACCGGGCTGAAATAAAGCATGTTCCAGTCCTAAATACCCGGTGTATTATTTATACAATAACTTTCATGTTGGCAGCGATGGCATAAAGAGATCACCCACGGAGCAGAACGGGAGGGGGAGTTGTTCGAGGGTAATTCTGTCGTCGCCCACACCTGAGCTAACTGATAGCAGCGGTCTGATAGCAGTTTTCTAAACTGGATTTTCAATCATGGCAGGAAGTAATAAAGGAAGATCTCCATCGAGACAGAAAGTTTTAAAACTGAAGAAAGATAAGGAATACTTCTATAAACAAGTTATCGATGCTTTTGATCAAAGGAGCTGGCATGGATTTCATTTCTAAGTAAAGGTAAGACCATTTTTCATAATTTTTTTATTTAGCCTTTATTTAACCAGTTAAAATCGCATGGAGATCAAAGATCTCTTTTCCAAGGGAGACCTGGCCATGAGGGCAGCAGCAAGGTTACATTAAAAACAGTAAACAACAGATAAAACATCATATTTACAATTTTAAAACTTGCTCATATGACACATGTGCATACAGACAAGGTAGACTGCAATCCTTTCACAGAAGCTTTTAACTTATTTAATGTAACAAGGGTTTTAAGTTGAATATTCGATTGTAGGTTATTCCAAGCCTTCGCTGCTGAAAATAATAACCATAATAAAACGTTTTATTAAATGTGCTTTTCATGATGGTATCCTTACGTCACACTCAAATTTTTACTGCATGCCTTTGGTAAGTGCCAGAGTGAGAATAGGTTTTGAAATAAATTAGCGCATGCTTACTTTTACTGCATGCCTTTGGTAAGCGCAGGAGTGAGAAGAGGTTTTAATCTAATTAGCGCCCAGGCGGCAATTCAAGGAAATCAGTAACACCCAAACATTCAGCATGGCTAAGAGCAAAGAGCTGTCCAAAGACACCAGAGACAAAATTATACAACTCCACAAGGATGGAAAGGGCTGCGGAGAAATTGCCAAGCAGCTTGGTGAAAAAAGGTCCACTGTTGGAGCAATCATTAGAAAATGGAAGAAGCTAAATACAGGTGCTGGTCATATTATTAGAATATCATGAAAAAGTTGATTTATTTCATTAATTCCATTTAGAAAGTCAAACTTGTAGAATGTATACATTCATTCCAAACAGACTGATATTTTTCAAGTGTTTTTTGCCAAAAAGGAGATGATTATAGCTGACAACCAATGAAAACCCTAAATTCAACATCTCAGAAAATTAGAATATGGTGAAAAGGTCAGATATTGAAGACACCTGGTGCCACACTCTAATTAGCTAACTAACTCAAAACACCTGGAAAAGCCTTTAAATTGTCTCTCGTTTTGATTCTGTATGACACACAATCATAGGGAAGACTGCTGACTTGACAACTGTCCAAAAGATGACCATTGATACTTTAAAGAAGGAGCGCAAGACACAAAAGGTCATTGCCAAAGAGGTTGGATGTTCCCAGAGCTCTGTGTCCAAGTACATTAATAGAGAGGCGAAGGGAAGACAAAGATGTGGTAGAAAAAAGTGTACAAGCAAGAGGGATAACCGCGCCCTGGAGAAGATTGTCAAACAAAACCGATTCAAAAATGTGGGGGAGATCCACAAAGAGTGGACTGCAGCTGGAGTCAGTGCTTCAAGAACCACCACGCACCGACGTATGCAAGATATTGGCTTCAGCCGTCGCATTCCTTGTGTAAAGCCACTCTTGAATAAGAGACAACGTCAAAAGCGTCTCACCTGGGCTCAAGACAAAAAGGACTGGACTGCTGCTGAGTGGTCCAAAGTTATGTTTTCAGATGAAAGTAAATTGTGTCTCTCCTTTGGAAGACAGGAGAGGCACAGAATCCACGTTGCCTGAAGTCCAGTGTCAAATTTCCACAATCGGTAATGGTCTGGGGTGCCATGTCATCTGCTGGTGTTGGTCCACTGTGTTTCCTGAGGTCTAGGGTCAATGCAGCAGTCTACCAGGAAGTTTTAGAACACTTTATGCTGCCTGCCGCGGACCAATTTTATGGAGGTGAAGATTTCATTTTCCAACATGACTTGGCACCTGCACACAGTGCCAAATCTACCAGTACCTGTTTTAAGGACCATGGTATCCCTGTTCTTGATTGGCCTGCAAACTCACCTGACCTTAACCCCATAGAAAACCTATGGGGTATTGTGAAGCGGAAGATGCGAGATGCCAGACCCAACAATGCTGAAGAGCTGAAGGCCACTATTAAAGCAACCTGGACTCTCATAACACCTGAGGAGTGCAACAGACTGGTGGACTCCATGCCACGCCATATTGCTGCAGCAATTCAGGCAAAAGGAGCTGCAACTAAGTATTGATTGCCGTACATGCTGAAACTTTCCATGTTCATACTTTTCAGTTGGCCCACATTTCTAAAAAATGTTTTTTGGTACTAGTCGTAACTAATATTCTAATTTTCTGAGATACTGAATTTGGGATTTTCAGTATTTGTCAGTACTAATCATCCAAATTTAAAGAAATAAACATTTCAAATATATCACTGCGTGTAATGAATTGATATATGTAAGTTTCACACTCTGAATATAATTACTGAAATAAATCAACTTTTTCATGATATTGTAATAATATGAACAGCACCTGTATGTATGTGTATATATATATATATATATATATATATATATATATATATATATATATATATATATATATATATATATATATATATATATATATATATTTATATATTGAGGTTGTCCGGGCATCTGGTCAGGATTCCACCTGAGCGCCTCTCTAGGGAGGTGTTTTCGGCACGTCCGACCGGTAGGAGGCCACGGGTAAGACCCAGGACACGTTGGGAAGACCTACCTCTCCCGGCTGGCCTGGGAACACCTCAGGATCCCACGCGCGAAGCTGGACGAAGTGGCTGGGGAGAGGGAAGTCTGGGCTTCCCTGCTTAGGCTGCTGCCTCCGCAACCCGACCTCGGATAAGCGGAAGAAGATGGATATATGTATATATATATATATATATATATATATATATATATATATATATATTTATATACACATATATATATATATATATATGTATATATATATATATGTATATGTATATATGTATATATATATATATATACACATATATATATATATATGTATATATATATATATGTATATGTATATATATATATATATATATATATATATACACATA